>NC_045798.1:17156001-17456001 GCF_009873245.2 Balaenoptera musculus
ATTTATTGAGGGCTTACCATGTGCCAGGTACTGGGCTAGGCTTTTACCTCTTTTTTCAATACTCCAGTCACCTGTCCAGCAGGGTGGAATTGTTCACATCTAAAGAAGGAAAAAGGTGAGAGGCCAGGAGTTCAGGAGTTGGCAGAGTCTGGAGTTGAATGTCTTCGTCTTACTTCAAAGCTCTGCTCTTTTGTATTTTGATTATATTAGCAGTAATAGGAAATGTTTTCAGTGGGAATAGTGGGGATGTGTGGCAGAGAGGGGAACATTTGGAGTCCCCAAATGTGGAACTCCAGTTGTTTAAAACTTCCAAGATTAAGAAAACTGCAAGGCTGACTTAAAAACCAGAAGAACAACTGTAAGGCTGAGTTGAGTTCAGAGTTTTTCTGCTGGATATAGCAAACTTGTTTACCTGGTACGTCAAGGTCTTCTAGAGCTTGCTTTTGGAACTCAGGTGGAGACCAGTTGTCTTGATAAGAATGAATGCTTTAAATATGTAAACAGGGATGAGTGTAGACTCTCAGGCCACGTCAGGCAGTATTATGTAGACTAATTTGGGGGTTTTGCACATGCGTGGGTTTATCGGAGATCTCCCCTAGAGATAGAGGTTTGCCAGTCCTCTTGGCCAGTGTTGGAACTAGTTTAGAACAGTCTGCATATTTTTCAGTGTAGCTGATAAATAACTTTTGCATTCTATTCCTAGATGTTAAAGATTCTGGTTCTCCAGCTATCCTAATTCTCAACTAATTTTTCTGGGGCTCCTGTTTAAGCCACTAACATACAGTCATGAGTCAGTTGCAGTAAATGCCTTAAGTTGATTTATTATTTAGTGAAACAGTAGGTGAAAGTTTGCCCCAACTCAAACAAAATAAAACAGCAACAAAACTGAGGTATGTAAGGCATTTTACTTGTATTGTCCTGACTTTGAATATGTTGATTAGTGGAACTAACTCTCATTACGCAACAGGATGATACAGAATTCTATTGTGGTTTGACCAAAGCAAATATTTGTCAGTGTTAACATTTCAGTCAGACTTGTATAGAGTATTAATTGCTGGGTTCATTCTGACTAAAGTGAATTTTTTTTTTTTTTTTAAGCAACTACATAAAGGGACTTCCCTGTTGGTCCAGTGGTTAAGACTCCACGCTTCCACTGCAGGGGGCACGGGTTCCATCCCTGGTTGGGGAACTAAGATCCCGCATGCAACGCCGCACGGCAAAAAAAAAAAAAAAAAAGAAAACCATAAAATACTCTTTTTTTTTGGCCGCTGCTGCCATGGGGCATGTGGGTTCCTTAGTTCCCCAACCAGGGATGGAACCCATGCCCTCTGCAGTAGAAGCATGGAGTCTTAACCACTGGACTGCCAGGGAAGTCCCCCTCCCCCCCCACCCCCAAAAAAACATAAAATACTTTTAAAACACTATTCACCTTATCAATTGAAAGCTTCTGAGGAAGGAAGTAAAAACTCACGGAAAGGACTTTTTTGCTGGGCTTTATGAAATACACAGGTGTGCCCTCTGGTAGCATTAGTTTTTGTTTAATGTGTTTGTAAGAGAGCTTGAATATGTTTGCCATTGCTATTGCATACTTTTCTGGCTACTGCTATGTATATTCCCTTAGCAAAAAGGAAGGATAGGCCTGTAGCTAAATAGAGTTCCTCATCAACCATAATCACCTGTTTGCATTTAGGAACAAATTCAAAGAGAGTAAATAGAGATTAAAAATGGCTTAGGAAGCTAGATATTGGCTAAGGTTGAGCTGAAAGGTAGCATATACTGCCTTAAGAACATTACAACTAAGACTAATGCTACCACAGCAGATATTGTTCAGGACCTCTTACACAGTGAATTCTACTTCTAGGTGGCTGCTCTAACAAGAGAGTAGATTGAAATTCTGCATAATTCCGTAAAAAGATCTCTGTAGGATTTCAGAAGCTGACTCAACGCTTGATGTACTTGATTCAGCTGGAAATTGTTGAAGGGACCTCTTGAGTTTCATGGTACTGAGGGGAAGGAAGAACAGGAAAGGTGAGGTGAAAAGACATGACTTACAACTTGTCTTTCTGTTGTTAAAGTAACAAGAACAAGAGTTTTTCAGTTTTTAAATATTTAATTCCTTTTTTCACTCTCCTTTCCCTACCTCACATGAGAACAAAACCTTTGGTTTCTATTCTCTAAACCATGTGTATAATAAATGGTCATTTGCTTCCTAGTTACATGATTAATATACTTGAGTCTTTGTTCCTGTGACTGGCTTAAGTTTGCCCTTCATGCACACAGGAAATAAGTATATTTGGCTGACAGGATTTACTTGATCTTTCTGGCCAGATTGGCATACCACAGTTTCTTTGCCTTGGCTAATTGCTTCAAACATTCGCATAATACTCCTTTTCTTGGATCTGTTCCTACAGTTTTGTTCCAGTAGGGCTAAGATGTAGTTCTAAGAACGTTCAACAGTAAATATCCCAGGAATGTAGCCCAGAGGAGAGGGGTGGATTAGAGTTTGGGGAAAGTTGTTTAGAAGGAGCAAAGAGGGGCTTCCCTGGTGGCACAGTGGTTAAGAATCTGCCTGCCAGTGCAGGGGACACGGGTTCCATCCTGGTCCGGGAAGATCCCACGTGCCGCAGAGCAGCTAAGCCCGTGTGCCACAGCTACTGAGCCTGCGTTCTAGAGCCTGCGAGCTACAACTACTGAGCCCACATGCCGCAACTGCTGAAGCCCACGTGCCTAGAGCCCGTGCTCCACAATAAGAGAAGCCACTGCAACTAGAGAAAGCCCGCACACAGCAACAAAGGCCCAACAGAGCCAATAAATAAATAAATACTAAAAAAAACAAACAGTAAACTGATTTAAAAAAAAAAAAAAGAACAAAGAAAGTAAAAAGAGGCAAGAGAGAGACCTGGCTGTTTGGGGGCAAACAGTGGACCCTGGCCCGGAACCAGTCTCTTGCCCCATCCTTCTGGGTGGGGGATGGTACTGCCATGGAGGTTAAAGGAAGGTCAGGTATTATGAAGCAGTTATTTTGAGGTTGGTGGTGTGAAGCACTGTCCTGACACCCTTCCTCTTATATTCTGATACCAGAAGCCAGGTTACTAGGGGTAATCTGCTCTGAAGAAAGCCTCTGAGCTGTAAATGGACCTGGAGGTTTTGATGGCTTTGAAAATTGAGGTGACTTAAAGCCTTCAATAAACACCACTTAGGGAAGTTAAAAGAATTTCCAGGCTGGTTGGCTTGAGTCCTTGGTTTCTGTGGCTTTTTGAAAGTCTAATAGGTGCTCTTGATAGGAATTTTAGATTTATTAATAATAGGCTTTCAAATAACAACAGCAACTATGTGCCAGCCACCATGGTAGGCATTTTACAGAAGTTTTCTCTTAGTCCTCATGACTCTATAAGGAGGGAGGGGAGAGGATTAGCCCTATTTTACTGACGAGAAAACCAGGAGTTAGAGTAATTGTCCAAGTAAATTCCTAAGAAGTCCCAGGCAATGTTACTAAATACACTTTATATAAATTCACTTAACAAGCAAGTAACTTATTGGCACATGCGTCATTCCTGATACCCCCTCTCTCTTCCTTTCATTCAGAATTACTAATTTCAGCTGGATTCAGTTATCAGTTGATTCTGTAGTAAGGCCATATGTTGCCCCTCCAGAGGTGCTTGTCAACCGCTTTGGACGATGGGTAAGCAACTTGCTTGTGACATGGCATGAATCAGCAGCAGAAACTTCCTGGCTGGTATTCTGATCTCTAGACTGTGCCGCCTGTTACAACTACAGCTAGAAGTGTTGATGATGCCAAAGTTTTTAACTGAAAAGTTTATGGCCTGTAATTTGGTAATCGGGGGAAGAGACTGAGATATGCTTACTGTTACTTGGTGGAGACCTTTCTCTTAGGGAAATGTGGGACAGCTGAGACACAGTGGATTAAGTTTTCAAGTCTCTTGAAACTAGGATCCTGTGTTCTGGATTTGAGCCATTTAACTAATGGTCCATTTTGGAATGTGTCTTGACAGTTTTTGGCAGTTCTCAGCTCTGGGTGTGCATTAGAATCTCCTAAGGACCTTTTTTTTTTTTAAAATAAGGATGTGTGGGGCTCTTCCCTAGCAATTCTTTCTGATTCTTTAGGTCTGGTTTGGGCCCTGACATCCATAGTTTTAAAAGTCTCTGCAAATGATTCTCTTGTGCAGCCAGGATTGTGAACAACCACTTTGAAATTTAAAACTTTCAACAGAGAATATGTGTGTCCTAGGAACTTAGTTTGACTTTTTTGTCTGTTTTCCAAAATCTAAAGCAGATCACCTCATTGCTATCTCCTATTAGAGAAAGGAGGACAGATTCAACCCCCAACTTATTCACATGTATATTCTGGCAAGTTGCCTGTAGGATACCTCAAAAATAGCACTCCGAGTTTTATCTCTGGGTCCCAGGCCTGACTGTACCTTCAATCTTTAGCTGCCTGGGTCTAGAGATAAGAGCCAGCCTCTCACTTTAGATGTCTGACTTCATGCCTGTAGGTAAGTGAAAGACAAGATGAGGGAGTGGATTTTAGCAACTAAAATCATGAATCCTTATGTGGTCAGTTGTAATGTTTTAGAAGTGAGCAGTTCACTGTCAGAGAGCAGTTCTGTAAGCATTATGAAACCGTTTCCTTGCCAGTGTGGTAATAAGTGAAGAAATGAAAACAGCCCTCCTCCTGAGTGCCAGCTTTTTGAGCCCTTGAAGTGTAGAATCTGGCTTTACCTAAATCTATGTCTAAATCTGTTAGGTCTTGAAAACAACAGGGTCAAATGCAGGATCATCTGAAATAGTCTTGGATAATATGGTTTGGGGAACATATGTTTCCTGCATATGCCTATCCTCTTCATAAAACCTCATTTCTTTTCATGGTAAAGTTAGCTGGGGTTCTGTATCCCTCTGAATTTTCTATTTATTTGAAATCTTACTATAAACTAATTCCATGGGTTGAGAGCAAGGCAGAATTTGAGATCTGAAGCTTCATTTTCTAATTGTTACCACTGATGCCATGTTTGACAGTAACTGTTGCGAACTGAAGTAGTAGGTAAAAGTCTAGTTCTTAAATTCTAACTTTTAAGCTCTGGTCACTTTCCCTAACTGAGATTGAAAGGTGGCTGGTAGGAGTGAACCCTAGCCTGGCAGTCTTTCTTTGACAGTCTGTTCTGTTTACAGTGCTGCCATCTCACATGACTATTTGGTCAGGTTTGGAGAGGATGGCATACCTCTCATTTATCCCATGTTGCTGGCAAACTGAGTGTGAAGTGGTTGCTTTGAAAATTTGGACTCTGGTTTATCAGCTAATGTTTCCTTTTCCCTGAGGATATGCTTCACCTTGAATTTATTTTTGTCTGCTGTAAAAGAAGCTGGTCACCTTGTCTAGAAATAATTTCTTGTAGGTACTTACAGTTTTTTAATTATCCAAATTATTAGTATACAGAACAGTAATTCTGTTTACTTAGGTCAGAATCTTAGAGCGTGAGGCCTGAGCACAAGAATCCCTTAAAAGCTCATCTGGGTGATTCCTACGAACTGTAGGATTGAGAACCACTGTTTTAGGCCAGCGTGAATAGCTTCATTTCCCAGAGGTAAATGTCATTAACAGCCTGCTCTGTTGCCTTTCCAGGCATGTTTCTATTAATTATATATTTTTAACATAAACAGGATTAAGCTATATTTTGGCAGTTGGGAGGGGTTGTAGTTTCTGAGGCTCATGCTGGAGTCTTTTTTTAAATTTTATTGATTGATTGATTGATTGATTGCTGTGTTGGGTCTTCGTTTCTGTGTGAGGGCTTTCTCCAGCTGCGGCAAGTGGGGGCCACTCTTCATCGCGGTGCGCGGGCCTCTCACTATCGCGGCCTCTCTTGTTGCGGAGCACAGGCTCCAGACGCGCAGGCTCAGTAATTGTGGCTCACGGGCCTAGTTGCTCCGCGACATGTGGGATCTTCCCAGACCAGGCTTGAACCCGTGTCCCCTGCATTGTCAGGCAGATTCTCAACCACTGCGCCACCAGGGAAGCCCGCTGGAGTCTTCTTGACTTTATAAACTACCACCCCTTTAAAGTTTGAGGGTAAGCCTAATGGATTTCTTCATTAAAAGTCCCCCAACTTCTGTTTTCTCTGTTTTTGCTTTTAAAGCCATTAAAGTAGGGTACAGACTTGATTTGGTCAGATTTCTGTGTTGAAATAAGGCAAGATGGAGTGAGTGAAGGGACAAGAAATATTAGTCTTTTTTTGTCCAAAAACTAATTTGGGGACCTTTCACCGTTATTTACTTGGTATGGTTCTCAGATAGGTTTTATTTTGCCCCCGCCCCCCGCCCTCGCTTTCCCCCCCCCCCCCCGCTTTTTTTTTTAAAGCTGGTAAACTTTGGCACATGTTAAATGTGTCTGGTCAGGGTTCTTTGTTCAATTTGGACAAAATAATCTATGCAGTTCAGCTCCGCAGTAGAAAAAGTGGGGCAAAGAATACAAACGAGCTCTTTACACAAAATACAAATGGTTAACAGACTAAAAAAATGTTTGTCGCTAGTCATCAGAGAAATTCAAATTCGAAACAAATTATTTTGACCCTTCAATTTAAGAAAGTTTATTCAACTCAGTATTATAAAGAATGTAGTAAACTAGATGTTCTCTCTTATACTGTTGTTAGAATATAAGTAAATTAGTATGGTTCTGGAAAGCAACTTGAGGATGTGTAAAAGGCTTTATGATCATACTTAATCTGCTAATTCTACTTTGAGAACTTGACATAATTATACACACAGGCCTCTGTATAAAGAGGCTCCCAATACTATCATATTAAATAAACAAAAAGTCAGAAGCCACCTAAATGTACAACAAATTGGTTATGTTACGCCGTAAACATATGGTAGACAACAGTGTGGCCATTAATCATGTTTTTGAAGCCTAAGGGTGCATGCAAATGCTCATGGAGTAATAGGTGGAAGACAATATATCTTATATGCCTGTCATTCTGTGGAAGATGTGTGATGAGTGTATAAAATGGAGAATAAAAGGAAATTAAACACTTCATAGGTTGGTATTCCATAGGCACTGGCGAATTTATTCTTGTTTCCAAAATTGAACATATGTTCTTGTAACTGGAGAAAAAAAGCAAGAAGCAGTTTTTAAAAGGGTATAACTTTACGCTGATATACTCTTAGAGTCCAACTTCTTTTGTTTTGTCAATTTAATAGCTTCTCAGTTTGACCTCTAAAACGTATGTAAATACTGTTTTGCTTTTGTGCCTTCTGTATATCTGCTAAGACCTAGGCCACACCATTGCGGTATAGGGTCTAACTGTGTTGTAGTAATTTAAGAAGAATGCCTTCTGTCCTGCCTCCAGATAAAGTACTTTTCCTCAATATAGATAGGCTGTTCTTTTTCTGTCACTCTGTCTGAATGGACTTTTATCAATACAAGAGCAGTGATTAAGCTCTGTTACAAAGAAAGACATTGTGAACTGAGAGTCTATGTGGTTTGATCTATATTGTGTCCCTCCTGAGGGAGGGACCCTTTAGGCTTCATTCCAAAAGCAAATTTTTTTTTTCACCTTACTGTGTAATGTCTTGCCCAAAGCACTGATGCTCTGGTCCAACCCAGATTTCTTGGAGGTCATGGAAGGGCCTACTTACCTTTGTTTAAACACAATTTTGTTGGGAGGTGGAGAGCAATTCGCCAAGTATATGTATCGTTTCTTAACTAATTTTTTCACGTTTCTTGCTTTCAGATGGAAAGAACTCAAGTGGATCCAAGCGTTATAATCGCAAACGTGAACCTTCCTACCCCAAAAATGAAAATTTTATCAACCAGTCCCGTCGTTCCAATTCACAGAAAAGCAAAACTTTTAATAAGATGCCTCCTCAAAGGGGCAGCGGCAGCAGCAACAAACTCTTTAGCTCTTCTTTTAATGGTGGAAGACGAGATGAGGTATGGAATTTAGAATGTCCTTTCTAGAACATAAGCATGAGGTCTGATCCCCTATCCCCAGTTTGTTAGTGGTTAGGCAGGGGTGGGAGCAAGAGGTCCCCCCCTTTCTGAATTACTTGAGTAGTTGAGGATTAACTAGGTTTGGAACTTTGCCTCCTTTCTTCCCTTGAAGGTTATGAACATTTTCTTGGAAGACATTGTAATCATGGATTGTGAGAAATTATAGCAGATTTCGGGTACCTTAATTAGTATCATCCTTTAAAAAAATGTTGTGTCATCCTTTTATTATCACTCTTGATTTATAGGTACCCTTTGGAATATTTAGGTAATAAAATGGCATTAATTAATGACATTAATTTGCCCTATAGTATCTAGAAAAATGTAAAATGCTATATATCCTTAGTCCCAGGTACTCTGATTTTAGGAGTTTCTTAGATATCTTTCTGTAAGTGCATAAAGACTCATGTACAAGGGAGGTCATTGCAACATTGTTTGTAGTTGCACAATTTAGGAAACAGACTAAATGCTATCAAAGTTAAATATATTATTGGTTAAATATATTATCCTGCTGTTTGAATGTTCCATACTATGTAACCAGTATAGAACAAGATTTAATGGATGCACTAATGGAAGAATTCATTCACTCACCAGAAATTTATTCCTCACCTACTATGCACTAAATATCGTTTAGAGTTTGGAATACAGCATTGGGTGGAGCTTATAATCTAGTTTGGGGAGACAATAAACAAATTGTTATATAATAAATACAATTATTAAATTAAAAAAAAGTAGACTGAGAGCGGTAAAGGGATAGAGAGTAACAAAGAGTAGTTTTAGGAGGTGGCTAAGGAAAGCTTCTCTGAGGAGGTGAAAGCTTCTCTGAGGACTCTCTGAGTCCTGAATGAAGCAAGGGAGCACACAGTAGAATTTGAGGAAGGGTGTGTTAGCAAGAGCGAATTTACAAGTACAAGGGACCAGAGATGGTAATGTTTTTCGTGTGTTTGAGGTAAAGCAAATAGGCTATCATGGGTGGAGAAGCAGGAAATGAAGCCAAAGAGTAAGACAGAGGGATCAGATCACATGGGCCCTTGAAGGACTTTGGCTTTTGTTCAGAGAGATGGGAAGCTTTTGGGGGGCTTAAGAAGAGAAGTAAGGTAATCTGATTTGGAGTTGTAAAGGGGAGAGTGGAAGCAGGGAGACTAGTTAGGAGCTTATTAAGGTATTCCTGGTGAGAGTGATTGAAACAGTGATAGTGATGAGAGGGGATCATATTTGGGGAGATAGTTGCAGGTAGAGCCAGCAGGACTTTTAAATAGATTCGATGCGGGGTTTGAGCAGAGAAATAAATGACTAATGTTTTGGTAGGGGCCCAATTCAGGTACCGTTTGCTGAAATGGGGGCAAGTTCAAGAGGAGTACAGGGTTTTGGGATGGGGAGGGAAGAGGGATGTTTAGATAAAGAATGTCATTTGGAAGTGTTACATTTGCGTTGAGATGCCTGTTGGATCTCTAAGTATAACTGAGTCAAGTTCAAGGAGGAGACCCTGGCTAGAGAGCTGTCCATGTATGTACACTTGGTGTTTGCAACTATGGAACTAAGTAGGATCATTAAGGAGTGAGTGTAGCAAAAAGGGAATAGATTCAAGGACTGAGCCTGGAGTCAGGATGATAAGGAACCAGCAAAAAGGGAGGAAGAGAACTGAAAGCCATTTGGAGAAATGGCTTGTTTTGTCCTGTGCTGCTATTAGGCTGGGTAAGAAGATTCGGATGGAAAGTTGACCATTAGATTTGGAAATGGGAAGGTAGTTTAGGTTTTTGGCCTTGCGCTGCTTTGGTGGAGTAGTGAGGACAAAAACCTGATTGGCATAGCTTTAGAGAGGATATGAAGAAGAAACAGCAAGTTTAGATAGTTACTTTCTAGTGGTTTTGCTCTTACAGGGGACCAGGGAGGTGAGGCAGTAGCTTGAGGGGAATGTGAGGTCAAGATAGATTTTAAGCTTAGAGAAATGCAGCATATTTCTGCTAATGGGATTGTTCTGGTAAGAGGGAAAACGTGATGCAGAGGAGAGAGAGAGAATTGCTAATAGTGTCCTTGAGTTCCTGAGGAGTTGGGGTCTAGTGCACAGGTGGAGGAGTTGCCTTAGGAGCTTCGCCAGTTCATCCACAGTAACAAGAGGAAGGCAGACTGCTGGTAGGAGCACGTTGGAGTTCTTTTTTGATTGTTCTTACTGTCTCAGTGAAATGTAAAAGATGAGCCGAGAGAGGAGAGAGGACTGGAGGATTTGTCTGGGTGTCGGGGGGAATCCGTGGAGCACAGAAGTGTAATAGGATTGCAGTATGACCGCCGGGCCGCACAAAGGTCTACTTTTAGTGAGGCTGGTTGGTATGGTGTGGTTGTGTTCTTTAGCCATGTTTACTTGCTCTGATGCCGGTATGGATTAATTGGGAAAGTTTTGCCCGGTGAGTACAGCTGACAAAGAGAAGAGGGCAATGGAATAGGATCAGAGCCAAATAAGGAAAGAAAATTTGGGGGGAGGGTGTTGGATCACTGGTTTGGAGATCCCAGTGGAGGTGAAAAGTTGTTAGAATCAGAACTAACGGAAACAAGCTGAGAAAGGAGTGTTACTGGTAGGGTGCCCAAAATTAAGATGGTGGAAGAGGTGCAGTTATTACCACCGTGGTCTAGACTGTAGAGCAGTGCCATCCAGTAGAAATGCTAAGATAGAAATGGCAAGCCAAATATGTAACAAAGTTTTCTAGTTGCCACAGTAAACAAGTAAAAACGATGAAATTAATGTTAATATATTTAATCCAGTATAGCTAAAATGCTATTTCATGATGTGGTACTGGCCACGTTTCAAGTGCTCAGTAGCCATCATATCTGGATAGTAGTGGCTGCTTTGTTATGACAGCACAGCTCTAGATGGTATGCCCATGGGAGTGGGTGGCAGAGGTAGAGTGGAGGGCAAGCTGATTGGAGGAGAGGAAGTCAAGGAACTGAGAGGTGAACGTGTTGGAAGTGTAATCAGGAATTATGATGGGCAGTATTAGAGACAGTGGGCCAGTTAGGGTAAAAAGATGAAGGTAGAAGGTTGAGAATGTGGGAAATTTTGTTGAGTGAACACGAGCTCTTATCTCAGTTTGGGGCATTGGGGTGGAAGACTGATTAGGGGAGGCAGAGCCATATGGAGATGAGAGTCTAAGGGGTGAGAGATAAGGGATGACCTGGAAGTCTTGGGCTTCCTCTGGTGAGTTACATAAACAGTGAGGGGGAGGTGTTGTCTCCCAAGATCTGTTAAGATAAAAGGAGATTGCCTAACTGTGTGATATGCCACTGTATTTAATCATAAAGGTCGTTTGTATACTCTGATTCCATATTCATAGAATATCTCAGAGGGTATATTGGTTGCCTCTGGAATAGAAGGTATCTTTGGCTGTATCCCTTTTTGTACTCTGTTTGCCCTCACCACGAGGCATGCGGGATCCCAGTTCCCCATCGACCAGGGATTGAACCCACGCCCCCCTGCAGTGGAATCGCGGCGCCTCAACCACATGACTGCCAGGGAAATCCGCTTTTTTGTACTCTTTAGATTTCTTTATCATGTATATGCAAGTGCTGCTTATTAAACTCTAAATTTGACTTTACTAACAAGCAGCAAAAGCCTTAAATTTGCATTTCCTTTGACTCAGTAATTCCTACTCTACGTTCAAAAGAAATAATTGTAGGTGCTCAAATATTTGTGCACAAAGATCTATCAGCTGTTTATCATAGCATTATTTTGTTATTGCTAGAAAAGCCATGAACAATCTGTGTCCTACACTAAGGCATTATAGTATACCCATCGTAATATAATGGTATATAGCTATTTAAAGTGACTCTTTAGGGACTTCCCTGGTGGTCCAGTGGTTAAAGACTTCGCCTTCCAATGCAGGAGGCGCGGTTTGATCCCTGGTCGGGGAGCTAAGATCCCACATGCCTCACAGCCAAAGAACCAAAACATAAAACAGAAGGAATATTGTAATAAATTCAATAAAGACTTTAAAAAAAAAATGGTCCACATCAAAAAAAAATCTTAAAAAAAATAAAACTGGCTTACCAAAAAAAATTTTTTTTTAAAGTGACTGTTTACTAGTATTTAGTGACAGGGCCAAGTGCCTATGATATTAAATGGGAAAGTGGGATTAGAAAATGCACTAGCTGACTTATAGCAGGTACCTGTACCAATTCAATTTGGGAACGTCAAGAGGACCACAAAAGCTCCAACACAATAAATCTTCCATCTCTGTGCGATGGTATTTTTCATACGTGGTTTCTTGTCACTTTCTAAGCTGTTTCTGAATGTGCTGATTGGATTTATTTCTGGACACAGAGCTAGTCTGCCTACATGTTCTAATTCTGTCAGTTTTAATTAACAATGAATAGCAGTGTGTGTCTTAGACAGGAGGTCTCTGGAAGGATCCTGAAGCCTATGGCAGTTAGTAGCTGCCTGCAGGCCGCCTCCAGAGCACAGTTCCACAGATTCACGTTGACCAGAAACAAACCAGAGAGCAAGTAGCTAACAAGAGTGAAGGTGTAGGAGTCTTATGGGACTGTGGAAAGATTAACCCAGTAAGTAAATCTTTGTGCTTCAAGATAGCTAGAGGAGTTCATGCTGGGTTTTGTCATTTAATGGTTAATTGCCACTTAGGGCAGTCTAAATAGTTTATAAGTAATTGTATGTTAGAGGCTCTTTTTCTCTTTTCCACTCCCATCTAGATCTTAGGTAGACTTTTGCATTACCACATCCTAGGAAAATTGTTTACTAAATATAAGCCTGTGTTTTATTTAGTTAATATTTTAAGCCGTGTAGAAGGAGGGGTTGTGCAGGTTTCTGCTGTCATTTAGCAAGTGTCATCCTAATCTAAAATCCTCTGATTTATTCTCATTCTCTCTAGGTAGCAGAGGCTCAGCGGGCAGAGTTTAGCCCTGCCCAGTTCTCTGGTCCGAAGAAGATCAACCTGAATCACTTGTTGAATTTCACTTTTGAACCCCGTGGCCAGGCAGGTCATTTTGAAGGCAGTGGACATGGCAGCTGGGGAAAAAGGAACAAGTGGGGGCATAAGCCTTTTAACAAGGAATTGTTTTTACAAGCCAAGTGAGTATGGCTACTCTTAGGAGAGAAGTGAAATTGAGCCTTTGGGCATTTATGGTGCAAAGAGGCTTCGTTTAAACTACTGTGGGAGAGAAGCAGAAATGGAGTGATCTCTCTCTCTCTCTCTCTCTCTCTCTCTCTCTCTCTCTCTCTCTCACCTCGCTTTGAAAACACGGATGTGTTTCAAGTGGATGTTCTTGGTGCTCAAAAGAATATTTAGCTTAAATAAATAATGCTTTAGTATCATGATGAGGTAGTAAAAGTGTTTGCTTTGGAATTGAATCCAGATTTGAATCTTGTTTTGGCCTTCGACCTTGGGTAACTTACCTAACCACTTTGAGATTCAGTTTTTCCTCTATAAAGGAGGAGAAATTACTTAAGGGAGCATTGAGTGCCAAGTTGGAGTGCTTGGCATACATTTGCTCAAATACTGATTCTCTTTTGTTTCCTTTTGTGTGGCATTAGTTATAATGTAACGTTTGACCCTTGGATCTAGACTGAAGTACCCATTTAGTACTTTATATAAACTGGTGGGAGTTCCCTGGTGGCCTAGTGGTTAGGATTCCGGGCTTTCACTGCTGTGGCCTGGGTTCGATCCCTGGTCAGGGAACTGAGAATCCCCTAAGCCGTGTGGCGTGGCCAAAATAACCAAAAAGCAAAAAACTAGTACTCAAAAGATTGAGTGGGGACAGTTTTTTCTACTGCCTGGAAGACTAGTGGTTTCTGGGGGTGAGGAGGAGATCTGGCTTCCTTCTGGTGATAGAGCCACAGTCTGGCTTAATTTTAGTTCAGAGGAGGGCCTGCAGGCCACTTGGCTGGGCCTGGAAGCAGAAGAAACAGCGTCATGGATTTAGACGCCTACCCGCTGAGTATTGGATTCTTTCCAGAGCCAGGACTTGGAAATGAGCTGAAGTCATAGTTTAGTGCTTTACAAAGCATGGCTGCTAATGGCCTGCATTTGATTCTAAGTGAAGAGATGATGAATTTCTGCTGAAGGCTTGTTGGTGGATTCTGACAGTCTGCCTTTTACATGTCTCTCCCTGTTTTTAGCTGCCAGTTTGTGGTGTCTGAAGACCAAGACTACACAGTTCATTTTGCTGATCCTGATACCTTAGTCAACTGGGACTTTGTGGAACAAGTGGTGAGTAGCTCAGCTAAGCTTATAACCTGTTAGTGGGAGAGAGAACTAAAGAAAGGGACCGTGGTGACAGCAGCTTTTGGCTGGGTTTACTGCTGATCCCCCTTTCTGCCTGGCCTTACAGTAGACATTTTCCAGAGATCAGTCCTGGTTTCTTCTGGAGTTCATTTGTGGTAATTGGCTCCTGGCCTGCAGGACTGGGTGTTGGAGGGCTCTGATCTGTAGGATAAAAGCAGTCCTGTCTACTACCTCTTCTCTTCTGGGGAGAAGTAATCAGGGGAATATGAGAACTCTGGTTACCCTCCTGACCCAGGATGGACTCATTACAGGGACACTGCTTCATTGGTAGCCATTTGTAGTAATCAGTATCAGATTAGGCCTTGGCCTTGTGACAGGTGAAATGAGCCACACAGCTGTACTTTGTCCAAGCTACTGCTGTGTTTGTCGTCTCTTGAAGTTATGGGCTCTGGGTATCCCCTTGTCACTCCTAGGTTATATGATGTAGTTTCAAAATGATGGACCCAAAGCCTGGACTCCCATTACTGTGAAAATTCATAAAATCATCTGAAAATGACATAGAAGGTCTACGAAACTTAGGTTTTATATGCATTGGTTTTAAAAAAAAAAAGTAGAGACATATAGTATAAAGTGGAAGTCTCATTGACTCCTCTGTTGGAAATTACTGGTACATTACTTCTAGAACCTTTTTGTGCTTTTATGTATGCGTACATATAAATCTTTTTTTTGTAAATGGGATCATATATTGATTTCTGTCATTTTTTCCCTTTGATGTAGAACCCCCAAAATACCTGTTGTATAGTTGTTTTAGTATATTAAACTATTATTACTGTTTCCTTTATGATTTGCTTGAAGTGCTATTGTACATACACCTGCACTGTTGAACAGTTTTATGAAGATGTGTTGTTAGAGTTGTATAGGGATGGGGATGGAAGAGGAGAGGCTTTAACTTTGATAATCTCTAGTCAATTCTGAAAGTAGTTTAACTTGTGGTGGCATTTTGTTTCAGCGCATTTGTAGCCATGAAGTGCCATCTTGCCCAATATGCCTATATCCACCTACTGCAGCCAAGATAACCCGTTGTGGACACATCTTCTGCTGGGCATGCATCCTGCACTATCTTTCATTGAGCGAGAAGACCTGGAGTAAATGTCCCATCTGTTACAGTTCTGTGCATAAGAAGGATCTCAAGAGGTAAGACGGAGATATTTACTAGATTAGACCCCAGTCTGCTAACTTCTTGCCCTGCTACATATAAATGTCCATGTTACAGTGTTGTTGCCACAGAATCACATCAGTATGTTGTTGGTGATACCATTACAATGCAGCTGATGAAGAGGGAGAAAGGGGTGTTGGTGGCCTTGCCCAAATCCAAATGGATGAATGTAGAACATCCTATTCATCTTGGAGGTAAGTTTGGTTAATTTGGGGGCAGATAATGGTGGGTATATACCCTTTAAGGTTACTTGAATATATCTTTCTAGTGTCAGAGATTTAGCCTTTCAGCAAGCCATTTCTAGCATTTCCAGATTATTCATAGTGTTCCAGTAGGTTGGGGTGGAGTTTGCAGAAAGTGGTTTAACTCTTGGTTTCAAGTTTGGTTCAGTTGTAAAATGAAAAATTAAAATACATATAAAGCTTTGTTGAATAGTGTCTGGCTCTGTGCCCAGGTTTTGGGGGTTCCACAGTCAGCCAGTCTTGGCACCTGTCATCAAGGAACTCCGTGTCTCATAGAAGAGACAGACTGGTGGCCAGGCAGTTCGGATCTAGAGTGTGGGCAGTGCTTACAGTGGGAGAAGTGCAAGAGGTTGTATTCTCTGTATTCCACATGGAAATGAGCATTGAATTAAAGTGGCATTTCAATTTCTGGGCAAAAGAGATTTTTCAGTAAACAGTATTGAAACAATTGAGTCTTATGGAAAAAATAAAATGAAATTAGATCTCTATCTCATACCATTCATAAAAATCAATTTCTGATGGATTGAAGAATTAAATGTAACAAAATCCAAAACTTTTAAAAGAAAATACAAGAAAATATCTTTATAAATCCTCAGGTTTTTTACCTGGATGTAATTTTGAACCAGGCTGAAACCATAGATGCTATAAAAGAAAAAGATTGATGAATTTGATTTTATAAGAATAAAATCCAGCAAGACTCCTCAAAGTCAACAGGTGATAAATAAACTTAGGGGAAGATTTACACATTTAAAATACAGATTAATGTCCAGAACATACAGGTGTTCTATAAATTAGATGAACAGTCTAGTAGAATAGGCTAAGCATCTGGCAAAGCATTTCCCGGAAAAGGATATCTGAATAACTCCAAGTATCTACAGAGGCTTAACTTTGCCTAGAGTTTATGCAAATCAAAATGCCTATCATAGTCACTCTCACGCATGCACACACACACGCACACGATGAAGCAAATATAGGCATACCTCGTTTTATTGTGCTCCACAGATACTGAGTTGTTTTTTTTTTTTTTTTTAACAGATTGAAGGTTTGTGGCAACCCTGCTGTTGTCAGATGATGGTTAGCATTTTTTAGCAATAAAGTATTTTTTAATTAAAGTATCAACGTTGTTTAGACATAATGCTATTGCACACTTAATAGACTACAGAAGAGTGTAAACGAAACTTTTATATGCACTGGAAAACCAAAAAATTTGTGATCCACTTGATTGTGATGCTCACTTTATTGCAGTGGAACCAAACAGGCATATCTCTGAGGTATGCCTGTACTGGGTTTTGGCAGGGGTGGGGAATTGGGTACTCTTGTTCTTTGTAGGAGTTTAAATCGATACAGCCTTTTGTGTGTGTGTGGGGGGGTGGATTTGGTAGTATTTAAAATATGCACAACCTTTGATTTTGCATTTATACTTAAATATCATAAAGAAGTCATTTGTACCAAGGAGCATGTATAAGGATATTTTTGTTACAGTGTAATAGAAATTGGCAATAACCTAAATGTTCCACAAGAAACTTTCATTAGAGTATATCATGCTGTTGAACACGATACAGAAGGTAAAAATGAGATAGATCTGTATATTACATTTTAAAGTCCACAAAATCGGGGGGAGGGAAGTAAAGGAAATCAATCATCCATGATCCTTTTACCCAGAGGTACCCTCCAAACGTTAATTGTACAGTTTTATTCTCTGCGTGTATGTTTTTGTGAGATTGGGATTGTTTTCTTCTTTGGCATCTTTTCTTTCCCCATGTAATGTGGCTATTTCTCCGTGTCACTAAATGCCTCCTTCCTGGAAAGGCATTTTTAATGTCTGCAGAATTCTCTTTAATGAATATACCATCATATCATTAACTGTTTCTTTATTGGACTTACTGTTTGGTTGCAGCTTTTCTGGTACTAAAGATAATGCTATAATTAATGAACATTGTTTTTTTTTTTTTTTGGCTGCAACTCACCGCTTGTGGGATCTTAGTTCCCCAACCAGGGATTGAACCCAGACCCTCAGCAGTGAAAGTGCGGAGTCCTAACCACTGGACCGCCAGGGCGTTCTGAGAACATTAATTTTTTGACTACATCTTTGGTTTTCTTAGGATAGCTTTCTTGTGTTACGGGGTCAGAGTTACAAACCTTATATTAAGGTCATTGCTAAAAGTTTTTAAGGAAAACATGCTAAATCAGTCGATTTTCACTTTAGGAAAAAAGCTGTGTATGAACGTTCCTATTTAGTCACACAGCCATGAGCTTTTTTTTTTTTTTTTTTTGGCTGCATTGGGTCTTCGTTGCTGCGCGCTGTCTTTCTCGTTGCGGCAAGTGGGGGCTACTCTTCGTTGCGGTGCGCGGGCTTCTCATTGCGGTGGCTTCTCATTGCAGAGCACGGGCTCTAGGCTCGCGGGCTTCAGTAGTGGCAGCACTCGGGCTCAGTAGTTGTGGCACATGGGCCCTAGAGTGCGCAGGATCTTCCTGGAGCAGGGATCGAACCCGTGTCCCCTGCGTTGGCAGGAGGATTCTTAACCACTGCGCCACCAGAGAAGTCCGGCATTTCTGTCATCTTGTTGGCTTTCTTGTAGATGAACAGCACAGCCAGTACTCCAAATTGCTGCTGGCCTCGAAGGAGCAGGTGCTGCACCGGGTGGTTCAGGAAGAGAAAGCAGCACTAGAGCAGCAGCTGGCAGAGGAGAAGCACACTCCCGAGTCCTGCTTTATTGAGGCAGCTATCCAGGAGCTCAAGGTGAGACGATACACTGGAAATGGGACGGGGTGGTGGGGATTAGTTACTTCAGCCCCACGTTTAAGATTACAAGCGGGGAATGGCTAAAAAAGTAGGTTTGCTCTGGGCTTTGGTGATAGGAGGGAAGGGGTTGACCTAGGGATTTTTAAACTGCTCTCTCGAGCTGAAAGGAACAAGTCAAGGTGATCTTATAACTGAGACCCTTGAGTTTCTAGATTAGCTGTGTTCTTAATTAAGCAAGGTGGGTTTTTTTGTTCTTTAGGAAAACACTTGGATTTATTTTTGGAGATGTTTTATTTGAGGGACATTGGAGAAATTACTGTGGCCTCTCCAACGGGCTCTAGCAATGCCTGCTGAGGATTTTGGAGCATCAAGAATTATCCAAATATAGAATCCCTTATGTCCTGTATCCTCTACAATAGAGATTCTTAAACTGGAACAAGCATCAGAATCACTGGTTGTTGTGCTCCACCCTGAGGGACTGGTTCAGTAGGTCTGGGCTCAGTAAGCTTAGTAATTTGCATTATCCCAAGTTCCAGGGTGGCTCTGATGCTGCTCATCCCCAGATCACATTTTGAGAATCACTGACATATATTAGAACAATGAAAGCCCACATGAAAGGGGCTGTGCTAAGGTACTGTACTTATTTTTATCTCACTTAAGCTCCATAACCTGGTGTGATAGAACAACTATCCCCTTTCATAGATGAGGAAATGGAATCATGGGTTAGATAATTTACTTGAGGACATATAACTAATAAGAGGTGAAGCTGGTATTTGAATTTCTATCTCTCTGACTCATAAGTCCTCTTTGGGCAGCATTCTTTGTATTTATTGGGCTGGCCAAAAAGTTTGTTTGGGTTTTTGTAACATCCTACGAAAAACCCGAACGAACTTTTTGGCCAACCCAATACTTTTTAATTTCTTTCTGTAATGCGGAGCATTTTTTCAAATGCATTTCAGGGAGAAGAAGAGCTGCGTAGAAGTAGAGCTGTCCGGGTTGAGGTGGGGGTTGCCCAGACTCTTATCTCCTGCACTGGGGCTCTTTCAAAGCTTCGTTCGTCAAAACTAGAAGACTAGTTCTGTGTCCTGGGATTTCTGTTCAGGAAGCTTTTTTGTAGTGTTGTCGTTATCATTGTCAGAGATGCTAAGCAGAGTAACATCCCATTTGAGTACTAGGCACTTTTGCTTCCTGCTTCCCTTAAAGATTGAGAATTTTAAGTACTTAGACTCTTCCTTTTTGCCTTTTAACTTTTGCTCCTGTTGAGAAAGGCCATTGTAAGATTTGGCCCTTCAAACTAAGTATGTTTCTGGTTTTCTCTCCGGTGCTCTAGACTCGGGAAGAGGCTCTGTCAGGACTGGCTGAAAGCAGAGGGGAGGTCGCTGGTGTCGTGGCTGCTCTGGAACAACTGGTGCTGATGGCTCCCTTGGCGAAGGAGTCCGTTTTTCAACCCAGGAAGGTTAGTGTCCCAGTTACAGGCTAAATGGCTGCTGTTCCTCAAGTGCTGCTCTTCAGCTGTTAGGCCCTGTTGTGAGGTCTGAACTTTTTTGGGAGAAGAGGGAACTATGAGTATTTCCTATGTGCCTTTTAATTAATTAATTTATTTATTTATTTATTTTTAAATTTTTCCTATGTGCTTTTTCTATGTGTGTTCTTTCCCCAGTGATGTTAAATCAGTGAACGTGACAGCTAAGGTAAACCTCAAGAGAGCTTGTTTCCTGTGCCTGCCTTTGCCACATGTTCTTTCTGTGACCTACAGTTTGTCCCAACAGGGCATGCTGGAGTATCTGTCTGCTTTTGATGAAGAGACCGCAGGAGTTTGTCCTCTGGGCTCTCCTCCTCGTCCTCTTGCTCTCCCTCTGGTAGAGGAAGAGGAAGCAGTTTCTGAACCAGAGCCTGAAGGGTTGTCAGAGGCCTGTGAGGACTCGGAGTTAGCAGAAGACAATCTTGGAGAGGGGACCATTTGTACCGAGTCCAGCCAGCAGGAACCCGTCACCAAGCCAAGCATCACACACCTGAGCAGCTCTCCTTGTTACTACTTTTACCAAGGTGAGTGTCCCTGAGGAGGAGGGCTGGGCTGCTGGCTAATGTTTCAGAGAAGTGGTCTGGCTCTCTAAGCAGAGGGAGGTGTTGCCTCTAGCTCCTGGGCAGCTGGGTCTGTTGTGCCTTTCAGCTTATGGGGGGGAGAGTTGGGCCTGGGATAAGGAGGGCCTGACTTGAGGACTGGCCAAGAGTATTGTGTGATAGAGCCACTTGTCTTCAGCGGAGGATGGGCAGCACATGTTCCTGCACCCCGTGAACGTGCGCTGCCTCGTGCGGGAGTATGGCAGCCTGGAGCAGAGCCCTGAGAAGATCTCAGCCACGGTGGTGGAGATCGCTGGGTATTCCATGTCTGAGGTAAGGGCCTGCCTTGCGAGGTGGAGGGGCAGGAAGCGGCATTAACCTAATCTCTTTGTGGTGGGCCTAGCTGATCCAAGTTCACAGACTGTCAAGGCCTTTAGTCTTGAAAGGTTTTAAGTCTTTTTGTTAGTGATGGTGCCTGTGAATTTTTTAAAAGTTAAATGACCCTCCCCCACCATGCCAGGGTTCTGTTAGGTCACTCACCACTGCTCTCTGTATCACAGGTTCATTTATTGTGGTTTGGGAATAGAGATGTCTCCTACTTTCCGAGACGAGTTTGTTTTTGTTTCTCCTTATTGCTTGGGAGAAATGGCCAAGAAAACAAAGTCCTTGGAGGCTTTAAGGTAGCTTACACAAGCTCGTTACGAATTTTTGGCTTAGCAGGTACCTATGAATTAGTGTCTGATAATTTACATATATGAATTTTTGCTCTTTGAGAGTTATCGTTGTATTGATCACAAATTTGTTAAAAGCCTTAAATTTAGAGATTGTTTAAGTACTATGAACTTTCCATCAAACATGCAGAAAAAGAATAAAAAGAAAATTAAATTAATGGCCTTCATTTTTTATTGTTTTAGGCCAAGCTTTGTTCAGTAGGGAAACCTGCTTTATCTGCCTTCCCAGTTATCATTAATTCAGTCAGTGGTTCCCAGATTTTTTTCCCAGTAAATAACTCTTATCTTCCTTATTCTCCCCTGTTTGTTGTGGTCCCCCAGAAAAGCTGAAACAGCTGATCAGCTTTAGATCATTCATTACCAGCCTCAATTCATTCATTTGCAGCACAAACCAAAAAACTGCTTGCTTTTGGTTGCTTATTCTACCTTATGGTAGGTTAATTGACAATTTCTATTCAGCTTTTCAAAAGCTGATAACTTGAGCAGTAACTGCCATCTGAGAGGGTGTGGTATACTGCCGGATATCTGGGGTGGGAACCTCTGCTCTTAGAGTTAGGCCTGGTCTTAGTTGAGCATCGGTCCCTTTTCCCTTGTAGGATGTGCGACAGCGTCATAGATACCTCTCTCACTTGCCACTCACCTGCGAGTTCAGCATCTGTGAACTGGCTCTGCAGCCTCCTCTGGTCTCTAAGGAAACCCTAGAGTTATTCTCAGGTGAGAATGCCCCCTACTTTGCTTCCCTTTTTAGTGGAGTTCAGGGATTCTTGTGACTAGAAACCCACAAGAGGAAGTAAGGAGCTTTTGTCATGAGTCTCAGAACCTCCTGATACACTCCATCCATTCATCCAATCCAGCTGGGCCCACTCGTGTGCCCTTAGCTACTAGCCAAGTGGGAGGAGTTAATGGCCAGGTTGTCCTGGGTCTGCCTCCTCACAACCTCACCAACCCGCAGATGACATTGAGAAGAGGAAGCGGCAGCGCCAGAAGAAGGCCCGGGAGGAACGTCGCCGAGAGCGCCGGATTGAGATGGAGGAGAACAAGAGACAGGGCAAGTGTAAGTTCAAGAACTCTCATCTGAATGATGAGCACAACTGTGCATCATTGTACAGAGATCCCGTGCCTGGGCCCAGGGGCCAGACTGTTTAGGTCCTATGTCAGGTCTGCCACTTGCTTTCTTCAGCTCTTAAATGTGAGTTGTGAGAGTACCTCCTTACTTGTAGGCTTACATGAGAATTAATGAGTTGATGTTGGTCAAAGTGCATAGCACATAGTAAGTTCATCCTTGGCATAGTGGGTGAAAAAAACCTGGGTGGGTGGGGGAAGGGAATTGGAGATCTGCTGCATGTTGGGGATAACTGGCCCTGTGCTCTCTGGATACATTGTTGGCCTCACCTTTGACTCTGGAGACATCTATACATAGCAAGTCTACCAGGAGAGTCTGAAATAGTAGAGACCTATTGACAAACTAGGAAATAAGTGCAGGAAGTTAGATTTGAGCTCTTTCATACCAGTAAGAAGAATCTTTTGATCTGGTTCTTAAACATAAGCTTCACTGAACCAAGGATTGTGTGACATGTGGGTCTAGTTAACCTCCTGAAAACAAGGAATTGAGTCCTTGGCTAGGGAAAGGACTTAACTATTTTGACTCCATGTGGTATGGTAAACATAAATTTTATTTCTTCAACTGGGATAAGTATATAGCCGGCATACCAGTGTTGTGTAACTGTTTAGCACAAGTCCTGAATAGTTGAGAAAAGTGATGTTTCAGGAACGAAGGCTTTTTTGTTTTAACTTTTTATTATGGAAATATTCAAACACAAGTATACAGAATATTATAATTAACCGCCAGGTTTATCACCTAGCTTCAACCAAGAAGAGTTAGAACAAGGCTTTTATATTAAAACAAAGACATATTATAAAATGACAGTTACTATAAATTTGGGTTTTAAAGCTCTGTCTCCATCATTCAGACCCCTGGGGGATTCATACTGACTGTCCACAACTGTTGGAAAAGATTTGAGGAATTCTGTACGTGGGCCTACCATTCTCGTCTTTGTTTTGCAGACCCAGAAGTCCACATTCCCCTCGAGAATCTACAGCAGTTTCCTGCCTTCAATTCCTATACCTGCTCCTCTGATTCTGCTTTGGGTCCCACCAGCACTGAGGGCCATGGGGCTCTCTCCCTTTCTCCTCTTAGCAGAAGTCCAGGTTCCCAAGCAGGTAAATAGAGTTGGGATTTAAAGAATGAAGTTGACCACCAGCCACAGACCTTAAGCAAAGCCCTAGTGTCTGAATTTACAGCTGTGATCTCGGCATGGTGGGGGTCTTTAGGGGACTAACCTTACTTGGGTGGTTAATAGATTCCTGAGATCCATCAAATTCCTACCATTTGATTCACTTTTCCATTGGCTGTACCGACTTAGCTTCCAAAAACCTCAGGCAGCTCATACAGCAGGATGGTTAAACCTAGATTTTTCTCCGCAACCCAGCTGTTTTATTTCTAGTTTCTACCTTTAAGATACTCCCCCTGTTTGTGTGAACATCTTTATTTATGTCGTCTTATTTATGATAGGGGGAGGAAACAGCCTACAAAAGTCTACTGGTAGGGAAATGGCTAAATTACAGCATTTATACTATGAAATTCTTTACACCTACTGAAAAAGAAAATAGCTGTCTTCCTGAACTAATGGTTAGACCTTTAAGATAAAAGGAGGTTGTAGAACAAGACAAAACATGACACCATTTTTGGGTTAAAAAAGCCATACAAAACAAAGCATTTCAATATGGGTTTATATGTCTAAATGTATAGAAAAATACTGGGATGATTGTGTTCCAGACCGGGAGTGAGATCAGGATTGAGAGGCCTTCAGCCTTTTTTTTTTTTTTTTTTTTAACACCTTTATTGGCGTATAGTTGCTTTACAGTGTTGTGTTAGTTTCTGCTGTATAACAAAGTCAATCAGCTATATGCATACGTATATCCCCATATCCCCTCCCTCTTGCATCTCCCTCCCACCCTCCCTATCTCACCCCTCTAGGTGGTCGCAAAGCACCGAGCTGATCTCCCTGTGCTATGCGGCTGCTTCCCACTAGCTATCTGTTTTATATTTGGTAGTGTATATATGTCCATGCCACTCCTCTCACTTCGTCCAGCTTACCCTTCCCCCTCCCCGTGTCCTCAGGTCCATTCTCTACATCGGTGTCCTTCATTCCTGTCCTGCCCCTAGGTTCATCAGAACCATTTTTTTTTTAGATTCCATATATATGTGTTAAGCATACGGTATTTCGTTTTTCTGACGTACTTCACTCTGTATGACAGACTCTAGGTCCATCCACCTCACTACAAATAACTCCAATTTCGTTTCTTTTTATGGCTGAGTAATATTGCATTGTATATATTTGCCACATCTTTATCCATTCATCTGTCGATGGACACTTTAGGTTGCTTCCGTGTTCCTGGCTATTGTAAATAGTGCTGCATGAACATTGTGGTACATGACTCTTTTTTTTTTTTTTTTCATGACTCTTTTTTGAATTATGTTTTCTCAGGGTATAGGCCTTCAGCCTTTTAAAAATGTTTTTCCTTATATATAGAATGTATTAATGTGTCATGAAATGAAACAGTTAAAAGGAGTTACTGTAATTTCAGAGAGCTGTCTTTTCTGATCTTCATCCTCCTGGCAGATAGTTTTTGATACTTAAAATTTATTTTTGTCAGGCATTTTCAATGAAAGGTCCAAGATCAGAATATTTAAAACTCTTGGTGACCCTTGTGATCATATGCCCATCACTTGGCAGATTTAGGAGCCTGAGACCAAGGCAGGGACTTGGTTAGTGGCAGGGACTGGGACTGGAATCTGGGTCTTGAGGGCTGCACAGCCATTCTGCTCTTCATAATGAGAAGAGAGCTACTAAACAAGGAACATGCAAAACATTGACTACATCATCTGTGATACAAAGGACTTGCGTTTTCACATACTACGAGCCTTTTCTAAGTTATGTGGGCTTTCATGTATTCAGGAAAGAGCAGTTGGATGGTCCTAGGAATAAAAGTACCACAGAGCCCTGGCTGACCATGGCAGGGCCTGCTGCTGGGAGAGTGAATAGGCCTCTCCCTTCCAGCAGTGATCAGGGCAGTGGGTAGACTGATCTGTGGGAAATGTTCAACCCTAGGTCAGAAAGGATGGAAAAGACTATTACCTAGGGAGTATCAGGGAAAAGCTTGCATCTTGCTGGATTTTGCTGCTGTATGTGTTTTGGATTCTAACTGAATATTCCCAGGTCATAGACTTCTTTTGGCTGGAACATAAAGGCTGACATGATTACATTTTATATCTTTTTTTCTTGGAGCTTCTTCATCCATATAAAACCATTCTATGACAGTCCGATACCTAGGCCTTGAGAACCGGCTGATGTGGAGAGGATTTTTCTTACCGTGGGAATAGATATTGCTATGCCTTCTAGTGTTATTGTAACCATGAAACTTTTCTCTCTCTGTGCTGATCACTCATGTGAACAATAGGCCATGTTCTTGGCTTTATAAGCACAGGGCAGAGTTGAAAGTGGATCACAGTTAGCTTTCTGAGGCAGGGTTGGTAATTATCCAGACCCGATTCTGGGTTTGTCTCTTCTCTCTTATTAACAGGACACTAACTCTTTGGAACTTGACTTGTATAATCAGGTCTCTGGTTCCCTTTCAGACTTTCTGCTGACCCCTCTGTCACCCACTGCCAGTCAGGGCAGTTCTTCATTCTGCGTTGGGAGTCTGGAAGAAGACTCTCCCTTCCCTTCCTTTGCCCAGGTAAACCCGTTGCTTGTGAAGCAGCCCAAGGGTATTTAACATGAACTCTGATGCTCGTTCTTTCTGGAAATCCCTCTGTTGGAGATGGGGAGACTTACAGGCTAATGTTGCACTGACTCTAATAACCATGGAAGGCTTTTTAAAGACGGAAGGTCATGGAGTTAGTCTCAGATATTACCATAGACTTACCGAGGAAAGAGGCCAAGAGTAGTTGAGGAAGAATCAGGAGCTTTAATTATTTAACAAGTCAATAGATACTTTTGTACTGAGCACTGTTCTAGGGGCTGGGGATATGTCAGTCAATTTTAACTGGTCCCTGGTTCTAGGACCTCTGATTCAGTGGTATCTGTTACATATAATAAACCATTCTTCTTCACTTTGGGAAAGGGAAAGTTGTCTTGGTTATCTTGTAAGTAGCCAAATCAGCTTTCTTGAGGAGTTGGGTTGGAGGCAACACTAGGCTAGTGACATTTGATGTCAGATCAGTATTAATCTTTAAAACAAGCAAAACACTCAGCATTCCTGCATTCAGATAACTGAGGAAGATGGACAGACAGCTTGACAAGCAGCCTTGTAGGAGGTTAGTATTCACTTCTTTGGGGCTAGTTTGGAATCATTAGCTTAACAGTTCTTTAGAGCAGTTAGTTGATATGGATATTTCTCACGTACAAATGGCAGTTTGTGCTGAGGAATAAGCAGGAGTTGAACTTTGGTGAGGAGAGTCCTTGAAGTCAAGGAGGATGAAATAATTGAGAGCAATCCTGAGAATGAACTGCTAGGTTTCAGAGGTTAAAAGCAAGTGGCTCCTAGGAGTTAGGTCAATGCCTAAGTTTTTTTAGCTAGGTTTTACTGCCATTGCTTTTTTCAACTTTATATTTTGAAAAACTTAAGACTTAAAGAGTTGAAAGAATAGTATAATGAACATTCATACCTTTCACCCAGATTTACCAGTTGTTACTATTTTGCTATATTTGCTTGCTTTTCTCTCTCTCTCTTTTTTTTTTTTTTTTTTTCCTATGTTGAAAGTAAGTTACAGACCTCATGAATGACACTTCACAACTAAATACTTGGGAGATACATGCCCCCAAAATGACATTCTCCTGTATAACTACAATTACCATTATCACATCAAAGACAGCTGATTTAATACTATCTAAGATGGCACATATTTTTATTTTCCCATTTGTCTCAGTGTCCTGTATTGTTTTTAGTCAGATTTAATCAAAGACTATTCATTGCATTTAGTTTTTCAAGTCTCTCTAGTGTCCTTTGATCCATAACAGTTCCTCTGGCTTCTGTTTTTTTGTTTTTTACCTGTGACATGGATATTTTTGAAGCATCCAGACCAGTTGTTCTATAGATTATCCTATAGTTGAGATTTTTCTGATTGTTTTTTCATGAGTGGACTCAGGTTAAACATTTAAACATTTTTGTCAAGATTAAAATATAGGTGATATATTTTAATGACCTTGGAAGAGTAAGATGATTCAGATGTCATACTATTGGACCCCAGACTCCCAGGGACCAAGGGAGCAGATCATCAAAGTGTGGTACATGATGAAGAAAGTTTATCAGTGAAATCAACATCTGCCAGTTGAACTCATCTTGCACAACATGAAAGCCCCACTTTGGTAAACATTTAGGACAGGCATTCCTACTTGTATCTTCTTGGGCTTGTCTCTTGGTAAAATTCACCCTGCTTTGAGTGGCATGGTATGTGTGGCAGCTGGGATGCATAGTGGCCCTCAGCACTTACGAAGCTGGTCTTGGCCAAGTGGGATGAAAAATTTCCTCACTCGGGCAAGAGGAATAGTTGTTCTGATTTTACTGTACTTGCAGGGATATGGTTTATGGCTGGATCTAAAAGTTAATAGTTAAGGAACTATTGGATAAGCAAAGACCACAAGGTAATGAGGGCTGTGGGAGCAGTTTCGGGATAAAGTTAAATTGATTTTTGTGGCCTTAAGTAACTAAGGTTTGATAACCAGGTGGTTTGTTTTAAAATTGGAAGGTCCTGTATACTCCTTATTCTAAGAGGTTGATGTTTTTAGGAGTTTCCAGAAGAGTAGGAAAATTTGTCAGAAGCAGGCAATGACACAGAGTCAGGATTCCCAACTTCAGAATCTGAGTATGAATCTCTTGTGCCTTCTTTGCAATATTCTTTACCTGTTTCTTTCCTAAGGAACAACTGGTTTCCCACCTTGCGGGTTTCATTGCCAGTTCCATTGGTCAGGATATAGAGGACATGACCAAAACAGTGTTAAGGAGAGAAGTATCTAGAAAATCTTTTTCCCAGAGGAGGTAGTTGGTTCTTTGTCCCCTGTACCAGTTGGTGTCAAGGTAGGAGTCTGGAGAAGAAATGGGGTCAGTTACTTAAATTCTTTCCTCCCCTTTCACACTTTGGCAGATGCTGAGAATTGGAAAAGCAAAAGCAGATGTGTGGCCCAAAACTGCTCCAAAGAAAGGTGAGAACAGCCCTCTGGTAAAGGGGAAATTTGGCCCCTTTCAGAAAGTAAAAGGCTCTAGTGTTGTTTCTACAATTTTAACACTGGTGTTTTTTAGATGAAAACAGCTTAGGTCC
Source organism: Balaenoptera musculus (assembly GCF_009873245.2). Taxonomy (NCBI): domain Eukaryota; kingdom Metazoa; phylum Chordata; class Mammalia; order Artiodactyla; family Balaenopteridae; genus Balaenoptera; species Balaenoptera musculus. The sequence continues at coordinate 17,184,605 of NC_045798.1, forward strand.
TCCTGCCCCTGTGGACAGCGATGGGGAGAGTGATAACTCAGACCGTGTTCCTGTGCCCAGTTTCCAGAATTCCTTCAGCCAAGCTATTGAAGCAGCCTTCATGAAACTGGACACGCCAGCTACTTCAGATCCCCTCTCTGGTAAAGGCACAGAAGTGGGGTGCTCAGCTCAGGGCTGTCATTCCCTCCTGGATCCAGTGGCAGACATCACTAATCAGTTGCACTTTTCCCTCTGAGCCTCAGGGCTCACGTTCTAGTGTCAACTAACATTCCATTTGGTACGCTAGCACCTTTTTGCACCCCAGGTTAGTTCTTTTGAGGCCTTGGTGTGAAATTCTGAGGACCTTTTTTTTTTTTTAACCTTCTAAGACACAGTGGTGGAGGGTGGCTAATAGATGGAGAAGGTCAGGCTTGAAGCACACCCCCGCTCTGTGGTGGTCATGAACTAGATAAGAACAACACTGGCATTTATGGCGTGCTTCCTGTGTGCCTGGCGTTGTGCTAATTTTATTCTCCCAATACCCATATTAAATGGGTATAACTCACATTACAGATGAGGAGCTGGGCTGGGGACGTAAGTGATGTACCTGAAGACAAACACCAGAGTGTGCAAGGGCTGGTATTTGAATCCAGGAGGTCTAATTCCAGAGCCTGCACTCCTAGCTGCCTGCGACTATCATTAATGAAAACTGGCCAGGGGGCAAGGCGATGGCATTCTAAGCTAAGCTGTTTCTGTTTTCTGTTTAGAAGAGAAAGGAGGAAAGAAAAGAAAAAAACAGAAACAGAAGCTCCTGTTCAGCACCTCAGTCGTCCACACCAAGTGACACTACTGGCCTGGCTACCTTCTCCATCTGGTTTTCTTTTTTCTGCGCTTTTGTTTTGCTGCTGTAATTTTTAAGTATTTGAGTTTGAACAGATTAGCTCTGGGGGGAGGGGGTTTCCACAATGTGAGGGGGAACCAAGAAAATTTTAAATACAGTGTATTTTCCAGCTTCCCATCTTCACACCAAAATAAAGTATTGACACTCACAAGAGATCTCTTCCTGCCATGGTTTTTAGTTTGTTGCCAGGTTAGTCTTTTTGACCCATGTGTAAGTTAGTTTTTCTCAACCCGAACTAAGTTTGAGTCCCTTGGAGCAGCCCAAACCAGTGTTAGTGTTACAGCACTGCTCTGCTGTGACATCTTGGGTCAGGGCACCATGCTTTCAGCACACCTAATAGTTGAATCTTTTCTATCTGTTCAGTTCTCCTCTTGTTATCTTTAAGAAACAGAGGGATGGGAATAATATGGATTTAGGACACCCAGCTTAAATTGCAGTTTTTCTTCTGACAAATAACCACGCTGTGGTGTCAGACCCAGGTTGCACTGGCATGTGTGATGGAGGGTTTTGCCTCTTGAACGTGGCTTCTGTTTGGCAAGGAAAGCTGTAACTGTCATTGACGAAGGAAGCCTGGGGACCTGGCAACCTTTAGATAAAGCTTGTTTCAAGTGACAGTGGCCTGAGTTACAGGAACAGAGGAGCCTGGCACACCGGGAGGAAGAGCAGGACAGGTTTAAAAGCGGTGGGCTTGCCCACTGCCTCCCTGTTGCCTAGAGCAGTCTTATGCCTTGGTTTCAGCTGAAGTTGAGTGACGTGAACTATTTTGCTGCTTAATAAAGTGACCTCTAGGCGTAATAGACTATGAAGGCAAATAGTTGCAATAAATCACCTGCACAAGCATTGTGAGCATTCTGGTTTCTTTAAGATGATTTCAGGTCAGCTTTTTTTTTTTTTTAATATTTATTTATTTGGTTGCACTGGGTCTTAGTTGTGGCTGGCGGGCTCCTTAGTTGTGGCATGTGAACTCTTAGTTGCAGCATGCATGTGGGATCTAGTTCCCTGACCAGGGATCGAACCTGGGCCCCCTGCATTGGGAGCACGGAGGCTTACCCATTGCACCACCAGGGAAGTTGCTAGACATATACTTCTTAATAGATTAAAGTAACAGCTACTATGAGCTTGAGCAATTCGAGTAATGTCTTTCCTAGTGTCGGGCCTAAAGGGTTCTTGAGCTGGGTTTAGCTCTAACCTCCCATTCTTAAAAGGAAGAGATCCTGGGTCAGGAACTCTTCTGGGTAGATGAAGGGGCATGTGAAGCAAAAAATCACAAATCTTTGTTAAATATTTAAGGGACTTTGAGTGATGTCCATTTCATTAAGTAGAAAATAGGTCCTAGAAATGTCTTTCATAGGTAGCAGATCAAAACTGATTATAGTCTCTTGTCCTTCCTAATTCCTGTGAGTGCACTGTCTCACCTGCCTTCAGGTGCCGGGCAGGTAAAAGGCAATAGGGAAGGGTGGAACTGCGGAAAACTACCAGAAGTTGGCAGCTGCTACTTGACTTTGTAATAATGAGGTCAGGTGAGACCAGGTTTTTTCCCCACTCAAAAGTGCAAGAACTGTATCTTTTGTCAGGTTACTTGGTTAAGTATTGGCAAGGAATCTGGAATTCTTATGGGCCTGTCGGTCAGTACTGAGACCAGCTATAGATCTGTGCCAGTTTAGTTGCTGTGTCTCACTAAAACTGCTACTCTGAATGACCTGGATTACTTAGGGCCCATCCTAGGGGCAGGGGTACAAGGTCTCAAGTGGGAGGCTATGCATCTAGTACCACATGGGGAGCGAGTTTTCCGGCCGAGGCCGAGGGTGGAGGGGTGAAAGAGACTAGGCCAAGCATGAACTTCACATGCGCACTAAATGCTACAGAAGCCAAATACATTTATTAAACCTGCTCTCAGCCAGGCAGTTAGATACAAAGATGTCTATAACTACAGGGGCTTCACAACCTCCAGAACCACTTAACCAGGCAATGCTGGGTAAAGGTGACTTCGATTAGTTTTAAGCAAATAAGTCCATTTTGAGCTGGTCACTTGGCCTCTGGTCAGCAGTCATCCAGTTTGAGAAGTACAGAAGATGCTGCTGCCTCCCAGAATGTCCTGTCCCAACAAGTGGGCCCTGAGGCTGGGGCACAGGGCAGTCTGCAGGGGTTCACTCCATTGCCTCAGCAGCCTCCTCACCACCACTGTCTGAAAGCTCCTCCCCAGCCGACTCCTCCTCTAGTAAACAGCTTCTTGCGACAGACTTCTGGATAGCCTCTCGTTCTCCTGAAGAAAGAGTACAGTACAGGTGATTAAAGATGTCTTTGGGAGTGGCCTTTCATTCAGCTGGAGGAGGAGGCCAGTCACTTGCTCAGTGGGCACAGGGCTAGCGTGCCTTACCTTCATCAGTGCAGTTCTGCAACAGGATCAACAGCTGTCTCCTGCTGTACTGAATCAGGAACTTCTGACATGTTCTAATTGTACCTGGCACATGAAAGAGCTTCGTGGTCAACAGCTTGTGAAAAGTGTTTGCCTCAAGAGTCTTGCAGAGCTAGGAAAAAGTATCTTGCTCTTCGCAGGAGAGCAGGAAGACCCACCCACCACTGAAGACTGAACACTGAACCTGTTACCTACTGAAAATGAGACATACCACATGCACCCATACCTCCCACGTGTAAGGTGTTGAGAAAACACGGGTAATGGTGTCCTTTGTTCTCCAAGTATGTGATGAAGGGAAGAGCTGACCACACAAGCCGGTAGAATTCCTTCCTGCATCGAAGTAGCACTATTCCGGTATAGGCATTGAGGTATCGCACTACAGCAGGAAAAAAAAAATCATTTGGGGAAACTTTGGATTCTCGGGAATGGGTTAGACATCTTGGGGTAATTGAGAGCCTATGCACTAGAGATCGTTCAAGGCAGTGGCAGTTGGGATGCAGCAGTAAGCAAAAACTGATTTCTGAAGAAAAAAAAAATTAGGACAGACCTTCATTTACAGAAGGGAGAGAAACAACATCCAGTGCCTCGCACACCACTCAGAATTGGTGAATTCAGAATTTAAAACGGTCTAATCCACTGACTAGTTAACTCAATGAATGGGTGGGGAGCGCAAAGATCCATCTTCCTCAGAAAACACTTGGCTGAAAAGCAGGTTGCTCTGCAACTGGGCTATGCAGGTTCTCAGAGCAGCCAACCGGGTCTCACCTGATGTAGGAGAGTTGTGCCCTACGTGCATTACCTTCTACTGGATTCAATTTCGAGCATATGGTAAGAGAATGAGTTTACATAGTGTGCCTGTTGAAAGGGCCTTCTGCATTTACCTACACACATTCTGTACTTCACAGGCCCTTTTCAGGGTTAATTTTGACAATGTTTTTTCCATGTGATGTCAACGTAACCAGTCAAGTAACTTAGAGCCATACACGGCTTCCCTCATTTAATTTCCACCATCCTGTTAAACTCAATACATATGTCAAATAGGTACAGGGGGTTCTTGCCCGAAGTCTCACTGCCTACTGCTCTTAGCTCTCCGCCTAACTTTGGACTCACGCAGACCTCGGGCTCGGATCCGAGACTCCTAAAAAGGACGATATCTCTTTTTTTTTCTTTTGCCCCACCCCCCACCCCCCTCATGTGGGATCTTAGTTCCCCCTCCTGGGATCGAACTCGCGCCCCCTGCATTGGAAGCGAGGAGGCTTAACCACTGGACCTCCAGGAAAGTCCCAAAGGACTATATCTTACATAGGATTGTGCACAGGGTTTGGCAGTTGCTGGGGTCGCTCGTGCCCCTTCTTTCTCCCTCCTCTGGCCACCGCCCCCTCCACATCCCGCCGGTCCCCGGTTCCCCAGCACCCTCGCACCCGCGAAGCCGATGGAGCAGGCGGCCGCGCCGAAAGTCCCGTGCACGCGGGCGATCGTGTCCCGTACCAGGCCGCCCAGCACTCGGTCCTCCAGACTCAGGCGGCAGCGGGGGTCGTCAGACACCACTTCACAGAGCAGGTACCTAAGGGCGGGCGAGAGGGAGGTGAGCGCGGGCGGGGCCAGGCCGCCGGGGTCCGGGCAAGGGTCTGCTTACCTGTGTTTGAACCGCACCATTGCGGCCTCCGCCTCAGCAGCCGGACCCGCAAACCGGATGTCTGCTTTCTGGTCGGCGGCCAATGGGAAGTTGGCCTGGCAGCCACTCAGAGGGGGAGGCGGAGCTAGAATGTAGGCGGAGCCCCGTGTCGGTCTCCTTCGAGCTCCGCCTCCCTCTGAGGAGCGCAGGCGGCCTGTTCAGCTCTTCGCTGATTGAGGTGTTCGGGAGCTGGATTCCGAGATTGAACACCTTGTGCTGTGATGGGTGGTTACGCCCCACGCCGGAGTTTCCACCGCTGTGTAGGACGCAGCCGCGGCATTTGGAGCCTCCAGGACGTTTACCTTCTATTAGCTTGCAACACAGTCGTGTGTGCACTTATATTTTCTCCCCAAGATGGACGGTGGAACTTTTGAGGGCAAGACTTTGCACTCACAGGCCAGGGATTGACAGGGGAAATCGGACCCTTATTTTCAGATTAGAGCTCGGTTTAATTTCCCCATACAGCCAAATATGTTATTACTGTTTAGGCCTTTCAACAACCTTATGGAGTCGGGTGTATTGTCTCGTTTTCTGTTTGCAAAAACCATCCGTAGTCTTTATATTTTCTGTGTGGAACAGAAATGCACAAAGAAGCAAATAAAAATAAATTATAATCCCAGCACCGAGAGAGAATAATTTATAATGTAGTGGGTTTTCTTCCATCATTTTCCCCCTGTGCCAGCAGTTCTCCAGGGAGGTCCAGGAAGCACTGGGTTTTCTGAGACTCTTTCAGGGAGTCCCCAAGATCAAATTACTTTCATAATAATACTAAGATGTTACTTGTTTCACTGTCTCAGAGTGGACAGTGAAGTTTCCCGGAGGCCACATAACATGTGCTGACATTATCGCTCTGATGGCTAAGAGAATTGTGTATTGTGTTTTAAACATTTCTCAGTTTTAACAGACATAGTATCAATATATCCCACAAAACAAAAGCTCTTTGGGATCCTCAATAATTTAGTGAGTGAAAAGGGGTCCTGAGACCAAAAAAAAGTATGAGATGAGAACTTCTGCCGTATGTTAAATTATATTTTTCCTTTTATTTTCTTTTAAAAAATAGGATCATACTGGACTTCCCTGGTGGCGTAGTGGTTAAGAATCCGCCTGCCAATGCAGGGTACACGGGTTTGAGCCCTGGTCCGGGAAGATCCCACATGCCGCGGAGCAACTAAGCCCGTGCGCCACAACTACTGAGACTGTGTGCCACAACTACTGAGTCTGCGGGCCACAACTACTGAAGCCCGCGTGCCTAGAGCCCGTGCTCCACAACAAGAGAAGCCACCATAATGAGAAGCCTGTGCACCACAAGGAAGGGTAGCCCCCACTCGCCACAACTCGAGAAAGCCCGCGCGCAGCAACAAGACCCAAAGCAGACAAAAAAAAAAAAGAATAGGATCATACTGTTTAGTACTCTTCTTTTCTTTCCCCTTGAATATCTTTTTAAAAAATTGTCTTAATGTGGCATAACATACATAAAGCGCATATTAAGTGTACAACTCATTGAATTTTTACATACGTATAGACTTTTGCAATTATTGCCCACATTAAGAGAGCATTTCCAGCACCCAGGAATGTTCCTGTGCCCTCTCCCAGCCATAAACCTTCCCAGAAGTGGCCTCTATTCTGACTTCTATCATGATAGATTAGCTTTGCCTGTCATTGAACTTTATATAAATATAAATCTCCAACAGCATGTTTGTGTGTGCGCGTCTGGCTCCTTTCTCTCAACATATTGTCTGTACGATTCATTCTTGTCACTTGACTATATTTTCATGTCAACTGTTCTTCAAGGTTATTTTTCAGCTGCTAAACTGGTCAATATTCCCACGATGGACGTTTAAATTAGTTCCAGATTTTCTTGTTATACCCAGCACTTTGATGCCCAGCCTTGTAACTAGCTCTTTATATCCATCCCTGATTATCTGTAGACCTGTCATTGACTTGGCGGGCTCTGTGAGGTCCCTGAAGGGAGTTGGGCAACCGATTGTTTGCAAGATCTGGAATGAGTTCTCAATTTTTCCATCTCTCACTCTAAATCACCTTAAAGGAAGGATGCTAAGGAAGTAAGGAGAAGAGGGAGAGCAGCGGTCCTGCTGAGGGACCATGGAGGGCTCTTTGACCCTCACCCAAGAACCACCTCTTTATCCAAAAACTGTTCCCGCCAGCGTCCTCTTTTGGTCAGCAGGGGGCGTCAGAGGCTCGTAGTGCGTGGAGAAAGTCTCAGCCTCTGAGCTTCCCCCGTCCCCTCCCGTCCCTAAAGTAACTCCTCTAACACTTCCCAGCCTTCAACTCACTTAATCCAAACACCGCGCCAATTTCATAGATGCCGTTGGGGCTTTGAGCAAAGTCACACATCCAATAAGGAGCAGGATCAGAATTCGAACTCCAAGCCATCCGACTCCGTGGTCCTTGCTCCGGTCTACACCGCTGATGTCCTCCGGTGCACGGTTTCGCTGTCCACTTCGTATAAATTGGAGAGACTACAGAAGTAAATTAGAATCTCTTCTCCGTCGTTTACCAGCCACGTGCTGTCGAGGCGGTTAATTCGCGTCTCCAAGATCTGTTTCCTCATCTGTGCAACAGGATAATAATGGTTCCTCCCTCGTGGGTGCATATGAAATTTAAACCAGATATCGTGGGCAAACGCCTGGCACAGTGAGTGCACAGTAAACGCGGATTTGAACGAATGATTTACTGCTACCCGCAGGCGTAGTCCCAGGGGAAGCACAGAGGGGCGGTCCTGGGCCTCCCCTCCTCCGACCCGGCCGGGCGGTCTGCCTGGAGGCCCCACGAGGGTCCCGGGCGGCCGGGAGGGGCGGCGCCGGCGGCTCAGCCCGCTCCCCGCGGTAATTAGCCAATGTTTGCTCCGGCTGCGCCAGCCGCTAATTACACGTCTCCTAATGAGGCCGGCGGCTGTTTGCAATCACCCGGGTCCCCGGCGCGCGGCGCGGGAGGCCGCGGGGGAATCCGCCCGCTGGGGTGTGGACAGCGGCTGCCTCCCCGGCCAGGAGATCCGCTTGGCGGCGGCGGGTGTGCGCCCCGGCCGTGCCTGCCCCCCGAATGCGCGCCCGTCAGTCTTTGGAACCATTATCATCCCACTTTTACAGGTGAGGAAGGGGCCTGTGGGGAGGGGGCCTGTGGCTCGGAGAAGTGAACTCACAGGCGCGAAACTCACGCTGGAATAGTCTAATCCTTACCTCCCTGCCCCCGAGCCTGTGCTCTTAACCGGCTACTGCCTAGATCAATGGGGTACTTGCTGTTGTGTGATTCCTGGGACTTCTCAGAAGAGTGGGTCTCAGATCAGATAAAAAGAGGAATGGGTGTGTGTGTGGGGGGGGACTTCCTTTGAGCTCTTCCCCTCCTTCCCATCTGAAGGTTCTCACTGTCAATTTGCCCTTTTGGATCAGTCACAAAGCCGAGTATCAGCTCCAGTAAGTCCTTTAAAGCTTACTTGGAAACGTAAATCACACAACCCATTTCTTGGACTGGGAAACCTGGCACATTCCCTAGGAGGTAGTTGAGGTAACTGCTAAAATGCTCCCATAACATGAGGGTGGGAAGCTATACCTATGTACCTTGTTCTCAGGGCCTCCTGGGGTGGGATCCAGAGTAGCTGGCTTTATTCTTCATCCTTACGTTCTGGGCTACCAATTTTTAAAAAAAAATTTTATTGGAATATAGTTGATTTAAAATGTGGTGTTTAGTTTCTGCTGTACAGCAAAGTGAAGCAGTTATACATACACATATATCCATTCTTTTTAAAATTCTTTTCCCATATAGGTTATCACAGAGTATTGAGAAGTGTTCCCTGTGCTATATTAGTTATCTATTTTATATGTAGTAGTGTGTATATGTCAATCCCAGTCTCCCAATTTATCCCTCCCCATCACCCCACCGCCGGCTACCATTTATTAGGCTCTCTGTTCCAGACATTGTACTGAGCACTTCATGCACTTGACTTCCTTTAGTCCTCAGGACAACCCCATGAATGTAGGCCCCATTATTCTCTGAGGCTCAGGGAGGGAAGTGACTTGTCCAAGGTCACACAGTAATTTCAGCAGACAGAGACCTTTTGTCTTACCCCCAAACCTGTGCTCTTAAGCCCTTGCTCTCTACCTCTTCTGGGATGTCTGGGAACTAGAAGAATGTTCAAAGAAGGCATATACATTCTGAAGTGTCTTTGGCATCCAGGGGGTCTCGATCAGAGCCTGGATGCTGCCGTGGTGGATGGTGGCAAAGGAAAATTGTTCAGCTTCAGCATTTTGTTAAGCAGCCGCTGCTCATTAGGGGCTCCTGCTCCTCTAATCCAATCAGCCAATTCCCTATAAAACCTTTATGAGGACAATCTGGATAAAATTAAACCCTCCATCTGCCTGGCCAGGGGCCTTGGGAGCTGCTGTATCCACCGGGTTGCAGGGGCAGGCACGGCCCTCCCTGGACCTCAGAGACAGAACCATCCTGCTTCTTCCCTCATCCTCCCTGCTTTGTGGACCTCTTTCCCTCTGCCCTGCCTGCTGTGAGGATTCATTCATCCCCAACTTAATTGAAATTACAAGGGCACTACTGTTTGACCCAGCAATTTCTCCACCAGGAATTTATCCCACAGAGATTCTTGCACTTGTGCCTGATGACAGGTGGACGAGGACGTGTCTTGCAGCATTGTTTGTGATAGCAAAAGTCTACCTCAATGTCCGCCAGAAAGGATCCACTGTGTGTGTATATTTATTAGATGACCATGTGCCAGAGAATTTGTTAAATGCTTTACATAGATTGACTCATTTAATCCTCACAACTACCCTGTAAAACAGGGACTTAGTTTTATTAACCCCATATGACATGTAACTTGCCGAAGCTTCACATAGCTGGTAAGCAGCAGGGCCAGGATTTGGACCAGGCGGTTCTTGTCCTTAACCACTATCCTATTCAGCTTCTCTTTCTTTATGTGCATGGAAAATTTCCACAAGGTGACACAAAAGCTTTGATGGTGGTTAACTGTGGGGAGAAGAATTACAGGTGTGACGTAGGAGGGGGACCTCACTTTTTACTGTGTCCCCTTTTATATCATATTATTTTACCATGTGCATATGTTAGTTTCATAATTTAGAGGAGTTACTGAGCCCCAGTCACTATAGTATGTTATTCCTAATCCTTACCTCAACCCTGGCCGTGGGTTCTATCATGACCCCCATTTTGCAGGTAAGGAAGCTGAGCTCACCGAGGTGGTCTTGCTGGGTGACGTGCCTGGGAATGGCAAAGGGGTACTGACCCTCAACCCAGTGCTCATTCCCCTAATTTATATTAGCCTCCTGGGCTTGGAAGGTCCAGAGGTGAGAAAAGCAGTTAAAAGCATGGACTCCAGAGCCAGCTCACCTGGGTTCAAGTCCTGACTCAGCCACTCACCAGCTGTGTGACTTTGGGCAAGTCACTTCCCCTCTCTGAACCTCAGTTTCCTCTCTGTGAGAATTAAATGACTTACCTCCATGTCAAGTGCTTAGAACATTACCTCCATGTCAAGTGCTTAGAACAGGGCCTGTCTCATTGTGAACGCTCAAGAAATGTTGAGTATTTTTATATATTGTCCTGAATGCTGTCTTCCCCAATTTCAAGCTCAGAGCAGTTCTATCTCCCAGCTGGTGGGTTCAGCTGTGGCTGCTCCAGTCCCCTCCCTGAAGGGAAAGGCCCAGCCTGCCCTGTGCCCCAGCCTCCAGCAGAAGTCCTTTGGGATCTGTTCTCCTGGGTTATCCCACTGTGGTTGCTGTGATCAGAATTGATCACCAGAGCTGGAAAAAGGGGCAGAGCCACAGGGCTGGTGTGGCCCAGATCCAGGGTGAGGCTGCGACGGGCGGCCTCCCAGTTCGGGATGTTCCCAGCGCCTTCCCACCGCTCATGCTTGGAGGGAGAAGGGTCTCAAAATAGCTGTTGCTTCCCCAGCACGGCACTAGGCCAGGGACAGGAATAGACATCTGGGGGCGGCCGCCTCAGCTTCCCTCAGGAGCCCTGGGGGACCGGGAATAGGCAGAGGCCAGACTCCCCCCAATGCGGGGCAGGTGGATAGTGCAGCTGTCAGTATGCAGTGACCCACCTGTGACAATCCGGCCCATGCCAAGTGTTGCCCCACCTGGGCTGGGTGGTCAGCAGGTCACCAGCACTGGCTAGATCCTGGCCAGAACCTGGACTCTTAGACCAGTAGGAAGTGCCCTTCAACACTGGCCCTCACAATCTTCTCTTGGCAGGTGGGGAAACTGAGGCCTGTAGAGAGGTTCACATGCTCGAGATCACAAAGCTGGTTAGAAGCCAAGCTGACGGGAGAGGCAGGCCCTGGGGCTTTGAGAGGCTTTATAGGGTGGTGGTTAAAGGGTTAAAGGACTCAGAATATAGGGGTTCAAATCCAGCCACTACTACTTACATGACCTGTATACATACTCTCGGGCCTCAATTCCATTACCTATAAAATGGGCACAATGATAGTTCCCAGCTTCTTTAGTGGTTGTGAAGATTGAGTGAATTAATACTTGTGGCTATTATGATTGCTAGTGTTTTCTTATCAGATTCCTCACTCGTTCATCCTTAAGGCATTGGCTGAATACCTGCCGTGTGCCAGGCACAGTACTAGGCCTAGATCGGTGCAGCTCACGCAGTGGCAAGAAGAGATTAGTTGATATTTCAGGGAATCTGCCATGTGCCAGCTACTATGCAAAGCATTTTTACCTACAGCATCCCATTTATTCCTCATGACAACCTATGAGGAGCCATAATCTTGCCCTATTTTAGGCCTGAAGGGAGTGAGGCTCAGAGAGGTGAAGTCACTCCTCCAAGGTCACACCGCCAGGAGGTTGCAGAGCCAGGATTTGAAACCTAGGCTGCCTGTCTGTAGAGCTCATGCAAACCACTGCATGACACTGTCTCTTTACTGGGGAGACGGACAAAGTTATTCAGTTGGTGCAGTCCAGAGGTTGGGTAGGAGGTTTTTGGTTTTTTTTTTTGGCCGTGCCTCATGGCATGCGGAATCTTAGTTCCCCAACCAGGGATTGAACCCGTGCCCCCTGCAGTGGAAGCACAGAGTCTTAACAACTGAACTGCCAGGGAAGTCCCCGGTAGGAGGTGTTGGATGCATGGAGGAGGGCTGTACTCTACCGCCCTGATTTCTTTCTTCTCCAGGCCCCTCCTAGTAGCCAGGGCCTTTTCAGTGCGGAGGCAGGGGGAGTCCACAGCTGAGTCTCACTCACACAGCAGTCCCATGTCAGATGTGAGCTGGTCCTCAGCCCCCACTACCGAATTCCCATCTCTGTTCCCCTGGGTTTCTCTGAGCACCCAATATATGCCAGGCCTGTGCTAGGCTCTGAAAACACAAGGAAGTCTTTGTCTCTGCCCTGAAATTGCTCAGGATGTGGTGAGAGAAAGAGGTTGCCCAAATGGCAAGAGCAATACAGGGCAGCTGCTGTGATGAGGGTGTAAGAACAGGAGCAAGTGGCTGCCGGGAGGAGGTACCTAACTCAGCCTGGAAGTCAGGGAAGGCTTCCTGGAGGCGGTGATGTCTGAACTGAGGCCCAAAAGGAGAAAAATGGTTAGCCAGGAGAAGAAAGAGATGTAGGAAAGAGTGTTCTAGATAGAGGGACAGCTTGTGCTAGGAGAGGAAGTGCTGAATTCTGGGAACTCTGAGGAGCAGGGGCTAAAGGTGGGGGTGAGGGACACTGGGGCTGTAGAGATGGATGGGGACAGTCATTCAGGGACTTGCTGTCCACACTAAGGGGCTTGGATACCATCTGGAGGGCTGAGAGAATGAGATCGGGGGCTAGAAGTTTCCGTCTGGTTTCAAGGGAGGATGGACCTCAGGAGGTTGGACTGAAGGTGGGAAGTTTGATGAAGAGGGTGCTGCCTGGGGGGAAAAGAGAGCCTTGGACTAGGGTGCTGGAGGGGGGGATGGAGAGAAATGGGTGGCTTTGTGAAGGTTTTAGAGGTAGAATTGGTTACCTGTTGCTGCATAATAAATCACCCCCAAACTTTTCGGCTTAAAACAACAACTTATTAGTTTTCATGATTCTGTCGGGTGACAAGGCAGTTCTGCTTCATGTGGCTTGGGGCACTGGGATGGCTGGAAGGTACTGAAGTGGCCTCACCCACAGAAGTCTGGTAGTAGGTGTTGGCTGCCGTCAGTTGGGGCTATTGTCTAGGGGGCTTCAGATCACTTCCATGTAGCCTCTCCATGGGGCTTGGGCTTCTTACAGCATAGCAGCTGGCTTCCAAGAAGCGGAAGCTGCCACGCTCCTTAAGGCCTGGCTCAGAAGTCCCAGAACGTCACTTCTGCTGCATCATAATGATCAAAGCCAGTCCTAAGACCAGCCTCGTTCAAGGCGAGGGGAAATAAGCACTACCTCTTTTATTAAATTTGTACAATTTAGTGGCATTTAGTGCATTCACAATGTTGTGCAACCAACACTTTTCCCTAATTTCAACTTCTTTTTATCAGCTCGTAAGAACACCCTGTACCCATTATGCCATTGCTCTCCATTCCCCCTCTCCCCAGACCCTGGCAATCACTAGTCTGCTTTCTGTCTCTATGGATTTGCCAATTCTAGATATTTCATATAAAAGGAATCAGAAAATATGTGAACTTTTGTGTCTGGTTTCTTTAGCATAATGTTTTTGAACTTCATCTATGTTGTAGCATGTATCAGTGCTTCGTTCCATTTTATGGCTGAATTATTGATATATTCTACTGTATGGATATACCACAATTTGCTAATCTATTCATCTGATGGACATTTGGGTTGTTTCCATCTTTCGGTGATTGTGAATAGTGCTGCTATGATCATTTGTGTGTAAATTTTTGTTTGAACACCTGTTTTCAATTCTTTGGGGTATATACTTAGGAGCTGGGTCATGTGGTATGGTTTAACTTTTTGAGGACCCACCAAACTATTTTCCACAGCAGCTGTACCATTTTACACTCCCATCAGCAATGTATGAGGGTTCCTGTTCCTCCATATCCTTGCCAACTTTTTTTTTTAAATTAAAGCAATCCTAGCGGGTGTGAGGTGATATGTCATTGTGGTCTTGATTTGCATTTACTTAATGACCAATGACGTTGAACATCTCTTCATGTGCTTTTTTACTATTTGTATATCTTCTTTGGAGAGATGTACTTTGCTCAGTTTTCAGTTAGGTTGTTTGGTCTTTTTGTTGTTGAGTTGTAAGTGTTCTTTGCATATTCTAGATACTAGATCCTTATCAGGTATATGATTTACAAATATTTCCTCCCATCCTATAGGTTGTCTTTTCACTTTCTTGATAATGTCCTTTGACGCACAAAAGTTTTTAATTTTCATGAAGTCTCATTTATCTATTTTTTCTCTTGTTGCTCATGCTTTCGGTGTCAAATCTAAGAATTCATTGCCAAATTAGAGGTCATGAAGATTCACCCCTATATTTTCTTCTAATTGTTTTATAGTTTTAGCTTTTTAGGTCATTGATCCAGTTTGTGTTAATTTTGAGGAAACAGGCACAGAGAGGTTAAGTAACTTACCCAATGCCACCCAGCTAATAAGCAGCAGAGCTGAGATTCAAACCCAGGCCATCTGGCTTCATTGTGCTGACTGGAGGGGAGAGCAGTAAATAGGGCAATTTGTTCAGGGAAGAAACACTCTAAAGACATGACATTTGAGTGGAGACACATAAGATGTCAGCCATGGGAAGTCCAGGAGGCTGTGTATATGGAGTGAGGTAGGGGTCTAACTTCATTCTTTTGCATGTGGTTAAGCTCTACCTCTTGACGGGAGGTCAGCATGCCCTTACAGGGAGGGGAGGGATGGTTGGAGGCCATCTTTAGAGACAGTTCAACACAGCAGGTCTTGGTGATGAGTTGGCCATGAGGGGCTGGGGAGGGAAGGGGGTGGAGAAGGCAGGCAGGGTGACATCCACCTTTCTGGATTGAGTCAGTGTCACTGGGCAGATGGGGAAGCCTGGGGGAGGAGCAAGACCTAGGTGAAGGGAAAAAGAACTCAGTCCTGGACATGCTGAGTTTGAGCTTCCTCAGGCATCCAGGCACCAAATAAATGATCAAGGAAACATGGAAGGATGCTAAGGTTCCATTCATTTAACGAATAGCTATAGGACTCCTAATACTAATACCACAAAACATTTATGTGGTGCCAGCCATGGGCCAGGCACTTTGCACTTTTTTTTTTTTTAACATTTACTATGTGCTCATTTCTTGGTGCTTTACAAATGTTAATCTAAAATTCTTACAAAAATTCAGAGTGATGGGTATTCCTAGCTCCATTTTTCATATTTGAAAACTGAAGCTCAGTTTGTTTCCTCAACCTGTCTGAAGTTGCACAGCAGATTAGCAGCAGAGCCAGAATTTAACCGCAGACCCTCTCTCTTCAAGATCTGGGCTTTTTCACTTTTCAAAAAATTGAGCTATAATGTACATATAGTAAACCAAACAAATCTCAAATTTGTTTATTAAATTTTATATATACCACCTCCTAGGTACAGATGTAGAACATTTCCAGCCCCCTGAAAACTCCCTCTCAGGCATATTTAATTCTCACAGTGACCCTAAAGGGTAGGTATTATTATCGTCCCCATTCTTCAGATGAGGAAACTGAGGCTTAGACAGGTGAAGCCACTTGCCCAAGACCACATGGGGGTGGAATCTGGATTCTAACTCAGGCCTATAGGACTAGGAGCTTGGAGTCCTTTCCACCTCCCCCCACCCCAAGATTTCTCCCAAAGGCCAGACTCCAGACTCTCAGGCCCTCTGAGACCAGGCTGAGGATCACCTTACCCCCCACTGGGCTGGGACTGGACTCAGGCCTGGGGGGTCCCTGAAGGCAGGAGCTGGCCTCTGCTGAAGGATGGAAGTCCCTCATTTGTGGTTTTGTGGGGAGTGCAGGGCCAGGGAGGATGCAGATTTAGGATAAGGAGAGAGGAATGAAACGAGCTCTTCCTTGTGCCGGTCCCCATCAGTCATGGAGGATGAACAGTGGGCAGGAGCCCAGCTGGGGTCCTTTCCCAGCAATAGGCCCTGTGGGAAAAGCTCAACTCTGCCTGGACCTGATTGGCCCGAAGTGAGGAGAGGAGGGGGCTTTGGACCACTTCCTCAGCATCCCGGGAGCAGCTGGGAGGACCCCAGGAGTGTCCTCTGCACCTCTTCCCACCTCTATGTGCCCTGCACCCCTCTGACCTCTTCTCCTGTCCCTGTGTTCCAGCTAAAACTGGCCTCCTTGCTTTCTTTCCAACCTGTCAAGCTCCTACGTGCCTCAGGGCCTTTGTACTCAATGTTCCCTCCATCTGGATCCTCCTTCCTCCTGGACTTCCTAGGGCTGGTGTCTTATCATGCGTCTCCACTCAAATGTCACGTCTTCAGAGTGCTCTTCCCTGTACAAATTGCCCTATTTAATGCCCTTCCCAAGAGCCAGCACAAAGGAGCCAGATGGCCTGGGTTTGAATCTCAGCTCTGCTGCTTATTAGCTGGGTGGCATTGGGCAAGTTACTTAACCTTTCTGTGCCAGTTTCCTCAGCTGTAAAGTGGGGCCAATGATAATAGTGCCTACCTCATAGGGTTGTAGTAAGGATGAAACTACTTAACATCTGTTAACAATGTTTGGCCCATTGTAGATGCTTTATAAAAATTTGCTGTTATTCACACAATACTCATCCCATTCTGAAATTATCTTGGTTACTGGTTTGTTTACTTGTTACCCCAGTTAGAAAGTGAGCCCCATGAAGATGCTGGGTCCATCTATGTTGTCCACTGCTCTGTGCCCTGTACAGTGCCTGGATTGCAGTAATAAACTTGGGTCGAATAAATCGAATGGACGAATAAGCCAGGCTGCTAGATGATTCTGCTTGCAGCTTCCCAAACATGCCACGCTCCCTCTCATTTCTTGACCTTTGTGCTTGCTGTTTCCTCTGCCTGGAGCCATTCATTCCCCAGAGGAAGGGAGGGGAGCAATGAAGAAAGACTGCCTTAGGACTTCCCTGGCGGTCCAGTGGTTAAGACTCTGCGCTTCTAATGCAGGGGGTGCGGGTTCAATACCTGGTCGGGGAACTAAGATCCCACATGCTGCAGGATCCCACATGCTGCAGGAAAAAAAAAAAAGACTGCCTTGCAGCTGCCCAGGTCTCTCTCTTACCCCCTCCTCACTGCCCCCTACATGAGGCATCCACAAGAGAGCAGTGAGTGAGAATCTAGACGCTCTGGGACTAGAATCACCTGTCACTACCCCCGTGTTCTGAAACTGAGGAAACAGGCCCAGAGAGGAGAAAGGACTGGACCAAGGTCTCACAGGCAGCTGAGGGCAACATTCTCCCCACTGGACCCCACGTATGTCACCTGGAGGCTGTTTTCAGTGTCCATGCTGGTCCTGCCTCCCTGCATGGGGCCTGGAGACAAGTGGTGAGTGAGGGGCTTTGGGGTACTGCCCTCCCCTCCCCAGGGAGTAGGGGCCAGGGCAGCCGGGCCTAGTGAAGGGACACACTTCTGACGCTTCTACTTAGTAACCATGTGGCCTTGGGCTCTCTGAGCCTCAGTTTACTCCCCTGGACAACGAGGAGATGAAAACCCACCCTCTGGGGTCACTAGAAAGATTTGTATTAAAAGTCCTCAGGGAATTCCCTGGCGGTCCAGTGGTTAGGACTCAGCGCTTTCACTGGGGCCCGGGTTCGATCCCTGGTCGGGGAACTAAGATCCCGCAAGCTGTGTGGCATGGCCAAAAAAAAAAAAAAAAAAAAATCCTCATGTATCGAGCACTTATTCTCAACTACCCCACGGGGCAGGTATGAATTTTATGCCCATGTTCCAGATAAGGAAACTGAGGCTCAGAATGGGGGCACAGTGACTTGTTCAAGATCACAGAGCCAGCAAAAAATAGAACAGGGATTCGAATCCAGCAGGCTGACGACAGAGCTCACATTCTCAGCCGGTGCACCAGCCCTGGGCACACAGCAGGCACCCAACAGGCACCCAACAGAGGGTAGCTACGGGTACCCCTCTGACTGAGGCCCTAGGAAAGCCTCGAACCATCTTTGAGGACAAGAGCCCCTCCCTGAAAACCACACCTTTTGTTCATTTCCCTCCCCTCCAATCCCCGCTTGGAGACAGGAGGGCTCTCGCAACCTCTCTCTGATGGATTTTCGGATTATCCCCACCTTGATTAGTTCCAGAGTCTCCTGGCAGAAGCAGGAGTTATTCCGGGGCCCTGATGGCTCCCTCTGGCCTCACTCCCCCTCCCCCGCACCCGGTAGCAAACACCTCTGCTTCCAACTGCACACATTAGGGTTCGTTAGCTGCCTCCCCACCGCTCACTTTCTGCCCCTGCAGCTCAGACTCCCCGCTCCCCGCTCCACAGCCGCTTCTGCCTCCCCGCGATTTGGTAGGGTGGGGATATCAACTCTTTCCTAATCCTTGGTCCCCAGACTTTGCCTCACTTGGAGTGGTGACCCTCCCTCCAATTTCAGGATTTTTCCAGCAAAACGTCACACACCATTTGGATGCAAGTATTTTCTCCCTGTTCCTTTTGGTATCCAGTCCCCAATGTCATTCAGCCTGGGATGGGAGTAGCTCAGAAATTTCCAAGGCTAAATTTTATGGTATGTAAATTTTACCACAGTTAAAAAAAAATTCCCAAGGGGACTCAGGATGGGGGGCGGCGGGGGGGGGAATGGGTAATGTTATGTCACAGAGAGCGGGGCTGACGTCACAGGGACGCGGCATGGGTTCTGCTGTCCCTGTCTGTTCTCTCTGTGCCTGGCTCTCCCTTCCAGTTCTGAGCTCTGCCAGGGCCGCCCGCAGGCCTTGCTTGCTTTTCAAAAATAAATCTGGAGTCTCTCACGGAGGTGGGGGGCTGCTTCCTTGGTGTCCCACCCAGTCTGTGTGTTAATCCTTTCAAGGCAAGACTCCCTGAAGCCAACTCAGGCTGGGCCAGGGGCAGGTCATTGGTTGTCTGTCTGAAGTAGTTCAGATGCTAACATCTGGGTCTAGCATCCGTTACCTTCAAGGTAGCAGGGTCCTCCCCGGTGCCCATCAAGTCATTCATTCATTCAGACATTCAACAAGCATCATTAACGCCTGCTATCTGCAGAGCACACCTCTGGGTGGCCTCTATTCTTTTCTCATTTGTTTCTGAGATATCTCTCTGCTTCTCTTTGAATTTCCACTTCCTTCCCTAAAGTGGGGGATCTTAATTAGGGTGGCCAGTCAGTCCCACAAGGAAACAGATGGCATGTTCAAATTCAGCAGTTTCAGGAAGGCTGAATAAAGGGACAGTTTAGGTGTGAGCAGGGGGTAAGGAAAGTGCTGTCAGGCCTGGCAGGCTGGGCCCAGGGAGCAGTTCTACTACCCAGAAGGAGATGTGTGGAGAGAACCTGTGATCTTCTGCTGAGGGAGCAGAGGAATAAACATCCTGACCTATAAATGGATAAAAAAGATGTGGCACATATATACAGTGGAATATTACTCAGCCATAAAAAGAAACGACATTGAGTTCTTTGTAGTGAGGTGGATGGACCTAGAGTCTGTCACACAGAGTGAAGTAAGTCAGAAAGAGAAAAACAAATACTGTATGTTAACACATATATACGGAATCTAAAAAAAAAAAAGGTTCTGATGAACCTAGGGGCAGGACAGGAATAAAGACGCAGACTTAGAGACTGGACTTGAGGACACGGGGAGGGGGAAGGGTAAGCTGGGACGAAGTGAGAGAGTGGCTTGGACACATATACACTACCAAATGTAAAATAGATAGCTAGTGGGAAGCAGCTGCATAGCACAGGGAGATCAGCTCAGTGCTTTGTGACCACCCAGAGGGGTGGGATAGGGAGGGTGGGAGGGAGACGCAAGAGGGAGGGGATATAGGGATATATGTATACATATAGCTGATTCACTTTGTTATACAGCAGAGACTAACACAACATTGTAAAGCAATTATACTCCAATAAAGATGTTAAAAAAACCCCAAAAACATCCTGGCCTGCCTCTTCCTTCCCCTTTCCACCTCCTCCTGGGGCTCCCCATTGGCCAAACCTGATTAGAAGTCAGGGGACGTTGAGTCTGAAGAGGTCAGTCTCCCTGGGCACAGAGCAGGGTGGGAAAAGGTGCAGAGTGTTCCTAGATGGACAGATGGAGGATTATCGACTTATCACTATCTGGTTAGTAATAGTAGAAGTAGTAGTAGGTCCCATGAGACATGCTCAATAAATGTCAGCTACTATTATCAGTGCTTGTATTAGTTATTTACTGCTGTGTAACAAGTTACCCCAGGGACGCCCCTGGTGGTTCATTGGTTAGGACTCTGCGCTTCCACTGCAGTGGGCGTGGGTTTAATCCCTGGCTGGGGAACTAAGATCCCACAAGCCATGCAGCCAAAAAAAAAAAAAAAAGGTTACCCCAAAACTTAGTGGCTTAAAACAATAAACATGTATTACCTCACACAGTTCCTGTGGGTCAAGAATTGGGAGCAGCTCAGCTGGATTGTCCTGGCTCTGTCTCTCCTGAGGTTACAGCCTAGCTGTTGGCCGCTCATCTCATAATTTCACTCCTGAGGCTCGCAAGCCTGGCGCTGGCTGTTGGCAGGAGGCTTCAAGTTTTTTGCCATCCAGATTTCTCCACAGGGCTGCTTGAGAGTCCTCATGGTGTGGTGGGTGGCTGGCTTCCCTCAGAAAGAATGATCCAAGAGCAGAATCCTCAAGATGTTTTCTGACCTCGTCTCAAAAACCACAGACCATCATTTCAACAATACCCTGTAGGTTTCACAGGTCAGCCTATTCAATGTGGGGGGTGGGGGCAGATGGGGGCAGGAATGCCAGGAGGCAGGTATCATTGGAGACCTTCTTGGAGGTTGGCTACCCCAGTTCCCAGTACATTCACTCATTTAATCCTTTCCAAATCCCTAGGAGGTTATCTAAACAAAACAAAACAAAACAAAACAAAAATCCCTATGAGTATTATTATTATTATTGTCACTTTTCTGTTTAGGAAACAGAGGCACAGAAAAGTGACATAACTTGCCCAAGATTAAACACCTAAGTGGCAAACCCAGGAACTGAATGCAGATGGAGTATTTTTTTCAATCAATTTTATTGGGCTATAATTTACATACAATAAAAACACTACAGTAGAGATATAGACCATTTTCATCCCCCCCACCCCCCGAAATTTTCCTTCATGCCCTTTGCAGTCAATCCTCCTGGACCCTGCTCTAGGCAAGCTCTGATCTGCTTTCTGTGACTATAGATTGCTTTGTCTGCTCTAGAACTTCATATAAATGAAACCATTCAGTATGTTTTTTGTGACTGGCTTCTTTTGTTGAACAAAAATGCTTATGAGGTCCATCTACATTGTTACATGTATTGGTAATTCTTTTTTTTTATTGCTGAGTAGTATTCCACTGCATAGATATAGCGTAAGTCTTTTTTAAAATTTTTTTAAAAATAAATTCATTTTATTTATTTATTTATTTTTGGCTGCATTGGGTCTTCGTTGTTGTGCGCAGGCTTTCTCTAGTTGTGGTAAGCAGAGGCTACTCTTCGTTGCGGTGCGCAGCCATTGAGGTGGCTTCTATTGTTGCGGAGCACGGGCTCTAGGCGCGCGGGCTTCAGTAGTTGTGCCATGGCACGTGGGCTCAGTAGTTGTGGTGTGTGGGCTCTAGGGCACGTGGGCTTCAGTAGTTGTGGCTCACGGGCTCTAGAGCACAGGCTCAGTAGTTGTGGCACACGGGCTTAGTTGCTCCACAGCATGTGGGATCTTCCCGGACCAGGGATCAAACCCATGTTCCCTGCATTGGCAGGCAGACTCTCAAACACTGTGCCACCAGGGAAGTCCCCAGTGAATTGTTTTTAATGTTTGTGCTTTTGTGTGTCCTAAGAAATCTTTGCCTACCCCTAGGCCACAAAGGTTTTCTCCTAAAAATTTTATAGTTTTGGTCTTTCCATTTAGGTCTCTGATCCATTTTGAGTTAGTTTTTATGTATGATGTGAGGTAGGGGTCATAGTTCATTTTCTCTTCTGTGTTGATATGTTTCAGTACTAACATCCTTTCTCCACTGAATCATCATGGAACTTCATTAAAATAATCAATTGATTGTATTTATGTGGATCTATTTTTTGGACTTTATTCTGTTTCATTGATCTATATGTCTATCCTTATGCTAATATTACATTGTCTTGATTACTACAGATTCATAGTAATTCTCAAAATCAAGTAGCATTAAGTGCTGCAGTTTTGTTCCTGTTTTTCAAAATTGTTTTGGCTACTCTAGTTTGTTGCATTTCCATATGCATTTTAGAGTCTACTTGATAATTTCTACAAAAAAAAAAAAAAAAAACCCCTGCTGGAATTTTGATCAGGACTGTATTGAATCTAAGATCAACCTGGGGAGAGTGGCATTTTATACATGAACATGGTATATCTCTCCATTTATTTAGGTCTTCAATTTCTCTCAGTAAGGTTTTATAGTTTTCAGACTGCAAATCTTGCACATGTTTTGTTAAATGTATCTCTAAATATTTTATGTTTTTTGATGCTATTGGAAATATTTTTATACATTTAACTTCTCGATTGTTCCTTGCTAGTACAGTCCACCCTCCTGTATCCAGGGGTTCTGCAACTGCAGATATGGAAGGCTGACTGTATCATCCCATTTCATATAAGGGACTTGAGCATCTGTGGATTTTGGTATCCATGGGCAGGGTGGTGGATCCTGGAACCAATCCCCTGTGGATACCAAGGGACAACTGTATATAGAAACACATTATATATTCACTTTGTATCCTTTGATCTTGTTAAATAAAATGATTAGTTCTAGTTTTGTTTTGTAAATTCCTTAGGCTTTTCTACATGCGTAATCATGTCATCTGAAAATAAAGACGATTTAACTTTGTCCTTTTTCCATTTTTTTTTTTTCTTGCCTTATTTTCCTGGCTAGAACCTCCCAATGTTGCATGAAGTGGTGAGAGCAGATATTCTTGCCTTGTTCTCAGTCTCAGGGGGGAAAGTGTGTAGATTTTCAGCATTATATATGTGAGGTATTTTGAAGCCTTGCCTTTTAATGGGTTAAGGAAGTTCTCCTCTATTCTGACTTGTTTGTTTTTGTTTTTAAATCATGATTAGGTGTTAATTTTATCAAATGTTTTTTCATATCAATTAATATGACCATGAAGTCAACCCAGATATGTATATATATTTAAATTGAGGTGAACATAAAATTAACATACAATTAACCATTTTAAAGCAAACAATTCAGTGGCATTACACAACCACCATCTCTATCCAGTTCCAAAATATCTTTAGTCACTGCAAAAGGAAACCCTGCACCCATTAAGCAGTTACTACTTCCCATTCCCTCTCCCCAAGATCCTGGCAACCATCAATTTGCATTCCTTCTCTATGGATTTGCCCATTCTGGACACTTCATATAAATGGAATACTCGACCTTTCATGTCTGGCTTCTTTGACGTTGCATAACATTTTTGAGGCCTATCCACATTATACATGTGTCAGTACTTCATTCCTCTTTTTGGCTGAATAATATTCCATTGTATGGACACACCACAATTTCTTTACCTAGATAGTTCTTTTTATTTTATTGAGGTATAGTTGATATACAATGTTGTGTTAATTTCTGCTGTACAGCAAAGTGACTCAGTTATACATATATGTGCATTCTTTTTTTTAATATTCTTTTCCATTACGGTTTATCATAGGATATATATTTTTTAATAAATTTATTTATTTATTTATTTATTTTTATTTTTGGCTGCGTTGGGTCCTCTTTGCTGCCCGCGGGCTTTCTCTAGTTGCAGCGAGTGGGGGCTACTCTTTGTTGCGGTGCGCGGGCTTCTCATTGCGGTGGCTTCTCTCGTTGCAGAGCATGGGTTCTAGGTGTGCAGGCTTCAGGAGTTGTGGCTCGTGGGCTCTAGAGCGCAGGCTCAGTAGTTGTGGCGCACGGGCTTAGTTGCTCTGCAGCATGTGGGATCTTCCCAGACCAGGGCTCAAACCCGTGTCCCCTGCATTGGCAGGCGGATTCTTAACCACAGCACCACCAGGGAAGTCCTATGATATTGAATATAGTTCTCTGTGCTATACAGTAGGACCTTGTTGTTTATCCATTCTATATACAAAAGCTTACATCTGCTAACCCCAACCTCCCACTTCATCCCTCCCTCGACCCCCTCCCCCTTGGCAACCACCAGTCTGTTCTCTATGTCCATGATTCTGTTTCTGTTTCATAGATAGATTCACTTGTGTCATATTTTAGATTCCACGTATAAGCGATATCATCTGATACTTATCTTTCTCTCTGTGACTTATTTCACTTAGCATGATTATCTCTAGTTGCATCCATGTTGCTGCAAATGGCATTATTTTGTTCTTTTATATGGCTGAGTAGTATTCCATTGTATATATGTACCACATCTATTTTTTTTAATAAACTTTATTTATTTATTTTTGGCTGCATTGGGTCTTCGTTGCTGTGCACAGGCTTTCTCTAGTTGTGGCAAGTGGGGGCTACTCTTTGTTGTGGTGCGCGGGCTTCTCATTGTGGTGATTTCTCTGTTGCGTAGCATGGGGTCTAGGTGCACGGGATTCAGTAGTTGTGGCACACAGGCTCAGTAGTTGTGGCTCATGGGCTCTAGAGCGCAGGCTCAGTAGTTGTGGTGCATGGGCTTAGTTGCTCCGCAGCATGTGGGATCTTCCCGGACCAGGGCTCAAACCTGTGTCCCCTGCATTGGCAGGCGGATTCTTAACCACTGCACCACTAGGGAAGTCCCATGTACCACATCTTCTTTATCCAGTCGTCTGTCAATGGACATTTAGGTTGCTTCCATGTCTTGGTTATTGTGAATAGTGCTGCTCTGAGCATAGGGGTGTATGTATACACAGATAGATTCTTCTTTTTTAAAAAATTTATTTATTTAATTTATTTTATTTTTGGCTGCACTGGGTCTTTGTTGCCACACACAGGCTTTTTTCTAGTTGCGGTGAGTGGGGGCTACTCTTCGTTGCGGTGCGCGGGCTTCTCATTGCGGTGGCTTCTCTTGTTGCGGAGCGCAGGCTCAGTAGTTGTGGCGCATGGGCTTAGTTGCTCCGCGGCATGTGAGATCTTCCTGGACCAGGGCTCGAACCCATGTCCCCTGCATTGGCAGGCAGATTCTTAACTACTGCGCCACCAGGGAAGCCACTGAAGAGATGAGTTTTAATCTGGGAAGGCTTCATGGAGGAAGCAGCTTTTGAGGAGAGCCTTGAAGTTTGAGGAGTGAGAGCTTTCCTTTAGCCCACAGTGATTAATAATAATGGCCACTGTTTATGTGCCAGGCACTGTAACGAGCACATCAACTTCCCTGGCGGCAGCCAGCTAGTGAGGGGCAGAGGAGAGTTTGCATGTGAACCCAGACCCACATCCTTAATGACTGCCTTATACTGCCTTTCCAAGCCTGGTTCCAGATTAGGGTTGGGGTCTTTCTTCTCCATATTCTATCTCCCCGTCTCTTGTTCTGGGGATACCTGAACGGGACTAGAGAGTGACAGGATGATGGGCAAAGCCTGGACTTGGATCATCCCAAGTCTTGGGAGGGACTGTTCAGCTCCTACCCTTCCAGGTCCTTTGGACTTAGCGGAGACCTGGGCCCCTGGGGGACAGCACCTCCCGTTCTTCCCATGGCCCTTTCCTCCCCCAGCCCCCTCTCCCCCTCTCCTTCCTTAGCCCCTCTAGCTCATTGGGCTGTGCTGGAATCTGTGGGGAAAGGAGCAGGATTTCAGCTAAATATAAACCAGGCTGTTCCAGTTTCCAAATAGAACAAAGGAGCAGGGTGTTAAGTTGATTTTTATAAATAAAGAGAGAGGGAGTGAGAGAATATTTTTTCGAGATGTTTAATAAAATCGCCTTGTGAGAGGCAGGAAAATCACTGGGCTACGGTGGGAGGGTTTGGGGCGGGGGAGAGAATGGGGAATGCTTCTTCCTTCCTGCTGTGATACTTGCTGACTCCTTGTCCTTTTCCCGGGATCAGGGAGAGACCGTGGGGCAGAGGGGGTTAAGAGGCAGGAGACGGACACGAGGGTCCCTGGGAGGAGGAGGAGGACAAGGAAAACTCGTCATCATGATAGTTACTGCGTATTGAGCGCCCACAGTATGCCAGGTCCTGTGCTAGATCTATGCATCATCCCACGAAACGCGCACAAGCGTGAGAAGTTGGGATTCTCGTCACTGGGCACTCTGTGATCTAGCCCCTGCCTGCCTCTCTGACCTTATCTCCCTCTCTCCCCCTGGCTCGCTCTGTTCCCACCACACCAGCTCCACACACCAAAGTTATTCCCTTCTCGAGGCTTCTGTGCCTCTAGGTCTTCTCACCATTCAAGTCTCAGAATAAATGTCACTTTCCTCCTGACCACGTTGCTAAATATGCATTAGCTAAATGAATGAGGCTCAGAGAGGTGAAGTGACTTGCCCGAGGTCACACAGCTAGGAAATGACAGAGACAAGAGGGAGCCCAGATTTATCTCACTCCCAAAGGCATGCCGTTTCTACTATTTTATAAGGCTTCCAGCATGGTGAGGGCAGGGGACGGGGACTTAAGGAGATTTCTCTGGAACCTGGGGGTTTTGGAGAATGACGAGACACAACTCTGGAGGATCAAAGTGGGGGGTGGTCAATGAAGCCATAATGTCACCATCACCTTCATCCTTAAACAATGTGTGTAACATCTAAAAATTATTAAACAGACAGATCATCTTTGGGGAGCCATTAGGCAGAGAGAATTTTATTCAATATCACCCAAAGGAGAGCTAGTCTAGGCTTTGGGGAGGTGGCAGAGAGAGGGCTTCTTATCTCAGGAGGTGGGAGGGATGGTCAGAGGAAGCAGAGATATCTTGCACCCCCGCCCACCTGCCCTCTTCTTTCCCTTGACCCCCTACCTCCACTCAGTGGCACATCACGTGTGGGGTGGGCTAGGAGCAAGTGTCTGCACATGTCCCCACGGTCAGACGGGGGCTGGTTAAGCCTTCCTGCTGACGTCAGATTCTGCCTCACCGGGTACCGTATGGCTTGGACAAGTCATACGGCTCTCTCTGAGTCTGTTTCTTCCTGTGTAAGATGGAGATGGTGAAATTGGCTTGGTTATGAAGATTAGATGTACAGCATTAGATGTCAGGAGCCCATACCTCAAACACATGGTTGTTCTGTAGATTAGATAAAAGCTGTCATTTTCTTATTTATTATTACCCTTCTCCGGATTATAGTCTAATTGAGCACAGGGACGGTCAGTCTATTAATTGAGCAGCTACTATAAGACAGGTTCTGGGCTAAGCACTCTATGTGGAGTATCTTGCTGAATAGTACCTACTTCAGTTCCATGAAGTAGGTACTATTATTACCATCATCATAACATCACAATAGTATTGATATTATTACTATAATACTATTCTTTTTTAAATTTAAAAATTTTTTTTAATGTTTTTGGCTGCGTTGGGTCTTCGTTGCTGTGCACGGGCTTTCTCTAGCTGAGGCAAGCAGAGGCTACTCTTCATTGCGGTCCCTGGGCTTCTCACTGCGGTGGCTTCTCTTGTTGCGGAGCACAGGCTCTAGGTGCAAGGGCTTCAGTAGTTGTGGCACGCAGGCCCTGGAGCGCAGGCTTCAGTAGTTGCAGTGCGTGGGCTCTAGGGAGAGTGGGCTTCAGTAGTTGTGGTGCGGGCTCAGTAGTTGTGGCTTGCGGGCTTAGTTGCTCTGCGGCGTGTGGGATCTTCACAGACCAGCGCTCGAACCCATGTCCCCTGCATTGGAAGGCAGATTCTTAACCATTGTGCCACCAGGGAAGTCCCACTATAATACTATTCTTATTATGAATGAGGAATATGGGGCTCCCGGGGTGAAGTGACTTGCCCAAGGTCACACAGCCAGGAAGCAGCAGAGCTGGGCCTGAAATCCAGGTAGGCCCAAGTGCAGATCTTTTTTTTTTTTTAATTAATTTATTTATTTATTTTTGGCTGCGTTGGGTCTTCGTTGCTGCACGCAGGCTTTCTCTTGTTGCGGCGAGCGGGGGGCTACTCTTCGTTGCGGTGCACGGGCTTCTCATTGCGGTGGCTTTTCTGTTGTGGAGCATGGGCTTTGGGTGCGCAGGCTCAGTAGTTGTGACTCACGGGCTTAGTTGCTCCACAGCATGTGGGATCTTGCCGGACCAGGGCTCGAACCCGTGTCCCCTGCATTGGCAGGCGGATTCTTAACCACTGTGCCACCAGGGAAGTCCCCAAGTCCAGATCTTGAGCTTTTAAATATTATACAATTCTGCCTCCCAGAGCTAATGAAGCAGTGGGCCTCCTGGTGCTCCAGGATGTAGAGCCTGGAATCAGAGGAGAGTGACAGGGCCAGAGAGGGTCATGGTGAGAAGCAGAGGCCCGGCTTTGATTAGGGGGTCAGCAAGGGAGCCCAGGATGGGGTGGTGGGGTTGGGAAGTGACGTTACAGTTCAGGGGGCTGTGGCTCTGAGCCTCTGAGTCATTCAGACTGAGCAACTTGACTCCCAGCCACAGGAGATGCTATTTATAACCCGCAGGTTCTAGCAGCCTCCGGATCACGGAGCCCTGAAGCTACCTGGGGCCCTTTGCCCTGGGCCTCAGGGCAAGGAGGGAAGGCAAGTGGTCAGGGAAGGCCATGGCCCAGCCTCCCTTCTCCTTGCTCTGGACTCTCCAGTCAGCACAGAATACACACTCAAGTACCCTGTGGCTCGCTCTGGGGGAGTCTGGCTTCTCATCAGCAAAGTGCCTGGCACCTAAGAGGCTTGAATAAATGATCGAATGAACGAACGAATGAACAGCCATAGCTTCAGACTTTTTGTTGGGTCAGATGATGTCATTTCTCTGCCCCAAACTCTCCAGTGGTTTTCCATTTCATCTGGAGTAAAAGCCACAGTCCTCACAGCAGCCTACAAAGTTCATACATGATGTGGCTCCTTTGCTGCTCCTGGGAACACTACTGGAATGTTCCTGCCTTGGGGGCCTCGGCTCTGCTTCCTCCTCCTGGGACACTCTTCCCCAGATACTGGCCTGTCTTCCTCCCTCACCTCCTTCAGATCTTTGCTTAAATGCCAACTTCTTAGTGATGCCTTCCCTGACCCTTCTACTTAAAATCGCACCGACACAGTATACTCCCAATCCCCTTTCCCTGCCTCATTTCTCTCTGTGTCTGTTGCCATCATCCAACGCACTACATATATTACTAAGTTATCATTTTATTTTCTGTCTCCTTCAATTAGAATGTCAGCTCCAGGAGGACAGGAATTTTTGTCTCTTTTGATTACTGCTGTAACCCTAGTGCCTAGAACAATGCCTGGCACATATATGGCACTCAAAAAGTATTTGTTGGTGGCATGAGTTCACTGGGATTTTTCACAGACTTGCTGTGTGACCTTGGACAGCTAACCTCCCCTCTCTGGGACTCAGTCTGTTGGATTCAGTGGCCTCCCAGTTTGGATAGTCATAGGGCTCTATCCCTTCATCCTGCTTCCTGTGATATACATTTTTTTTTTTTTTTAACATTTGCTGAAAGGAGAGCTGGCCAAGGCCTGGCTTGATATTTTTCTCCCAGACTAGGCTTCTCTGTGCAGAGCTTTCGGGTCTGTAATCAGGCATATGCCAGCACCCTTATATCTACGTTAGGGGCTTTGAGCAGATGCATCTGTGTGACTGAGCCTCTACATGTGTTTGGGATGGGACATTCCAGCAAAAAGTCAGTACAGGTCCTAATTCTGTCTTCCTGCTTCTTTTTGTTTTCAATGGAGCAAAAAGTAGACATTTCCAAGGGCATGGCTGACCCTTCTCCAATTAACTGATGGAAACACCAACTCCTCTGGAGATGCAAGGGAAGAGCTTGTTGGCTGTGAATCCTCATACCTGTAACAGGCTGTTTTCACTTCCTCAGGAGCCAGCTGTGAGAAACCCACAGCAGCACTGCCCACTGTTGGATGAGGGAGGCCCGCAGGAGCACTGCAGCCTTCATTGGGGGTGCCAGGCCCATTTTAGATCTCATCTGTTCTTAAGGGGAAATGGATCCAAACTTGCCCAGGTTTCTAGAACAATCCCTGGCACATTTTCTTCCCTCATCTCCTCGGGTCTTTCCTCAAATGCCAACATCTCAGGGAGGCCTTGCCCTGACACTTTTACTTAAAATTGCACCCATGCGATACGCTTATTCCCTTCCTTGCTTCATTTTTTTTTTTTATAAATTTATTTATTTATTTATTTATTTATGGCTGTATTGGGTCTTCGTTGACGCCCACGGGCTCTCTCTAGTTGCGGAGAGCGGGGGCCACTCTTCATCGCGGTGCACGGGCCTCTCATTGCGGTGGCCTCTCCCGTTGCGGAGCACGGGCTCCAGGCGCGCAGGCTCAGCAGCTGTGGCTCACGGGCCCAGTTGCTTCGCGGCATGTGGGATCCTTCCGGACCAGGGATCGAACCCGTGTCCCCTGCACTGGCAGGCGGATTCTCAACCACTGTGCCACCAGGGAAGTCCTCTTTGCTTCATTTTTATCCATAGCACTTGCTACCATCTAACACACTACATATATTATTAAAGGGCTTTGGAGATTATTAGCATGTTCATACTCTATCTCATTTAATTACACGATCTTTTCTGGTTTTGCACACCCCGAACTTACATAGTACAGTACCTGGCATCTGGTAGGCGTCACTACATTTTTGTTAGAAGAATTAATTTTCCTGAGTAGCGGAAGGCAGGCAATATTGTCATTTTACAGATGATAATGAGGCTCAGTGGTGACATGACTTGTCTGAAATCATACAGCCAGGACATGAACCCAGGCAGGCAGCTGGCTCAGAGTTACTAGGGATGGAGAGAGGGAATCACTTCCCAGTGGTGACCACACTTCGGGAAAACAAACTTTACTTTTGAAAGATGAGGGAGGGCCTAAGAGAGCTTGGGCATTTGGGAGCCATAGAAACTTGGTTCAAATCCCAGGACTGTCATTACCTATGCCTGTGGACAAGTCCCCCAAACCACAGGAGCCTCAGTTTCTCTATCTGTAAATAGACACAGCAATCCCTACTACATAAAGCCCTTGGGGTAATTTAGTCCAATGCCTGCCACTGGGCCATGCTCAATACATCCCAAGCCCACCCTGACCGCCCCCACTGACCTCCTGAATCTCTTTCCCATTCCTACACTGCCTCCCGCTTTTAAGCGGACCAAGTTGAAATGCGCAGCTGCAACATCTGGGCGAGGGTGGAGAGATAACGAGAGGACTAATCCTCCCGCGCATGCGCAGCCTCCAAAAGTCACGTGGCTGGACGCCAGACAAGCCCAAGGTTAGAGGCTGAAGGAACGTTATGTTCCCACTGGGACTCAGTACTGTCATGTTCTCATCTCAGCTGGAGCTCCAGGTCTTGCAGCGCCTAGGTATACACTTGAGGGGGAGAGAGAAAGCAAAGACCCTCCAGAGCCTCAAAGAGGTTCTTTCGACCTTTTCATTTTTGAGAGATATCTTGCTGGGCCCCTGGGATCAAAGAATTGGTAGAAACGGCCACCATCAGGCAGGGCAGCCCTCCTGGGTTCAGTCAGGCAGCAACTGAGCCTTCAGCTCTTCACTGGTGTTCGGATCTAGGGACACAGTGACACAGGCCCAGCTGGGGAGACAGACATTCCCTGGAAAGTGTCAACCCAGTGGAAACTGGAGGGGTGAGTCTGAGTTAGTCTGGAGAAGAAAGGAGAGGAAGAGGTTGCAGACAGATCTGGGGACAGAGCGCAAAGGCCTTCAAGTGGGAAGAAGCCTGGATGGTCGAGAGAACTGAGGCACAACGGTGGCCCTGTGAACAATTTTGGACTTGATCCTAAGAGCAGTGGAAAGCCATTGAGGTTGGGGAATGATGTGGTGTTTATGATCCTTCACTGAATAATATTTTTGCCTTGCTTTCTCATTAAAAAAAAAAAAAGGATTTTGAATTCCACACCTGCCAAAGTAATTTTTTGGGTTTTTTTATTTTTCAGAAGGAGAAAATAAGGGAATGGTAGAATATGCATTTACCTCCAGGATTAAATGTGCTAACAGATGCAAATTGCCTAGCATTCTATGTGTGGTCTATAAATGGTAGTTCCCTTATCTTTCCTCTGAATTCCATTTCACAATTTCTGCTATTCCAAGAGCACGGAAGGAGACCAATCCTCCCTACAGACTAAAGATAAATTTCATTTGAAGTACTTTAGATGGATGAAAAAACAGAATTGGTTCAAAAGATCAAAGGGTGATTATTTTACCAAATTATTATTCAAATAGTGAGGTCCCCCTGATCATACAACATATCATCTGATTTATGGAAACACAATCTCTATTCAACTTTTTAGGAACACATTTACAGCATAAAACAAGACCGCATTTCACCATGTCAGAGCCCGTGGCGATGTTATTCCTCACTGTAAGATTTCCATCTTTCTGGCCACGTAGTAGGCATTTGAATATTTGCATGGTTGATTTAAATATTGCAATAAATCTGCTAAATCTCAAGTCGGGGGCATCAGTTCTGCAATTCTCTCTTTATAGTTGTTCACATGAATTTTGATGGCATGAAAAAGCTTGTTCTCGAATTATATTTAGCTCATATAAACACTACTGCACAATTATGTTGTAAGGAAGAATTAGGTGTTATCTTTAAGTTGTTATTATAGCCTTGTGAAAAGGTGAACACTGAGAACAACTATAAAGTAGTAGCATATTGTATTATTAATTTTGCTACACTTTTTTTTTTAAACTGTGGTGCAGGGCCTGGAACAGACTGACATGTGTGGTAGGTGTATCAGTCAGGTTCTGTATAAGAAGCAGATGGTACATTCAAATTAGATAATTTGAGGAGGTTTTAATAAAGGGACTATTTACAAAGGTTTGGGTAGAGTGTAGGGAAGCCACAGGGGTAGTGCAGTACCCAGGGGGCTAGGGATAGCTGGGGTCTTTACCATTCCTAGATCTAAAAGTTGAAGGGAGGGAGAAATTCCAGAACCCAGAAAGAGAGCTGTGTGGAAAGGGCTGCCTTGAGAGGGAGCAGTGACCTTTTATCAAAAGACATAACCAACCTGAGGCGATCTGGCAAGGAGAGAACCAGGGAAATAAATACTTCACCCTCACTGCCCTTCTGCCCTCCAGTCTGCTGCTGCCACCTCCCGCTGGCTGTACCCAAATGGAAGCTAGAGGGTCAAGTTGATGGAGTCTGTACAGGGGAGCATCCCAGGCTAGATGGTGGATCGGAAAGGGCAAATAGAAAACATCTGGTACAGCGGGCTTCATTTCCAAGTTGAATAAATACCCGACATTTAAATCTTGGTGTCTTAGACAATGTATCTTTAGGAATGGCCCTTTGGCAGTAGGTTCAAGGTTATCATTCGTTCATTCTTCGGGTCTACTGAACATTCTATAAAAAGTATTATGCTGGGCATTTTGAGAGAAGCCCGGCAATGACAAAATTATCCCAGAAATGCAACGAATTCTCCTTCCTGATGCATGTACTTTAAGAACACATTCCCACTCTATCAAAGAAGCACTTGTTTAGAGCTCTGAATATACCTGTGACCCCACTGGACTCAAAATTAGATGCTGCTTCCTTCCCCAGAAGCAAGAGAGTTCAGTTTAGGCAAAGCGCCCAGGTTCCGAATCTGGTGGCTGGCAACCGGCAGTTAGGTTCCTTGCCGTGTTGGTACCTTTTAGGTAGTGGCTGAATAGTCATTTTTTCAGGCTAGGGGACCAGAAGAGGATTTATTAGTGCAATTCTGGAAATAGGACTTGCTCTTGTGAATGGAGTCGACTGTGGTCTCACATTTTCTCAATCTGTAAAATCATTACCCTCTTTAATGAGGTCCTCTTGGAAGAGGAGGGAACGGGTCTCCTTTAGTGACATGACTCTGACAAGCAAATCAATTCGTTCCATTTGTTTCCTCTTTGAAAACAGCAATCCTCGAGCGTTACATAATCTAATCTCCATGCCTCACTGGTTTGTTCTGTCCTCCTGAGGAACTGGCAGATGGTGCCAACGCGGAGACCCGCACACACGCCTCGCAAGCCTCATGGTAACGGGAGAGTTGCTCACGGTGTCTGTCTCTTTGCTGTGGGGTCCCTCGCTGGCGTTTGTTTCCCTGGCTCAGTCTGCTCTTTAGCATTCCTCAGGCACCGCTGGCTTCTTGCCTTGGGCTCTCATTCCAAGATTAATTGGAAATACAGAAAGCAGATAAAAAAGAGAACAGAAAGTGAAGTTGCCAGGGCAGAGAATTTGCCAGATCTCTTCTAAAAGGCCTCCTCCATTAAAGGCTGAGCATCTTTGGAGAGTTTAGCTCCAGACCTTCCTCATCCAGCTGGTCCCCGTGTCCATCCTTGTTGCTGGGTTACACATAGCCCAGGGACGGGGCTGGCTGTGACAGAGCTGGGAGACCAGAGATCTGCTTGATAAGGTCTCTGAATTTCTCTCTCTCTCTGTTTCTCTCTCTCTCTCTCTCTCTCTCTCTCTCTCTCTCTCTCTCGCTCGCTCGCTCGCTCGCTCGCTCGCTCGCTCTCGCTCTCGCTCTCACTCTCTGTGAGTCACATACCTGCAGGAATGATTGTTCCCCAGATAGGGCAATTGCCTGGATCCGCCTTCAGGCCAGTGATGTCATCCTTGCTTCAGGAAAATTATCTCGGTACCCTGTAAGGGAAGGAGCCTCCCAGCAAGGCCCTGTCAGCGAGAACCACGATGTTTAGATGTCCAGGCAAAGATATTGCCTATGTAGCTAATCTAAAAACGTGGAAACGGC
Organism: Balaenoptera musculus; assembly: GCF_009873245.2. Lineage (NCBI taxonomy): Eukaryota > Metazoa > Chordata > Mammalia > Artiodactyla > Balaenopteridae > Balaenoptera > Balaenoptera musculus. The sequence goes on from NC_045798.1 coordinate 17,219,349, forward strand.
AGCTTCCAAGGAAGCAAAGGCTTCTTGAGCACCCTGTGGTGGGTATAGTTCTACTGATACTTTGGACCGGAAATCAGCTGACATGCTCTGGCTGTGAAAATATTGAAATACGTCCATATCAGTTGGTAAATAGTTATATCTTTGCACTCCCAAGTGCCTCCCATCCTTCTGCTAATACGTAAGTCTGTTGAGAGGCTCTTATTTTAGGTGATTTCTTTTTTATTGATGTGAATCATTTTTAAAGTCTTTATTGAATTTTTTACAATATTGCTTCTATGTTTTTATGTTTTGGTTTTTTGGGCGCGAGGCATGTGGGATCTTAGCTCCCTGACCAGGGATCGAACCCGCACCCCGTGCATTCGAAGTCTTAACCACTGGACCGCCAGGGAAGTCCCCAGGTGATTTCATGAGCAGCTCTACCTTTCCATGCAGCACTGTGAGCCTCCTTTGCTACTTTGTTTCCAACCGTGCGGTACCAGGAGGTCTGCTTGGTGTCGGGCCAGGCTCAACTCCAAGTGCCGCAGATGTAACTGCCCTGCTCACAGACTGGACTGTTGGCTGACTCGGATTTTGGATGGAACCTCCAGGCAATTAAAGCATAGAGCCCTCCTGCCTGTGGCACAAACATGGCTGGTCCTTGAGGGTCACATGTACCTTTATGCTGGCTGGTCACTCAGGATCCAGGTTGTATATACAGATGACAGAAACGATCTGTCTGAAGGAGGAAAACAAACCAAATCATGTAGAATCTTCTTTCAGTTCCATCCCCTGCCCCCCACTGAGTCCAAGCATAGGGGACTAATTTCTATAAAAACAATGAATGTTGTTTCTTCTTTCAATTTGTGACTCATTCACTCAATGTCAGGTGAGTACCTACTATGCTATTAGGTGTCGGTCACCTTGCTAGGTGCTGGATATCTACTAGTGAATAAAACAGACCCTCTCTCTGCTTTCATGGAACATACAGTCTAGTGGGGGAGACAGATAATAAAGGAGGCCACCATGGTTGGAGTGTCCTTAGGTCATCTGAACATGGGTTGCATTTCAGCTGATGGAAACTGTATGGATGTAATGGTGACTTCCGGTGAATTGTATATGGAGTGCATGTGTCTACACTGCTAGAGTACAGGGGTGTGTGGCATTAGTATTAAAGGAATAATGGCGGGGCGAGGGTCGGGGGGTGAGTTCACTTCCTATATCCAGTCAAGATCTCAGAGAGGCTGAGAACTGCTTTGGATTAGGGAAAGAAAATAAGGAATATTCTGAATGAGAATGATGATGATGATATATTTAATATTTGGAGATCAGGTATGCTGTTCTTAAAAGAAGATGGTAACTTCTGACCAATCAGTCATCGGTAGGGGATAGAATTTCTCTCATCTATGCTTTTTCTCTCCTTTGCCCTTGAAACCAGGGAACAAATAAATATAGAACTTGCTAGCTAGGAGGAGGGGTACAAACTGCACCCCCAAAACCATGGATGCTTAATGGCCTACGTAGGAATCAGCTCGTGACAACCTTGGCCTCACTGTCAGAGCCTCTTCCCAATGGAATTCAGTCACCATTATTTTGAAAATCATAATTCATGTCCCTAAAACAGTTTGGTAGTTGGTTATACTTGTCAGTATTAATTATTTTTGCTCTGTCTGTCCCGCTTGTTTGATTTTTCTTTGTATTGAGTTATAATTTATACACAGCAGGATGTCTAGTCTCAAATGTACAGTTCAGTTTTGACATATGCATATATATTCTTATAACCCACATCCCTTTTCATTTTATTTTAAAAATCTTGGAATCCTCTTAAGTGATGAACATTTGAGTCCAAAGGCAGATTTCTGAAAAGGAATCCCCTATTCAGTCCACTGACTGTCCCCTCCCCCCACCCCCTGGAAAAAAATTCTCATCCAATCCTTTCCCGAGTTCCCCAATCACCACAGAGGACTTAAAGCCATAAGAACATTTTGTAATCCCAGCTTTCTGAAACCTAACAGAGAGATTTTTGTCATTTGAAAACAAGGAAGAGATTAAGTACGGAATTTGATTCTGACAATGGCAGAAAGGAACCAGCTAGACAAGAAACGTCCTGGAGAAGTAATCCAAGCACCGCTGTCCAAATGCTCCCCACCTTTTTCACGACTCTGAACGTGACATATGGTTCTGTTCAGGACAGAAAACTTTTTAAAGGAGTTTGCTACAGGGACATGACATCATCAGACTGAGGTATTTTAAATGAGAGATCCGTGTACATTTTAAGAATTTTGCCCTTAACCCTGACTTACTCATCTGAATGGATGCTCTTAGAAATGAGACACAGGGACTTCCCTGGTGGCGCAGTGGTTAAGAACCCGCCTGCCAATCCAGGGGACACGGGTTCGAGCCCTGGTCCAGGAAGATCCCACATGCTGCGGAGCAACTAAGCCCGTGCGCCACAACTACTGAGCCTGCGCTCTAGACCCTGCGAGCCACAACTACTGAAGTCCTTGCGCCGAGAGTCCGTGCTCTGCAACAAGAGAAGCCACCGCGATGAGAAGCCCACGCACCGCAACGAAGAGTAGCCCCCGCTCGCCGCAACTAGAGAAAGCCCGCGCGCAGCAACGAAGACCCAACACAGCCAAAAATAAATAATAAATAAATAAATTTATTTTAAAAAAAAAGAAAGAAAGAAATGAGATGCAAAGATAGCTAAACACACTGTTCTCTCTAGACTAATGTCGTGGTCCCAGACCCATCTTCTCTATTTCACTGCCCTTGTGTCTTTCCAGCACTCCAAAACAGCTCTTCTTTTGCATTAACTTTCACCAAGGGTTTTGCAGTCAAATAACATAGCAACATGTAATTACTTAATAATTATAATTTGTATAACATTTAAAGGCAAGTGAGAGGCTTTATGTGAAAGTGCTTTTAAAGCTATAAAAATATGTATAATCCAAAAGGATTATTTAAAAACTTATTTCTACGTGGCAGGATACCTTGCAGTAACTATACTCCCATTATAGCAATAATCAGAGAGGCAAGCCATTCTCATTTTCCACATGCAGAACTTCCCATGTCTTAACAGTGACATTTCTGAAATATTTCCTGAATCTGACCCAGCCTCTACATTTAGGCCTTATTACCTCCCCATCAGGCTTACAATCCATAAAGAAAGGCATGACGTTCCCTTATTTACTGCTCTGTTCCCAATGCCTAGCACATGGTGGGCACTCAAGCATTTTGTTACATAAATGAACCTAATTTCCTGGTTGGTCCTGCCTTCAGTGTCCTTTTAGTTTACTCCACGATACATCAGCATGATCTTCAAAAACACAGTTCTGCTTATGTCCTATATACACTCATAAAACCTTCGAGGACTCTCTGTTGTCTGTAGAATAAAGGACAGACTCCTGAATATCACATTCCAGAGCCTTCATGGTCTGGTTCCAACCACCTTTCCAGGCCTGTCTTCCAGCCCTTATCCCCCCGCCCCGCCAAACCATTAGATAGTTTCCAAACACCCTCTGCAGGTTCACACTCCCAAGCCTTCACCAAAGCTGTCCCGCCTGCCTGGAATGACCTTCCTTTTACCTTCCTTATTCACCTGGTGGAATTTCACTTCTTCAAAACGAAGCTCAAATGTCACCCTCTCTGATGCTTCTCCAACTCCCCTAAGGGTTCCACTTTGGCGCTCCCATATAAGCCTGCTCGTCCTTCCCTTATTGCATGCTACCCATTATATTATAGCGGGGTTTATCCTCTCTTTTTTGTTTTTGCAAATTCCCGGAGAGCAGGAACTGAATCGTACCGTGATTCTTTACACATCTCCTGAATCTGACCACTCCTTCCCGCCTCCCCCACTATCAAGCTAGTCCAAACCACCACCCTCTCTCGCCTGTGCCACACGACAGCACCCGACTGTCTCCCCCTTGCCACACCGCCATCCAGCAATGGACTTGCTGCAAAGCCGCCAATGCTCCTCAAACAATGTAAACAACCAGATGCCTCGCCTCTACTACAGACCTGCTAGTGGTTTCCCTTGACACTTAAAAAAAAACCAAATTGGACTTCCAGAGGACTTCCCTGGTGGTCCAGTGGTTAAGACTCCGTGCTTCCAATGCAGGGGGCACGGGTTCGATCCCTGGTCGGGGAAGTTCCGCATGCCGCATGACCAAAAAACAAACAAACAACAACAACAAAACCCCAAAGCCCTGGACTCTCTGGCCCCTGCCTTCCTCACCAGGTTCATCTCTATCACTCTCCCCCTTGCTCATGCCAGCCCCACTGGTCTCTGCTTCTCTGTGACTGTGCTCATTCCCTCCTTGGGACTTTTGAACTGTCTCCCCTCTGCCAGAAAATTGCTTCCCCTGGATATATGCCTGCCTCGCTCCCTTCCTTCATTATGACCTCTGCTCAAACATCCCCTCCTTAGAAAGGCCCTCCCTAATCACCAGCTAAGATAGCACCCTCCATTAAGCCCTCCTCTCCTACCTGCTTTTAATCTCTTCACGGCACTAAACCACCAGCTGGTCACTATTAATTATCTGTGCATCTCTAGTTGTTCATTTGTTGCTAGGGATACAGACTTTGTTTTGTTCACCACCGTGTCCCTGGTACCTAACACAGTGCCTGGCAAACGACAGGCACTCAAGTGTTTGTGGAATGAATGGATGAATCTGTGTATCCCAGGTGCCTAACACAGTGCCTGGTTCTAGACGGATTTGTTAAGTAAATGACCAAATTAACGAATTTTACAAATGAAATGGCATCTTGGCCTATATCCACGATAATCCAGGATCTGGAGGCATGTGTTTCATCCATTTGCTCCACGAACATAATTTTGATTTGTTTTATTTACTCTAAGTTCATAGGTGATGTAACCAAGTTCTTCACTTTTTCAGAAACTAGTCTCTGACTGAGGTCTTGCCCAAGAATATTTAGGGAATTTCAGAAAGCTCACCAAGAGGGGCACAGCGGGGATTTAGATACCCTTCAGCCCACTGCTTTCAAAAGCTCCTGGGGGATTCGGATAAGGTACTTTATCTCTTGTGATTTATCCAGAATGTACATTTGTTGTTAATCCTGCCCAACACTGATTATTCTCAGGGCTGGAACAGGTAAGACACTGATTGACCTCAGACTCCGAGAGAGTGGACATGGCAATGAGGCTTCAGGGCTACTGCACCCCAGCCAGCCTCAGTATTTGTGCTTTAGGAACCTGGGAGTTCCTAAACTCCCAGGCTTTGATGTGGCAATTCAGCCCCTGCGAGTAGGTGAGCTGGGGAACAATTGCTGGAGAGCAAGAGGAACTTCCCTTGTTCGCTTTGGCCTCTGGGCAGTTGTTTTTCCCACCCATCCTGTTTTTCTTAATTCCTTGCATATGGAATGATATGTCTGCATATGCAGACAGTGCAGAGAAGGATGAACCCCTGGCATGAGTGAAGTGTAGCATCTGTCCATCTGTCCTTCTATTGAGGCCAAGCGGTGACCAGACTTGCCCTATTCTCCTGCATGGATGGCATCAGGGCCAGAGACCAGAACAGGGAGAGCCTGGGAGGTTCACACCCCACTCCTTCAAATCTCCAGTATCCCATTACTAAACAAGAGTAGGGGATGGGGCCTCATAGGCGCAGAGGGAAGGGAACTAGCTTAACTGCACGTGCGGCCCTGTTGCAAACACTAGACTAGGCCTTTTATGCGATGGTGTCATCGGATGTCAAAGAGAAGTTAGTTATGATTATTATCTGCATTTTACAGAAGAGGAAAACAAGGTTGAGAGAGGCTGATGACACTTGCCCAAGTTACCCAGATGGTAAGTGGCAGAGCTGGGGTTTGAGATTCAAACCAGGCCTGTGTGACTTCCTGGCTGCCTACCAAGAGCAGGAATTTCTTTAACATCTAGAAGGGCAAGAGGGTGAGAGCGGGGACAAGAGGTGGAGGGGCAGCAAATGGGTCTTACCTGAGACTTGAGCATCACCAGACCCTGCAAAGCCCAGGTTAAGTGGATACCACCTGGCTTCTGTTCTGAGAACTGAACATCCTGTGGCTGCTTCACCAGAGTCGTCCTGGGCCCACTCCAGGGTCCCGGGAGTCGGTGAAGCCTCCATAGAGTGGAGTCTTTCCTTCCAGCAGTGCCCTTCCCCGCCGTTCTGGCTCTGGGCTTTGTAGTGGTGGTGTCATGCATAGCGTGCTTTCATCCTCCTTGGGTCTTGAGTTTACTTCCTTCACCTCTCTCGTCATCGTTTCCAAAGTTGTACCCCGTGGACGGTGAACCCCGCCAGCATTTCTGGACGTTCTGGCGGTTCTGGGTCATTTGGGAACTTCCGGGCGTGTTAAGGGGGACTGCCGGCGCCACCAAGGTCTGGGCATCTTTGGGGCCCTTCGCCAAGCCCCTTCCCTCGCGCTCCCGGCGCTCCCGGCTACGCGCCGCAGCGCCCCCTCAGCCGCCAGGGGCCGCCGGGAAGCGGGGCTCCTCGAGCGCGGGGCGGGGCAAGGGGCGGGGCGCGGCGGTACCTGGGCAGCCGGGGAGCCGGGGGTGGGCTCTTCTGGGACAGCCGGCGGCCCCCCCAGATTCGCACCGCCAGCCGCCGGGGAGCTCGGGGCTCCAGGCGTAGAGGCTGCGCTGTCACATGGGCGGCGGCGACGGGGCCGCATTTAAGCGGCCGGGGGACGGCGCCCGCCTCCAGCGCGTCCTCGGGCTCGGCTCCCGCCGGGCGCCCCGCTCTCTGCCCGCCGGGGGCCCAGCGCCGCGCCGCACCGCTCCGCCCCCGCCGGGCCATGCGAGCGCGGGCCCCGCCGCGATGAGCTCGCACATCGCTAAAAGCGAGTCCAAGACGTCGCTGCTGAAGGCGGCGGCGGCGAGCGGGGGCAGCCGGGCTCCCCGCCACGGCCCTGCCCGGGAGCCAGTGCTGTCCAGCCGCCGGCTGCCCGGCCCCTGTCCGGGCACGCCGCCGCCGTCCGGGGACCCCAGTTCGCGGAGGCCCCTGTGCCGGCCGGCGCCGCGAGAGGAGGGCGCGCGGGGGAGCCGGCGCGGGCTCCCCCAGGCGCACTGCAGGCCCCGGGAGGCGCCGCCGGCCGCGGCGTCCCGACCTTCGCCGCCGTCGCCGCTGCCGCCGGCCCGCGGGCGGGATGGGGAGGAACGGGGGCTGTCCCCGGCGCTCGGCCTCCGGGGCTCTCTACGAGCCCCGGGTCGCGGGGACTCCGCTCCAGCCGCCGCGTCCGAGGCAGACCCGTTCCTCCACCAGCTGCGCCCCATGCTCAGCTCCGCCTTCGGCCAGGTAAGGGCCGCGCCTCCCGCCCGCTCCCTGGAGAGACGCTCGGGACCCTGCCGCGGCTGCGCGCCCACAGCCCTCCTCCCGCTGCCCGCGGGTCCCCGGGTCACGCTCCTCTGGTCCTCCCGCCGCCCGGCGCCCTAGCCCGCGCGCCTCCTCCCCCGTGCCTGATTCAGCACCCTGTGCGCTGTCCACGCTCCGGGCGTCTTCAGGGCGAGGCCCCACCGCCTAGCCTCCCTCCACTTGCCAGAATGAGCCAGTCCTGGACGGGAGCGACCTCCACAAACCGCCTGGAAATTTGCAGGGGTCAAGGAGGGGTGCTCCGAGCAGGTGGCGCCAAACCCACTCCTCCGGCCTCTGGCCAAGACGGCCAATGAGCGACCCAAGAGAGCAATGGGCATGGAGTCTGGGGATCAAGAGTGGGGACCTCGGGGTACACAGCTTTGCTTGGGGATGAGGGACCCTAGCCATTGCCTGTGGTGGCCCCAAAGACCTGGGAAAAGTTAGGAGAGTTAAAAATATGAGAAAAGAGAAGTGTCTGGGTAGGCATGGAGGGATGTGCAGAGCTATGGCTCAAACTGGAACTTTGGGGGTATTTTAAGGAGGTTGTCATCTAGGGATGCGATTAAGACGGTAGTGGGCAGTTGTCGAGTTGTGGGACATGGAATAACACCCAGAGACCCCTAGTCTGAGTTAGTGTGTATTCTAGGGTCAGAAAGGTCACTAAGGGGTCATGAGTGGCTCGTTTTGTTTCTTTTCTCTCAAGGACCCCAAGCAGCTGGGCATCTGCCCTTTAAAAATGGCCCCGTGGTCATAATCCAGGTCTACAGTTAGGGGCTGTGCTGCTGGGGAGAGAGGCTCAGCAGAAAGGAACCCGTGAACTCCTGAGCAAAGCCAGGATTTCCTCTAGTTCTGAGTCCATAATTAAGTCAAACTCGTTGGCACAGCATGGACACAGTTCTGCGGCAGCCGAGGAGGGGTGTAACACAGGTCTGATCAGAGTGCTTGCGTGGTGTGTGGGCGAAGGTGGGGCCTCTGCGTTTCTGTGCTAGGATGTAGCGTAAAGAAGCCGTTTCAAGCTCCTGGCTTGCCATGCTGGATCAGAACTCCAAGGAGGCCGTGCGTGTTTTGCTTCAGATCTGCACGTTCCTTTTCAAAATACTACTCTGCAGTGGCTGATGCCGGTGGAGGTCTGACATGAAGGCAGCCGCACGTAGACTCGGGTTGCACAGGGCTGCTGTGGTGGCGTGATAGGGCAGCAGTGTGGCTTTGTTCCTGCCAGGAGCCCTCGTTAGCCAAGTTATCTGGAAACGGTTCTCCAGAGTAGAGATTTGAATGCAGAGCTGTGAAAGCTAGTGCAGTGATGTGTTGAAGAGTTGACTGCGGTGGCTTCTGTATTAGTGAGGGGGTGTCAGGTGTTAGGGCAGGAGTGGTCTGGATTGCAAAAGGGATACTGTGTCGTTGAATTGGTGACAACTTTTCATCCATTTATCAAATGTATTTTGATCGCCTACTTTGCCCAGGCATTTGCTGGGCACTATGGAGATGAAAGTGGACAGGATAGCCGGGGTTCTGGCTATTTTGGAGCTTACAATCTAGCAGTTTGGAAGGGTAGGTCATTGGCCCAGGATCACACACTTTCTGGTTATTTAGTTTGCCGGTGATCTGACTTTGTTTCTGGAAAAAGGGCCCTTTCTTTCCAGTCTTGCCGAAGTTGCCTGCCTGGGCCCTTTGTGAGCTCAGAGCATTTCAGCTCATGTGCTTTTCTTCCTTCTTCTACTTTCTCAGTCATAAAATGAAGGCTGTTCTCCAGCCCCATGTTCTGAAATGTCACCAGGGTCACCTGAGTCAGGAAGAACTGGAAGGTCCCATCAAATATTTACTACCTCCCTCTGGAAGCTCTTGCCCCTGGAGCTTCAGGCTTTCTCTTTAAAGCTGGGCACATCCCGTCTGGCCTTCTTGCTGATGGCTCTAAGGCATCTACTCCAGCAACAGCAACAGCAACAAAACCTGGCCTGGGACTTTGTGTCAGAGTCTCCAGTCTCCTGCAGGAATTAGGCTTTCCCTCCCTTCTCTTTGCATTGAGATTTCTGTCCTTAGAGACAGGGTCAGGACAAAGAGAAGGGAAATGAGGTTCTGAATATAGAAACTTTCAGATAGGATCTGCTTTGGGCAAAATATAGCCCTGGGGAAGTATATTTTTCATGTCTCCCAAGTTCCTTTTTTTTTTTTTTTTTTTTAACCTTCAGTGAATCGTTTGACCTCAGTAAGCCTATGTTTCTTCATCTGCAAAATAGGGATAATCATAGTATCTCAATGGGTTTTCTGGGGAAATTAAAGGGGTTATGGAGATATGCACAGAGCTTGGCCCAGAGCAAGGGTCTATGGATGTTAGTTATTATTATTGTTGTTTTTGTTGATTAACTACCAAGGACTGTGTCAGAACTTCTTTCCATTTGTAATATAGTCAGGGAGGGCCAGGGGCCAAAGTGACACTGAAGGTACCAAGGTGGACTCCTTCATTAGGGGTAACAGGAACTAGGGTTCTTCCAGTGACCTCACAGAGCATCCTTACTGCCTGCAGGGAGACGGTGTGGTTTTGAGGCTAAGGCATGGGACGGTGGCTTAGGAGACAGAGCTGCAGGTTCCAGTCCCAGCAATGTTACTTCCTATTGCTGTGACCTTGGGCCTGTTATTTTCTCTCTCTGGTCTGAGTTTCTTCGTCCAGAAATAAGATTGACAAAAAACTACCTTGCAGAGCTCTTATGAGGGTTATACAAAATTAAGGATGTCAAATGGGCTGGCTCAGAGTGAGTGCTGGAAAAGGGCACAGGCTTCATTAATACTATTATTAATAGAGTAATTGTCAGAACGAGGGCCTGCGTCAGGTAGTTTGAAAGCTGTCTCTGAGCCAAGTGAGGAAGGCCATTAAAAGAAGGAGCTGAGGGACTTCCCTGGTGGCGCAGTGGTTAAGAATCCACCTGCCAATGAAGGGGACACGGGTTCGAGCCCTGGTCCAGGAAGATCCCACATGCCGCGGAGCAACTAAGCCCGTGCACCACAACTACTGAGCCCGCATGCCACAACTACTGAAGCCCGCGTGCCTAGAGCCCGTGCTCCGCAACAAAGAGAGGCCACCGCAATGAGAAGCCTGCGCACCGCAACGAAGAGTAGCCCCCGCTCGCTGCAACTAGGGAAAGCCCGCGCGCAGCAATGAAGACCCAATGCAGCCAAAATAAATAAATTAAATAAATTAAAAAAAAAAAAGGAGCTGAATGACAAAGGACCTCCTCTAGTACCCTCTTTGTGGCCAGCTAAGGACAAGCCACCCAGCTGCCTAGAGAGAAGATGTGGTATCAGAAATTAACTCAGAATAGGCATGACTTGGGGGCAACTCTTGGCATTGGGTCTTGGAAAACTATTTTAAGAATAGTCTTTCTGTTCCTTACCCTAAGTTTGGGAAGAAGCACCTCTTGTAGACAAGGCAAAGAGGAAAAAAACCCATAGCTCCGTCCCATCCTTCCCCTTTCTTTCACTATAGAGACATCTCTTCTGATTTGAGTAGGCTAGCCCAATTCCCAACCTGCTTTGTACGTAAGAGGATCAAGGTATTTAATGCGTGAATGAATGAATCTCCAGCCTCTGGACTTCAGTTTCTTGGTTCCTATAGCTTAGATGAGGGAGAGGAACCATACAGTTCGGATCCTAATGGATTCAAGTGCACTAGGCCTGTGTGCCTAGAATGATGGCTTGTGTATATTACTTACTCCTGCCCAGCCAAGTCACTCCCTACTGCTCTCTGAGAGGGCTGGGAGTCCCTGTGGCCTTTCTCTGGGTCCTGGGGAAGGGGAAGAGAAGGTCAGTTTGTGGTTGAGATCAATCATAGATGACAGGAATCACTTGGTGTCAGTTCGTAGGTTTTGCAGAAGCAACATTGGCACTTTCAACCTCTGTCTAGAGCCCAGTAAACAACGGACAAAGTATCTTCTCATTATCTTATCTTCATAACAACCTGTGAAACTTAGCATTATCTTGCCCCATTTTAGAGATGAGGAAACAGGCTCAAGAAAGGGGAAGTGGCTTGTCCAAGGGTCACAGTGTAAGTAAATGGTAGGACTGTGATGTGGTGGGTCTGTCTCCAAACAACCTGCCAGTGCCACACCATGCTGGCCGGTGGAAAGTCACAGAAGCGTGTTTCCTATTTGTCAGAAGCATCCACAAAGCACTTCTCAGGTTACGACCCAGCTTTCCCCAAGTGTCTTAACACTGGGCTGCCATCCAAGTTCAAATGCTGGTGCTAGGACTGATCAGGGCCCAAAGCCAGCCTCCCTCCTAATCAGGAATAATCAGCAATGGGTTTATCCTTCTCATCCCTCTGATCCTATTATTCCATTCCAGAACTTTAAGTGTGGCTTCTGGAGGCCCAGGGGCTGCTGCCACAGTGCATAGGGATGGGGAGGCGGGGCCATGGGATGTGCTTTACTCCTTAGGGAAGCCCCCACCATTCAGCCCTCTGTGAAATTTTCTGCCAAAGGTCAAGCCATCTGCCTCCTCAAGATCAGTAGTTACTCCCGTCACACAGAACCACCACACACCCCATCTGTTCAACCTAAAATAGATTAAGCAAGCTCTGGGTTGGAATCCCGAATCCCTGGCTGCCCTTAAGCCTCAAGCTGGTGTCAGCACCCTCTTCGCTAAAGAAGGATGGGATTTCTTCCAAGTGCATGGACTTTTCCACAAGGGCCTGGTTTTGCTGTCTCCTGTCTCCTTGTCTCTAAGGACAGAGGCATATCCCAAGGTCGACAAATGGGTGCTGTGCTCTGGACTGGCCTGCGGGGGGCAGGAGTCACCAGGTCTGAGCGTGTGGGTGCCCTGCTGAGTGAATGGAGGCCCTGCTGGGCCCTTTAGGACTAACGTCGCCACCGGGCAGGAGAAGGGGCACCTTCTATGTGCCTGGAACTGTGCCAAGCCCTTTGCATGTATTATCTCATTAACTCCTCACAAGAGTCCTGTGAAGGAAGGGTTATTAGAGTATCCACTTTATAAATACAGAAACTGAGGCTCAGAAAGATTAAGAAGTCCTCAAGGTCACATGGTTGGTAGGCAGGTCGGCAAGATTTGAACGCAGGTCTGTCTGACTCTGTATGCTGAGCTCTTTACCTCTAGATCAGTGGTTCTCAACACTGGCTGCAGGTTAGGATCACCTGGAGTATTAAACAACAGCAGCGTCCGGGGCTCACCTACACCTACTCCATCAGCATCTCTGGGGACGGTCCCTAGTGATTCTAGTCTGCAGCCAGCATTCAGACCCCCTGCTTCACACTGTGCTGCCTTTTCATGTATCCACCCATTTAGTTCATACGAATTGGATTTGTACCTGGAGCCTAACTCATCTCCCCTCTGGGGTCCGCGGTGAGACCTAGCTTTTCAAAAGAGTCTGCAGATGGTCAGTGTTGTACATTTTGTCTACAAGTCTTTCCTGCTCCCTCCACACTAAGTCAGACCCCTGTCTCACATTCTCAGAGTGTTTGTGTTTCTCCTTCAGAGCATTTACCTGAACTGAGATTAAGTATGTTGATAGCCCTTTAATATCTCCTGCCCGCCTGCCAGAATGTGAGCTCCCTGAAAGCAGGGACCGTGTGTATCTTGTTCCCACAACTTTCGCAGAGCCGAGCACATGGGACAAATGATACTTCCTTCTTCCGTTTTAATAATTCCTTATCCAGTACCTGTCCTGTGCCACGCGCTTTCCCCACACGCACCTTATCACCAGGCGAGGGAACTGAGGGCCGCCATGTGAGCACTCAGGAGCCGCGGAGCCAGGACTCAACCCCAGACCTCCAGATCCTTCGCATCCATCTGAGTCCGTTTCTCTTCCCACGACCCTGCCTTCACGCTCTGTTTCCGAGGAACAGGTCTTTGAAGAAGGCATTTTTGTTGGCTCTTCCCATACCAGCTCCCCGGCAGCACCTTCACCCCCTTTCCTGCCCTTTAAGTGTAGCAGCGCCCCCCCAGCCCCACCCAGGCTCCTCCTTCTGTCCTCAGGGGGTGCTCACCAGGCTGCTGAGCGACTCCCCCGATTAAACCATTCCATCGTCGGCAGCAGCACGGTCCTCACAAGCTATCCAGGGACCTCCCTCCCCAGCTCCCTGGAAGCTGGCCTGTGGCACCTTCTGGGCCGCGTCCCCACCCGTCTTCCCCTAACGGGAGCTCTGACCAGCCACCCAAAACTGGACAAAAACTCCTGCGAGAGGAGCCTCTCTGGACCGGAACTCTTTCAGCCGTGCGTGTAAAGGGTTTTGCCTCAGGGCCTGGGAAGAGCGCGGCTTCCCAGCCTATCTCTGGTGCCCCCTGCTGGGAAAAGCCGGGTGCAGGGAAGCGGGGATGCTTCCTCTCCTGGGTCATCTGGCTGGGGCTGTAGGTCACAGAGGTGACATCTGAGGCTTGAGATGAATTCACGTCAAAGCTGGAAGCTGGAGGGACGAGGACGTGCCAGTTACCTAAAAAGTTTCATTCATGGGACCTTCAAGACCGCTTTGCAAAGGGCGGCCTCTCTGCACCCCCAAGGAAACCGGTGAAAGATCCTCTATGGGGATCAGGCAGAGGATTAGGAGGTCTGTCGCCCTCGCTCGCTCACGCCCGCCCGCCGTGCCAGCACTGCCTCCATCAGGGCCGGCTCTTGATTTCCCTTGGGTCGGAGAGACCACGCACAGTGAAGGGAGAGGAAGGAGCTGCGTCGGCTCAGCTGTGCTTCCAGCCCTGGAGCCTCAGCCCATTTCCGTGAGGAGGCAAGTGTGAAAAACGGAGCGTGATGGAGAGTCGTCACAAGATCTCCCAGGGCCTCACTGGAGCTGCCTGCTCTCAATCCAGCTGCGATGGCCGGGGGCGATTAAGATGCGTGTTTGTCCCTGAGCCCGCGTGTGTGTGTGTGTGTGTGTGTGTGTGTGTGTGTGTGGGAATGCACACATAAGGTTGGAAGCTGGGAGGCACCCCGGCTTGGGGGGCCCAAACTAGCCTGCTTCCCCTTCTGGGTCTGCTGGCCTAATTCCCAGCTGCAGCTGCCATTCTGGGCTCCCCTCCCTGAGGCAATCTCCCTGCAGATTTGACAGCAGGAGAGGAGGGGCCGAGGGAAGGGGAATGGACCGGGGAGAGGACTCAGCTGTAATCTGATGTAGATGATCCGGCAGCCTTCTCCAGCTCGGCTGCCCTTTGCCATCAGCTCTCCGGGCAATTTCCTCTATGCCTGCACTCTCCCCTCCTGCCTTCATCTCCTTAAGAAAGTGTCCAGAAAGTTAAACCCACACACATGAACACACACACAATCTACCAAAAAAAAAAAAAAAAAAAAATCTGGGAGCAGGAGCAGGCAGACAAGTGAGAGAGCACGCGCGCAAGAGAGAGGACTCAGATCGGTCTTGGAGGAAGAACGGCGCAGGCAGAGGGAGGCTAGGGTTGGTGGGGACCCAGGCTAAGGTCTCTTAGCCCCCAGGAGCCTCCTTCATGGACCCGGGGATCCTGAGAGGGGCTGCCTCAGCTTAGGATGGGCAACTGTGTCAAGTCTCCCCTGAGAAATCTCTCAAGGAAGGTATGTTTCTGGAGTTCCTAAGACCTGGGGCGGGGGATTGGGGCATCTTGCCCTCTGCCCCAGAAGTTGGGAGCAGAGAGGGTGGGCATCTGAAGCTTGCTACCCTTCCCCTGGGTTCTGTCTAGAGCTGCTTCCCTGTTTCTACCTCCAGATTCCCTCCTATCACAGTTTTCTATGTCCCAGGCTCTGAGCTGAAGTTGGGACTTAAAGCTGCATGGGGCACTGTGTTTGGGAATTTGTGCAAGATTTAGGAAAGAAACCATGTAGCTCCATGAAAAGCGTGGATCTTTAGGATGTGAGTGGACAGACCCCCTTGGAGCCAACAGGATCAGAAGAGGGTTGAGCTGGGCTTTGACCCTGCTGCTGCTGGTTCCTTCCCGGCAGTAGGATGGGGGCTCATTCATCTCCTTTGAGGGTCTCTGAGCCTCTCTGGTGGTCTCTAAGCCTTCAGAGTTGTGGGTTTTGAAGTAGATCGCCTTGCTCCTGAGAGGAACCAAGCCAGGTGTCCCCTTCTACCCTTGATAATTCTTGAGTCAGGTCAGAGACTCACAGCTAGGACCAGACTGGTTTGGGGCCCCAGGGTTGTTTCCATCGAGAAATAGAGTGTACAGCAAAGGCGTCTGTAAGTTGCTTACTGTAGTGGATGTATTGCTTATACACCACGATAGTATCTTTTTGCAAGAATCCTTTTTGGAAAGCAAATAATCACCTCCAAAGCATCTTTCCTGCAAACCTGGGCTTACATCTGTAGGGTCTTGCTTTAAGTGGGCTCTGCCTGTATTTCTAGCCCTCTGTAGTCAGGCCGTAGAAGAAGCTCATAGATATTACTTAAAGGAAGAAGTAATGTGAGGGATGCTTTCCTCCAAATTATTTTATTTACCAGACGAGGAACTTGATTGCCATTCAGGTTAAGTAACTTACCCAAGGTCTCAGGTTAGCTAATGGCTCCTCTACCCCCAACCCCATCCTACCTCCTCTGTTAGTTTGACAGCCTCTCAATTTAGGACATTTCAGGCTTTTCTGCTCATCATCTTCCTCATTTAGCTAAGCTGCTCACATCAAATTCTTTTTAATCTTCACTGTTCCTTGGATCCTTCTGAGGGTTGACTGTTTCTTCTGTGCACACACCCCCCAATCATCTGTCATCTTAAAGGAGAGTCTTTTGCATCAGAGGTGGCCTCCACACTGTTGCAGAAAAGCAGAAACGGATCTGAATTAGTTTAGAGGACCACAGGGCGAAGGCCCTTTCCCTGGGTTCTGTCCAGAGTTTAAAGAGGTGAACTCAAGAACAAGTATTGTCCTTCTGTCCTACCCAACCCATCTTCCCTTATACAGCAGAGTACTTAAGAGTCAGACTTCTCGGGTCTCCTCTTTCTAGCCATGTGACCTTGGATAAGTTACTTGACCCCTCTGGGTTGCAGTTCCTTTGTCCATCACGTGGAAATACTAACATCTACCTCCAAAGGTGATTTTGGAGGCTAAAGAAAGAGCTGGGAACGCTGCCTGGAATATAGTACTCAGTAAATGTTAGCTAGTGTTATTAGCATCATAATCATAATTTTTCCACTCTGGGTTTTCTGAGAAGGGGGATGGAAGTAAAAAGGGAAATAGGAGAGGTTTTGAGTCCATGGAGTAGGGCAAAAGATCATAAAACGTATTGCATTCAATTTCATGGTTTTTTTTGTAATAGTAATCATTGCTTCTTCCTGAGTATCTGAAAGAGCTCCAACACCTGTTATCTCATTTGCTCTTTTCCACCAAGTAGTTCTCTTGGCTATTTTCTAAAGAAAGGAGATGGACTCAGAGATAAGAGCATTCCTAAGATCCCACAGCCAACCAGAAGCAGAGCTGAGATGTAAACCCTGGTCTGTGTAAATCCAGAGCTGGTATTTTTTTTTTTTTTGAATTTTATTTATTTATTTTTTTATACAGCAGGTTCTTATTAGTTATCTATTTTATACATATTAGTGTATATATGTCAATCCCAATCTGGTATTTTGTTTTTATTTTTGCCTCTGTGAGAGGCTGCCTCTCTCTTTTTCCTGCTGTCAGAGATGTTATTCATAGATTTGCGAACCTGACCTTACAGGTCATCTTAGTCCAAATTCCCACTCACTGGGCAATGCTCTCGCCCACCTCACCAAGTGCTTCCTCACTCAACTTCTCCTTGAATACCTTCAGTGAGAGGGAGCACGCGCTTGGCGAGCTTGTGCTGTTAGAGAGCTGTTAGGTCATGAGTCGTGCCAGCCCCTCCTGTTGCCCTGCCACACTCAGGAGACGTCCCCTCGGTGCCGGGAAACATTGTCAGCCTGTGGGCCGCTGCCCACTTGGCTTCCTAAGTAGTAGCTGGGAATTGGTAATGGAAAGAGGAGGCCACCTCCAGGCTCTGAGCAGGGCAGGACTGGGCTGTCAGGTACCATCACTGGCCAGGGAAGAACAGAAGCGCCCCGGGGCAACTTGGTGCCAGGCAGGGTTAAGATCAAGAGATGCAGTGGAAATTTCCCAGCCATCACTGGTTCCTCCCCCGTGGGAGCAAATGTTTCTCTGTCCTTCTCACTTCTTTCCTGATTGGCAAATATTCTCCCACTTCTTCTGCAGCCAGAAGTAAATGCCTTCTGGCATCCAGCATCTCTTAAGTTGCATCATCATCATCACTGTCATCATCGTTGTCATCATCATTGTCATCACCATGGCAACGCCACATAGTCAGCTCTTACGATGCTCTAGGCACCGTGCAATAGCCCATTTACCTCTTACAGAATCCTGTGAGTTGCCCTGATCACACCCATTGGACAGAGAAGGAAACCAGAGCCCAGAGAGGTCAAGTGACCTGCCGAAGGTCACAAAGCAAGCAAGCGGCGAGCCAGAATTTGTCCCCAAGACTGTTTGAGTCCAAAGCCAGTTATATTTAAGCTCCTCTCGGAATTCTGTGCTGCCTGCTGCCTCCTTCTGGGTGTGCTCATCCAAGCCAAGTGAGTGAGAATCAACCAGAAACGAAAAGGCTGATTCTCTACAAACATCTCCTGAGATTGTTTCCTGGGGTTAAGCCACGGTCGACTCCTGGGCTCCTTCTGTCAGGAAGGTCTCTCTGGTCCTGCCCCGGCTCTAGCCAGGTCCCCAAAGCCTATGTGAGTGTGGCCGAGGCTCTGAACCTCTCCTGGTCATCAAACCAGAATGGACCCTGGTCATTTCTGACACCCCTCAAGTTCTAAGATTACCTAGGGTGACCCTTTTTTGCACTCACTGGACTCAGGCCTTGGACTGAGGTCCTGCACCTCGGGTCTGAGTTGCTGCTTTCCCTTTGAGGAGCCAGAATATTGCTCCTTCGTCTCTAGGCCTGGAAGAGGCTTAGGAAGTTGGAAGAGAGTCTAGACTGTAGCTCCACAGTGTGGGGCTCTGGGGAGGAGGAGCTCGAGGACAGGGTGAGATGGGGGAGTTTGCTCTGCTTGTCCGCCTGGGAGGACAGGCTACCTGTTAGGTCGTGGGCTCTTCTCCTGGGCGTGGCCTTCCTTGAGCTGGAGGAAACTGTCAGAGAGCGGGTGCAGCAGGACGGACGGGCAGGGCATGCAGCTCTGGGGTTCTTGGACAAAGACAGCCCTCTAAGTTTCCACCACTCTCTCTTTCCTTGGAAGGTTTGGCTCCAAATCCCCACGCTGGGGGGGAGGCATCAAGCTCAGGGCCAAAGGCAGACTGCCCTGACCTGGATTCTGGGGGGGAGGCTGGGGTGGAAGAGAATATTGTGTCTGGATGCCGCTGTTGCCCTAAGGGGACGGTCTGTGGGCAGTGTTGACTTTTTATAGCTGCATGGGAAACATCAGGGAAGAGGGTGGGCTGGCCGTGACCTGGGAGCACAGCTATATTCGGCCAGCAGAGAGGGCCTCTGCCTCAGTCTCTAGAGGTCCTGCAGGCTGGGCTGGGCAGGGAGCCAGTGAAGGCGGGAGGGACGAGGAGAATTGCTGGTGGTAGAGAGCGTCTAGTCTCGAGGCCACACACTAGGTGGAATCTGACCCACAGATGTGCTTTGTTTAGCCCACCTGGTGCTTTAAATCAGAAGATCTGGCAACACCGGGCTGGAGTTACGTAATGCTGTCCCTTCAAAGGGGACACACAGCATCCATTTTGCCCCAGGCCCCGCCTCTCACACCTGCCTGCTTCATTTCTGTTCACTGTGGCCCCTGTGTCTGCAACCTCCGGTCTCGCAGACCAGCTGAGCCTGCTCTTTGTGTCACCAGTTCTGATGGTCCTCACTGCCTTCCAGTGGGTTCCCGTGGGGGTAGGGTCAGAGGTCAGTCGGGGAGCTTAGCCCCGGGAATTGCGCTGGGACGTTGGGAGCGTCTTGGGAAAGGACATTATTCCCTGAATGAACAGAAGCCTCCCTCTGCCTGCTTCTCTCTCTGAGCTTCTGCATGCACACGAGTGTGTGTGGTTCTGTGTACGTGTGTGTGTGTGTGTGTGTGTGTGTGTGTGTGTGTGTGTGTGTGCGCACACATGGGCCACACAGAGGGTATCAGACCCAGCTCTCCCTGGAGCATCCGTTTTGGCCAAGGATCGGGGACTCCACCTGTTGGACCAGTTTGATGCCTGCCCCAGAGCATCCTGAGGGCTCTCTGCACCCTGCTGTTTGCCTCGCAAGGTCTGCTCTTGAGAAGGGCCCCTTCTAGGACCAGGAGCCAGGCTGGGGCCAGGAGGACCCAGCTGGGCAGGGAGGTGATGCCCTGCCTCTCTTTTGTATCTGCTTGGTGCTGGCTGAAGATGCGCCAGGAGGAGACCAGCTACACGGTGGTGCAGACGAGTGAGGAGGGGCTGGCGGCCAGCGGCGAGCTCCCCGGACCGCTCCTGATGCTGGCCCAGAACTGCGCCGTCATGCACAACCTACTGGGGCCGGCCTGCATTTTCCTGCGTAAGGGCTTCGCGGAGAGCAGGCAACCTGTACGTAAGTTGGCCCCGGTGGAGCCGCGCTCGACTTGGCTTCACAGGGCGTGAGGAAGGAGGTGCTGGGAAGAAGAGGGGGCTCTGTACTCAGCAGTGCGCGTCCCCCAACGGATACACCTCAAACCCGCAACTTGTGAATCTGACCCCCAAAGTTTCCCACTGATGGCTGCAAAGCCCTGGTGAGTCCACATCCACCAGCAAGAAATAATAGCAGCTAATATTGCTTGGGTGTTTTTTTTGGATTTTTTTTTTTTTGAGCACTTACTATGTGCCAGGCACTGTGCTAAGTGCGTTGGCTCATCACCTCCCTTAAGCCTCAGAGCAACTCCAAGAGGTAGGTACCATTATCCTCCCCATTTTATGGATGAGGAAACTGAGTTGGAGAGGTAACATGCTCAAGGTAACAGCTGGTGGGTGATAGAGGTGGGATTCAGATACAGGGATATTGACTCAAAGACCTCCTGTGCTCTGAACAACAGTACTGAATACGCGGCACCATCCAGTAGAACTTTCTGTGGAAACACTGTCCAATCTGTGCTGCCCTCCCTCTACAGTAGCCACTAGCCACATGTGGCCACCGAGCCCTTGAAATGTGGCTAGTGCAACTGAGGAAGTGAATTATTAATTTTCTTTGATTCCAATTCCAATTGAAATAGTCACATGTGGCCACTGCTTTGGACAGCCTCCCATGGGTATCTGAACAGTCACAGAGAGGAGGGTATTAATAGTGATGTTACAGGTTCAAACATCAGTAGGTTTAAATGCCACCTGTTAAACACTTTGCACATCTTGCCTCACAGATGCTCACAAAGGCCGTGTAAGGTGAGTACTTGTATTAACCCATTTTACAGATGAGGAGACTGTGGCGCACACAGTTGAAGGGACCTGCCCAAGGTCCTACATCTAGGAAGCAGCAGATCTGGGCTTTGCCCTTGAGTCCATCTGACTCTAGAGGCCAAGCTCGTCCCTCGACTGCTTAAGTTGAGGAGTGAGGGGTGTGGTGGGCTCCATTCCCACCTGACCCCCCAAATCGGTGCTCATCGTTTCTCTGCCCCATCTGTGGGAATCCCCGGCTCTACTACACATCCTCCCGCCGCTCTGCCCTGGGGAGTGTATGATTCAGGGACCAGCCAGCAGGACTCAGTTGGACCAGCTCCGGCCACGGGCACACTGCCAAGGGGTACCCAGCTTTTTTGCTCCCCGACTCTGGGTTTATAAGAAGTATGGTGGGGGCTGCAGAGCTGGGTCCTGGAGATGTGAGAGGCTACTTGAGGCCTGCAGGGTGGGAAAGGTTGTGTCACTTGTCCCAGTGAGCATACTCTGCACGTGTGAGTACACGCATATAGTCGCTGACACTTTCACTTACTGGGGGTACCGGGCATTGTAAAAGACATTCTTTTTGGTCACCCAAGATCCCAGTCTGACTAGGAGCAGCTAGTGGGTGATAGAGGTAGGATTAGGTAGGTGTCAGAGGGAGCGACAACCCCTCCCTGTGCACAGTGACAGGTTTTTTAAGTGGAAGTCCTTACAATCATTTCACAGAAACAGACACCGTCAGGTGAATCCTACCTTCAGCTAGAAATGCCGCTAGCAGGACCTGGTAGCCTGCAGCCTACTTGTTCCAGGCGCACGTACACTCTCAGCAGTGTCCTGCCACGTACGGCCACTTCTGAGAGCCGGGTCCTTCCTGCGCAGCTGGTGGTCCCACAAAATGTTGCTCAGCAGCCCCTTTCTAGAAGATTCTCAGATTTTCCAGCACTGGGGTCCCTTGCCCTGGGGCTAGTTTGGAGCAGGTGGGCAGCGGCCTCTCACCCGCCCTGGCCCTGTTGGCTAGAACAGCCTGTGTGCACAGCTGAGATGCCTCACGCTCGCTGTGGCACGCTCGCTGTGGCACGCTCGCTGTGGCACACCCGTGTGTTTGTGATCGTGATCGGTGTACCCACACTTGGTGTGCACTTCCTCAGGGCAGACACACCCTGCCCCGTGTTCTCCCTGCCCAAAGGCAGAGAGCTGTGACATATGGAGAGGATGAGCCCCGTGGACCAGTTTTGGAGCCTGCTAAGCATGTCCATCTGGGCACCACATCTATTTCATGACAGTCTGTCTCCCTCCTGGGCAGGCCTGGGGCGACTGGCACCTCACCAGCCGGAGCCTACCCCCTGCTTCCTCTGGGCCTGCTCTTTGGAGACTTCTCTGCCATCCGTTCAGATGCCTCGCCCCAGGGCTTCCTTGACTCCCCAAGGAGACCTGGGCACTGTTTGAGGCTGCAGACGTGTGCTTTGGACCCTGGCAGCCGCCAGAGGCACTGGCAGCCCCCAGGGTCCTATGCTGTGTCCTGTGACAGGGCGAGGTATAGGATGGGGGTCCAACTGGAGAAGGTGGGGCGGTGCCCAGAAAGCAGGGCACGCCCTCATCCTGCCTCCACTCCCTCGGCTCTTCCTCCTCCTCCTGTTCCTCCCTCTTGGGTGCCTGTCTGGGCCCCCACTGCCCCCGCCAGCCCCTCGCTTCTCCCATTGCTTTGCAGGCCTCTTCTCCCTTGCTCTTCCTGGTTTCTTTGGGTAGAGCCCTCTTCCTTCTGTTGTGACCTCCCGCTAACCCTGTTTTATTTACAGGTTTTGGCCTCCAGACCAGCTCTGTTCGCTGACACATTCTTGTGTCTGGAATAAGGGACTGGGGGCCCAGAGGTTCTGTACCCAGGCTGGAGAGGGCTCCTAGTTCCCTGGGCATCTCCCATGTCTGTGGGACACGTGGGGCTGCATCCTTTCCCCTCCAGGACATGGTCCAGGCACGCCTCCGCTGCTGCCCCATCACCTCCCGCCCAGTGCCTGCTGCCACTGGGACGGCCCTCAGCTGGGCATTGTATGACTTCTGGGCCCCTTGCAGCTGCTAATAGGACATGTTCTTTTGTTTCAGGACAGATCACTGCGGCCAGAGGAGATTGAAGGTAAGAACTGGCCCCTTAGGGGAGAGGGTTGCTCAGCCATCCAGAAAGATGAGGAGAGGGAGGTGGGTGGGAAGAGAGGCAGAGATATCTAGGCCTCCTGCAAACGGGGCCTGGTGCAGAGCCGGGCATCCTCTGCGGAGCCCGGCGTTGGAGGAATGCAAGAGTCAGCAGGCCCTCGGGCTGCCTCTGCCCCAGAGACTCTACCCTCCCCCCCTTCCTTCTCTTCCCCAGAGCTCCGGGAGGCCTTCAGAGAGTTTGACAAAGACAAGGACGGCTACATCAACTGCCGGGACCTGGGCAACTGCATGCGCACCATGGGCTACATGCCCACCGAGATGGAGCTTATCGAGCTGTCTCAGCAGATCAACATGAACCGTGAGTCCCTCCACCGGGTACCTCCTTTCCTCCCCGGCCTCGCCCTTGCTGTCCTCTGCCTGGGTTCAAGTTCTCGGCCCACCTCTTCCCAGCTCTGTGACCTGGGGCAAACCACTCACTCTCTCTGTGCGTCGATTTCCTCACCTGTAAAATGAGGGGTGGAATAGAGGGAGTAGAGCACAGGAAGTCAATTGGGGGTATGTTTATTTCTCTATTATTTTTTCTTGGTTTATTTATTCATTTATTTTTTATTTTTATTTTTGGTAACAGCTTTATTGAGATATAATTCATAGACCATACAACTGACTCACTTAAAGCATGCACTTCAGTGGCTTCTAGTATATTTAAAGTTGTGCAACCATCACCACAATCAATTTCAGAATATTTTCATGGCCCCCAAAAGAAACCCTGTATCACTTTGCCATTACCCCCGAGTCCCTCCCCAGCCCTAGGCAACCACTAATCTACTTTCTGTCTAAGTAGATTTGCCTATTATGGAAGTTTCTTTTTTATTTTTATTGAAGTATGCTTGATTTACAATATTATATTAGTTTGAGGTGTACAACATAGTGATTCAAAATTTTTATATAGTATACTCGATTTAAAGTTATAATAAAATATTGGCTCTATTCCCTGTGCTGTATACTATATCCTTGTGGCTTATTTATTTTATACATAGTAGTTGACATCTCTTAATCCCCTGCCCCTATCTCACCCCTCCTCCCACTTCCCTCTCCCCACTGGTGACCACTAGTTTGTTTCTGTAACTGTGAGTCTGTTTTTCTTTTTTGGACGTATTTAAAAGAGCCAAATACCTGGCACACAGTAAGAGGTGAACAGAGGATGCCATTATTATGTTTTTCTCTGTCTTCATTTTCATTCTCCCAGGAGCAGACGGGGAGACAGGGGTTTGAGTGCGGTAGTTTACTCCGTAGGGGCAGGACGGCATCGGTAGGGGGTAGCGAGATGAGAGGGCGAAGACGAGGAGCCAAGGCAGGAGGCGCTGGAGCAGCTGCCACTGTGGGTGATGGAGTCTAGTTCTGCCGGGAGCTCGGGAAGCTGGTGTAGCAGGCCCACCTCGGAGTTGTCCCCAGCCCTTACCTCTCGGGCTGGGTATTTATCCCCCAAACTCAGTCACTGGCTCAAAGTGCTGTGAGCAGGCCCCGGGGGGCAGGTCCCCTGTATTTCTCCCCACTGAGGGCCGGTTGGAAGGTGAGTTCTATTTGCACAATGAGGGAAAGGCAGGGGCAGGTGGGCCAGGTGCCCACGGCTTCTGCTTCTTTCTCTGCTTTTCTGCATGTGTGTCTCTGTCTCTCCTTCTCTGAAATTCTTTGCCTGTCTCTGTGACCTAATATTTCTTTCTCCCCTCCATATCTACCCCTGTCAACTTCCTGACTTGTTCATTTAGTCAACCTCCAGCCACTCCCCTGAGCCATTCTGTGACAACCCTCCGTCCATGGTCACCTCTCTGTCCTCATTTGGCCTTTGCTTTTATACCCTGGGCCTGGAGCTGGGCAGGTCAAGGAGGGTTGGCAGTTCCCTCGGTTGCCTAGTTGGAGATGGGCAGTGGTTAAATTTTTATTTTTTAAAATATTTATTTATTTATTTATTGGCCGCACCACGCGGCATGCGGGATCTTAGTTCCCCGACCAGGGATCGAACCCGTGACCCCTGCAGTGGATGTGCAGAGTCTTAACCACTGGACTTCCAGGGAAGTCCCAGATGGGCAGTGGTTAGATGGATGATCCAGCCTGTTCCTCTGTCCCCAGTGGGTGGCCATGTGGATTTTGATGACTTTGTGGAGCTAATGGGACCTAAACTCCTGGCGGAGACAGCAGATATGATTGGAGTAAAGGAACTGCGAGATGCCTTCCGAGAGGTGAGTGATGGGCAGTGGACAGGCAGGGGCAGGGAGCTTGTTAGAATTCCAACCCGGGATGGAAACGTGAGCTCTGGATCCCAGACCAGGGGAAGGAGCTTGGACAGAGAAGGGATCCGGGGAAGGCGAGACAGTGGTGCTGGAGAAGGGGCTCAACCTCGGGATCTGTTTCCAACAGTCTCCATGTTGTAGCTACTCCTCCCTCCTTCCTGCCCTCTCTAGTTTGACACCAATGGTGATGGGGAGATAAGTACCAGTGAGTTACGAGAGGCCATGAGGAAACTCCTGGGTCATCAGGTGGGACACCGAGACATAGAGGAAATTATCCGAGATGTGGACCTCAATGGGGATGGACGAGTGGACTTTGAAGGTAGGTGGAAGTGGTCTTGAGAGTGGAAGAGAAACCAGGGCAGTAGTGGGCATCCATAGAGCCCTCCACGTGTGTATCCATGATGCAATCATCAGTGCACTCCAACTTTCCATCCCCCTACCCTTCCATCCTGCCACCCCTCTAATCTGCCTTCCATCCCTACACCCATCCATCCATCCAACCATCTGTCCATTTTCCATATCTATCTCTCCATCTTTTCATCCATCTATCTCTTTATCTGTCCAGGTGCCTATTTATAAATTGTTTTATAATTGGTGCCCACTCACCCATGTCTAAACAATTATCCATAGAACCATTTATCTATGGCCTTATCTATCCATCCATGCACCTATTCATTCTTCTCTACATTCACCCATGCATTCATCCATGCATCCATCTGCCCATGTACCTCTCTCCATCTATCCATGCATCTCTACCTCTCAACATTCATTCATACATTTGTATATCTCTACTCATCTGCCTATATTTCTACCCATACTTCCACTGATCTGTCCATCAGTCTGTACAGTCATTTTCCCATCTCTATCCATGTACTCATCCATCCATCCATCCCTGTGTCCATCTGCCCCCATCCATCTCTCTCCATCTATCTGTCCACCTACTCCTGCATCCATCCATGTAGGTATTTTCTGAATACCACATTCCTCAACCTGACACTCAGGCCCCCTAAAATCTCTCCACGGCTCACCTCTCTGGCCACAGCTCCTACCATTCCTTCACTCACACTCCACCTTAAAGCCATAGGTGGTCCATGAACCTCCTAAGCTCTCATTTGAATACGTTGTTCTTTTTGTCAGGATGCCTTTTGTCCTATTCTTCGCTGGGCCTAAATTCTATTCATCCTTCAAGACCCAGCAGTGGGGCCACTCCCTCCAACACTGCTTTCCTCATTCCCCAGATTGAACTTCCTCTTTTCTGGGCTTTCACAGCACCTCAGGCTCACCCTCATTCTTCACACTGACCCCTAAACGCTAGTTATATCTCTGCTTGACTCTGAACTTTTGGAGAAGAGGAACCCCACTTTCTTTATCTCTGTCATTCCCACAGAACTCAGTACCGGACACATAATGAATGCTCAGTAAAAGTGTTTTTAAAATAACCAATAATAATCATAATAGTGATCATCTATAACTGTACACTTATTGTATACCAGTCACTGTACTAAGTAGCTTTACACATATTATCTCATTTAATTTTCATGATGACTCTAGGGACTGCACATTATTACCTCATGTTATAGATGAGGAAACTGAGGCTCAGAGAAGTAATATAACTTGCTAACTGGTAAGAGGCAGAGCTGGGTCATAAACTCAGGCCTGGAATCTCAACCACTACATACATTACACTGTACATGACACCGTCCGAGGCACCGTGGGATACAGAAAAAAACCCAAACAAACAGCAAACCATTGATTCTGCACTCCAGGAACGTGCATTCTGAGCAGAAAGGCAAGATAAACATGAGCAAGACTGTGAATATGTCCAGAACACAAAGGCTGGGAGGCCTTTTCTGGGGAGTAGCTGGTCTTCAAGGTCAAAGAGAGTGTGGCAATGGAGAGAAGGCTTTGCTACCATGAGAGCTGAACATTTCAGGTCACCCCATGTCCAGGTAGTGACTCCCACAGATGCCAGCTCTTCCCTGAAAGCCCAGCATCCCCCATTCATTCTACCAGCATGTGTTGTACACCTAGTGTGTGCTGAGACCTGATCCCTGCCTTGAGAAGCCCAAGACCAGCAAGGAAAGCCGAAGCCAGCAGTATAGTCCATGCTGTTTGAGGGAAGTACAGCAGGCTGTGGAGCACAATGGGGGCACCTTTGCCGAGCTGGGAGGGGGGATTAGGGAAGACTTCCTGGAGGAGGCTATAAGTAAGTAGAGCCCTAAGAGATGAGTAGGAGCCAGCAGGTGAAAAAGAAGGAAGAGATATTTACCCAAAGGAATTGAAAACTTATATCTACACAAAAAACTGCAAACCGATTTGTTGTTTATAGTAGCTTTACTCATAATTGCCAAAACTTGGAAGCAACCAAGACGTCCTTCAGTAGGTGAATGGATAAATTAACTATGGTATATCCAGACAATGGAATATTGTACAGCGTTAAAAAGAAATGAGCTATCAAGTAATGAAAAGACATGGAAGAGCCTTAAATGCATAGTAAATGAAAGCAGCCAGTCTGAAAAGGCTATATACTTTGTGATTCCAACGATATGACATTCTGGAAAAGACAAAACTGTGGAGACGGTGAAAAGATCAGTGGTTGCCAGGGGTTGTGAGGAGAGGGAGGGATGAAGACGGGGAACACAGAGAATTTTTAGGGCAATAAAACTATTCTGTATGATAGTACAATAGGGATACATGTCATTATACATTTGTCCAAACCCACAGAATGTCCAACACCAAGGATGAATCCTAATGTAACCGTGGACTTGGGGTGATAATGACGTGTCAGCGTAGCTTTATTGACTGTAACCAACGTCCTCCTCTGCTGGAGGATGTTGACGATGGAGGAGACCGTGCGTGTGTATGGCAGGCAGGGAGCGTATGGGAAATCTGTACTTTCTGCTCGGTTTTGCTGTGAACCTAAAACTGGTCTAAAAAATGAAGTCTAGTTAAAAGAGAAGGGAGCAGGGATAGGCTGCAGGAAAGCTGAGAGGTGAGCGGGAGGGGCGAGTGTTGGTTGCCCCTGAGGCGCTGACAGGGAGCTCTGTGGAGTCAGAGCTTAGTGGTTGGAGGTGAGTGGTGACAGGTGAGGCTGGAGATGTCAGCTAGGGCCGGAACAGGGAGGCCCTGGGGTCGTGTCAGCATCCAGCACGTTAGCCAGTGGGGACCATGAGAGGTTTGAGAGGGGTCAGATATGCAGATAGAAAGCTCCTGCTAGCTGCTGTGTAGAAGGTGGATTGGAAGATGCTGGATGGGGGAAATTCTCTGGCCGTCCAGTGGTTAGGATTCCGCGCTCCCACTGCAGGGGGCGCGGTTGGATCCCTGGTGGGGGAACTAAGATCCCGCATGCCGTGTGGCGCGGGCAAAAAAAAAAGAAGATGCTGGGTGGACGTTGGGGATCAGCATCGGTCAGGGGCCGTGGCAATAGACACGGGGCCGCCGATCCGAGGGAGGTTTGGAGGCAGCGTCCTGGGCCCTGACTGCTGCTTTCTCCGCACCCCCTCCTGTGCACCCCACCGCAGAGTTTGTCCGGATGATGTCCCGCTGAGGCCGCCAGGGCCCCTCCAGGACTGCCAAGCTCCACGGGCGGGGAGAAGAGGAGCCGGAGCTCGCCTCATCCCGCCGCCGCCGCCGCCGCCCAGAGCCCGGGACGTACTGGCGGATGGGGCCTGCCTGCACCCCGGGGAGGTGCCCACCCCGGACCCCCGCCCCTCCGCACTGTGAAAGACTCACAACTCCTGCAACTGGAAAGGGGGCGCCCGCCGACCAGGAGGCCACCGCGCCAGGCCGGCGGAAGTCAGGCCGGGCGCCGAGTGCCATAGACCCAGCCGCTGCTGGCTGGGGGCGCCCCACACAGCATGTCTGCCCCCCGGGGCAGAGCCTCTCGCCGCCCTCCTTAGCTCTGTGCCCGTCCCCCCCTCGCCTCAGCCCTGTTATCTCAGAACCAATAAAAATATTTCCAAGAGAAAGGCAGCCGTTGGGCGGGGGTGGGGGGGGGTGGGGGTCTTTGCTTCTCCAGCCTGGTTGGATGACACACGCGTTTCCTGAGTACCGGCTGCGCGCCCAGAACTGGGTGAACCTCCCTGCACTCAACTTGTACTGAGTTCCCATTAGGCACCCAGCCTCTTCCACCTTTAACTGAAAGGGAGACTGGGGCATATAGTGATGTAGCTGGATTTGCCTCTACCCCAAACAAAGTCAAGTTCTGTAAGGAAAGGAGACTGGATATTGGTTGGGTAAGCATCTAGCAGGGTCTGCCTCACTTCCTGCCTCCCTGGAGCTTTCACACTGGTCGAGATAATCACATCCATATGTGATTGCAAATTGTGATCCTGCTTTTAAGGAAAAATGCAGGGACCTTTGGTGGGGTAGGATAAGGAGGCCTGGACTACTCTCTGGGGAGATCAGGAGAGGCTTTCCTGAGGAAGTGATAACAAGGTTTTTGCCCTGGAGGAAATCCCAGTGCGTGTGAGGACACGAATGTATTAGAATGGAATCAGCTGCCAGCCTCTCTGCCGAGTGAAAAGCAGGATGGTATAGTAGTTAGGTGCTGGATTTACTTGCTGTGTGACTTTGGGCCAGTCACGTCTCCTCTCTGAACCTCAGTTTCCTCATGTGCAATAAGGGGATAATAAAGGATAATAAAGTCCACAGTAAATGATCTCAGGGTATTGCATTGCCCACCTCCAGGGGCTGTGAAATTGTGCAAAGTGGCATTATTAAACAGGATCCATTGTAATCATTGTAATTAATTTCTATAAGCCAAGGGCTGAAGGAATCCAAAGGAGAAGTTTGTGGGTAGAAGTCGCCCAGAATCTTTGACAGGCTTGCGGCATAATCGGACAGGTGTGTGGGATGGACCCATGTTCTCCAAGCCAGTGGTTCTCAAACTTGAGTATTTTCATCAGAATCGCTTGGAGGGTTTGTTAGCCCCGCCCCCAGATCTGGGCCCCACCCAGTGATTCAGATTCAGTGAATTTGCATCTCTAACAAGTTCCAGGGCATGCTTGATGCTGTCAGGACCTCAATTTGGATAACACTGCTGTAAATCCCAGACACGAGGGAGGCAGGTGTGCTGTGGGCTAAAGGCTGGAAGCAGAAGGTAGGTGGAGGATTCGTGCTCTCCGATCTGGCAGGGAAGGACTGTGGGCCCCGCCCCCCGCCAGAGGCCTGGGTAATCCTCGTGTCCCCGAGGCCAGGGTGGCTGGGAGCTCCAAATTCACTTGAATAATCCAATTCTGAGACTAAGCCCTTGGCTCTGTGCCCCAGTAGGCAGGCCTGCAGCCCTGCCTGCTCCTGTACCTAGCTCTGCCCAAAGACCCCCAGATCTACACTGTTTCAGAAATCCAGTGACCTTGGAGGGCCAGAGGAGCCATTTGTAGAAAGGGGGCTTCTGGGGGCATCTGTGTCCGCTGACAGGATGAGCCCTTGGGGGCACCACAGGGAGAGGGTAGAGTTAGGGTGTCAGCTAGGACACTTCTGTCCTCAGTATTGTGGCCTCCTAAAATCATAGACAAGGCAGCTGTGATAAAGCGACTTGAGAAGATGACAGGCCACTGTTCAGAGGAGCGCTCAAGTCAAGGGGAGGCCCAGAGGTGGGGCTTCTGCCTCTGCTAATGCTGAAACTAGTGCTTCTCCCCTTGAATTTGTCTTATATCTAGGGGTTCCTAATAAGATCATTTGAAGAAAAGTTTCTCTTACTTTCCAAGAACTGAGACCCATTTTCCTAGATGGACCCTATCCCAGGTAGGAATTCTTTCTGCATCTTCACCCCTGGGTGGGTGGGTGTCATCTTAGAAGAGTTCTCCTTGTCTGTAAGGTCTTAAACTGGGCCTGGATTTGCCTCCTTGTGACTTGTAAAGTGCAACTCATTCATGCATGCATTCAACCACTGTTTATTGAGCACCTACTATGTGCCAGATCCTGTGCCAGGGTCCCTGTCTTCTAGGAGCTCAGACTGGAAGGGGAAACGGATAAGAAAACAGACAAGGCTAATGTAGTGGTATAAGTGCTATTTACTAGGTTACTTATGAGGTTAGCCTAGGAGAAGTGAGGGTACTAAAAGATACCCACCAAATCTAGTGGGGTGGAAGGGACAGATCTGCTAGGACCTGAAGGCTCAGCCATGCTCAGTCAGAGGAAGTGAGGGGAAGAGTGTTTCCGGTTGAAGGAACAGCAGAAGCAAAGACCTGGAGGTAAGGGAGAGTGTGACTCCTTTGGGAAACGAAGCAGAATTCCACTTGCCTGGTGTACTGGGCTGGAGGGAGGAGCAGAGATGATGCTGGTCAGAGAGGCAAGGCCTGACCCTACCGCAGACCTTGGAGGGTGGAGTGGCTCAGGTGGGACTTCTTTTTTTTTTTTTTTTTGTTTTTTTTTTTTTTTTTTTTTTTTATAGCAGGTTTTTTTTTTTTAACCTTTATTTATTTATTTATTCATTTATTGCTGCATTGAGTCTTCGTTGCTGCACACGGGCTCTCTCTAGTTGGGGCGAGCGGGAACTACTCTCCGTTGCGGTGCGCGGGCTTCTCATTGTGGTGGCTTTTCTTGTTGCGGAGCACGGGCTCTAGGCGTGCAGGCTTCAGTAGTTGTGGCTTGCAGGCTCAGTAGTTGTGGCTCGCGGGCTCCAGAGCACAGGCTCAGCAGTGTTGGCACACGGGCCTAGTTGCTCCGCGGCATGTGGGATCTTCCCAGACCAGGGCTCGAACCCGTGTCCCCTGCATTGGCAGGCGGATTCTTAACCACTGCGCCACCAGGGAAGTCCCAGGAATCAAGGTTTTTTAAAAAATGGGCCTGAATAGGGACTTCCCTGGCAGTTCATCGGTTAGGACTCCGTGCTTCCACTGCAGGGGGCATGGGTTTGATCCCTGGTTGGGGAACTAAGATCCTGGATCCCACATGCCATGTGGCATGGCCACAAACAAACAAACAAACAAAAATGGGCCTGAATAAATGGCAGTGTCTAGAGATGTGCACTCCGGTGGAACAAAAAAACATAAAGAAACACAAGGGAATTATTCCTATAAAAATCTGAATAGGGACTTCCCTGGCAGCCCAGTGGTTAAGTCTCTGCGCTTCCAATAGCGGGGGCGTGGGTTCGATCCCCTGGTCAGGGATCTAAGATCCCACATGCCTGTGCAGCCAAAAAAAAAAAAAAGTCTGAACAGTGGTTCCTTTAAGGTAGAGAGAGGGAGGGGGCTGTGATTGGGATGGGGCACAGAGAGGGGAGTCTCTGGGGAGTCTGGCAAAGTTCTATTTTTTTTTTTTTTTTTTTTGGCCACTCCATGCGGCTTGTGGAAGGCTTGTGGGATCTTAGTTCCCGAACTAGGGATTGAACCCAGGGCCATGGCAGTGAAAACACCGAGTCCTAACCACTGGACCGCCAGGGAACTCCCAAAGTTCTATTTATTGATCCATGTGGTAGTTACAAGGGTGTTTGCCTCTTGCTAAGTTGTACATTTATTCTGTATGTTTTTCTGTTTGCCTTATTTTACAATAAAAAGTTTTTTTTTGTTGTTGTTGTTTGTTTTTTAAAGTGTGAACTCAGGAGTCAGCCACCTGGTTTCAAATCTCAGCTCTGCCACTTATAAGCCATGTCATCTTGGGTGAGTTATAAGACCCTCTGGGCCTCAGTTTCCTCATCTGCAAAATGGGGATGAGGTTACAGGGTTGTTTTGAAGATGAAACAAGCTAGTATACTTGAAGCCCTTGGAATGGTGCCTGGCACACAGTAAGCCTGATACAAGTTTTTGCTATTTTTATGATTATTGCATTGTTATTCCCTATTTCCCTATCCCTTCTCCCATGTGTCTTCATGCCTCTGTGATCCCCTCTCAAGGAAAGGGGAAGGGAGAGCCAGCCTTGGCATTCTTTAATAACTATGGCTGAACCTCCATTGACAGTGACAAGATAATCACAGCTTAAGTCTGGGATCTGGCTCTATGACCAGGGAGTGACGATCTGCACAGTATGGTCAGTATGATCCTGCAAAGCGGCCCTGATGCTGTTGGCTGTGCCTGTGGCTTAGGCTGCGGGGCCAGAATGTCTCTTCACCCCTCTGGAGGTGCCTGCCACCTGCTCCAATGATCTTACTGATGTCTGTCTTTCCTAGAAAGAGGACAAAGGGGCTGAGTTTCATGATCAAGGGATGGGCTTTGGTGGTAACATGAACTTGCTTTCTAACCCATCTCTGCCGCTTAGAGAAGTTAAGGGATATAGGTATTAAGGGAGTCCCTCTTCTTCTTTGAGCCTTGTTATCCATTATTAATGATAATAACTGCACATACCTGGGGGGATTGTGGAGAAATAATCCATGCATAATGCTTAATGGAGGGCCTGGCTCAGGGCCTTCACACATGCTGTTCCCTCTGCCTGGAATGCTTTTCCCTGCATTCATTGAGTAGCTGCTGGATATTTCTCATTTCTTGGGGCTGGGCTTGAACGTTTCCTTGGCTTCCCTATTGAAGGAAGGAAGGAAGCCACTGCCACATCTCATTTATATTCTTTAGAGCATATATGAAATTTCTGGTCTAATACATTTATTATATTACAATATGTATTTTTTTTTATCATTTGTTGCCCCCTGCCCCTCACTGGAATGTAAGTTCCATGTTGGCAGAGACCACGTCTACCTTGTTCACTGCAGTATCTCCGGTGTCTAGTAGGTACTCAGCAATTATTTACTGAACAAATGAACAAAATCCACAAATATATAAATATGTATTGTTCACTTCTCTATCTCTTGATCTCGGGTGGCTTCGGCCTGCAGTGGCTTGAAGCAGGGTTTCAGTTCCCAGCCAGAGATTGAAGTCAGGCCACAGCAGTGACAGCACTGAATCCTAGCCACTAGACCAGTGGCGAGTGACAAGGTCCTAACCCGTCAGCTTTGTAGAAATGAACTTCCAAAGAGAGATGGGAAGTAGCGAAACAAGTAAAGTATTTATTAGGAGGAAAAGGGTACATGTGGATAGACACACGGGCGGACTCAGAGAAAGAGTCATGCCCCCGTGGTAGTTTGAATCACTTATATGAGGCATTTCTTCCGGGTTTCCTTTGGCCAATCATCTTGCATTGCCTGGTTCTGAGTCCGTATTTGGTATATCTCAGGGTCCTCCCCTGTGTGCGCACACATCTCTTAGCCAAGGTGGATTCTAGCGAAGAGGCCTACGGGTAGGTTGACATCACTTACTATGAGGTGACTCCCCCTCTCTTTTGACCTCTGAGGAGGCTTTCTGCACATGTATAGTTAGGAATGTCTCCTTGACCTCGAGAATGAGAAACATGTGGTCTCTATCTTTTATCTGGGCAGGACTCAGCTCCTCTCTTGCTCCTACTATTTTGGAGTATCTGTCCACAGGGGACAACTCCAGCTACCCAGCCTGGGGCCCATCTATCTCCTGCCTCAGTCTGTTTTCCTGACTGGCTTGTGAGGGACATAAGGGCAGGGATCTTGTCTGACTTGTTCTCTGCTGTGTCTCCTGAATCCCTTGTACTGGCCAGTGCATACAGCATACAGTGAATACAATACTTGTCTGGTGGACACAAGCCTGGGGGTGCAGAGGGTGGCAGCTATCTGTGACCACTGCCGTCGGGTGCAGGAAGGGCTCCAGGCCCCATCCCTGGTGGCTTCCTGACCTCAGGTCTCACTCTGTTCCAATGCTGGATCTTTGGGGACCATGTCCTTGTGCTACAGGGGTCTCAAAGTCACAGGCAGTGCCATGGAATCGGAAAACAGACAGAGGATTGGGAGTTGGGCAGACCTAGATGCTAGTCTTTGATGATCAATCATTAACAATCTCTGGGACCTTAAGTCAGTTGCTGAAGCTTCAGTTTTCTCATCTGTAATACCATCCAATATGGTAGCCACTCGCCACATGTGGCTATTTAAATTGAAGTGAATTCAAATTCAGTAAAAATTTAGTTCCCTGGTCGTACCAGCCACATCTCACAAGTTCAATAGCCACGTGTGGCAGGTGGCTGCTGTACTAGATGTGCAGATATGGTACATTTCCATCATGGTGGAAAGTTCAAGTCTAAAGGGACAGCTGACAAGTAAACTGGCGTGCAAACACTGGCTATTGTGTTTCTTCTTGCTTCCCTAATTTGCCCAGGTCAAGGGGAGAGAATGGAAAGGATACAGCAGCTGCTTTATTTATTTATGCGGTGTTGTTGGGTATGTGTTAAGTCCCTTTCATTTATCATCTCACTCCATCTATACAACCACCCTATTTTACAGATGAGGAAACTGGAGCTCAGAGAGGGGTTGTGACTTGCCAAGACTGTCCCTGGTGTTCCTGACTCCAAAAAATTGTGTCCTTAACATAAGAAGAGTCTGGGAGATAATAAGAACAGCTAATATATAGGGAGTGCTGATGATGGCTGTGTAAGGCACTCTTGGAAATTTGCTTTTATGTAATCCTCATTCCAACCCTGGGCGGCTGAGGGTTCTCACCACCTCATTTACAGGTGAGGAAACCGAAATGCAGAAAGGAAGTGACTTGCCCAAGGCCACCCAGATGGGAAGGCGTTTGTTTTTTTTCTGTCCTTGTCCCAGGCAACTTTCCTGTGACTCATATCCTCCTGGGGGAAGCAAAGAACAGCCAAGTCCATTCTCCCTCCCATGACATTGGAGACCCAGCCAGGTTTCTCTTGGTTCAAGTTGCCTACTTGGGGCAGGACCAGGAGACACTGTGGGCTGGTTCCTTGACTCTTTGGGTGGTTCTGGTCCCCCTGCTATCTAACTACTAGAGGCCCTAGGCATGGAAACTTGGCTTTGGGACCAGACCCACCCATCTCCAAGACCAAGGGCTGGCAGGGCAGCAGAAGGCAGGGCTGGCCCCCACCCCTTCTCTGTGTTTACCTTTTGAACTTTTATTGTGAGCTTATCTTTAAAGGGGAAAAATATTCCATAAACTTAAAATAGGCAAGACTTAATTAATAGCATGCTTTGTTCTTCTGATCCTTATCTATATAGGAAGAAACACCCCTTTTCAGTTTTGTGGGTCAAGGTGAAATTGCCCCTGGGGGCATCCAAACATCTCCTCCATTTTCTACTTTTGAACTGTGGGACCCTTTGGCTTTTCCCTCCCTGGGGTGGAAAGGTTTTTCCCAACTCCTTAGCCTGAGAATTTCACCAAGGCCTTTTCTATTTACCAAACTACCAGTGTCACATGTTATAATTATTTCTTCTTAAATGATTCACAGCTACTATGCGTTGAAGACCTACTCCATTAAGGGCTCCTAACACCCTTACATGGTGGGTCTTATTTCCATTTTACAGATGAGGAAACAGGCCCAAAGAGGAGAAATGACTTTCCCAAGGCCGCACAACTCTAAGAACTTGAGCTAGGCTTTGAATCTAGGGCTCCATGCCTCCACACACCCATGACTAATATTTATTGAGTACTTAGCTCTGGGCTCAAGGGTCGCATGATGCTAGCTTCTAAAACATGTCCTTTTTATTTTCCTTGTTTAAAACATGTCTTTTTACTTCTTATAGTCCTACATGGCATGTATAATTATTCTCTCCATTTCACAGATGAGGAAACTGAGGCTCAGAGAGGTGAATTCATTTACCCAAAGTCACACAGCAATTAATGGTGGAGCTGTGATTTGCACCAATCTGTGTCTGATAGGTAGCCTGGCTCAGAGGAAAAGGAGTAGATTAGAAGCCAAAAAAGCCACAGCTTTTGCCTCCTCATTGTGTGGGCAATTCACTTAACCCTTCTGAACTTCATTTTCTTATCTGCAAAATGGGGACATTCTATTTTCCCAACTTCCTGAGGTGAGAATCAAATGGCTGGGAAACAATGGTTCTTGAGAACCTGCTCCCTCAGGGCCTGAGTTTATGCCTTATCCCAGTTTTGGATGGAATTATGGTGAATTTTATCTTTGTAAAATTCTCTTCCGAGTTTTCCACAAAACATTTATCTTTCTTTCACAAACAGAGAAAAATAATTTATGTACATTTTTAAACCATCTCATTTAATCCTTGCAACAACTATGAGATGGATGATCTTATTTGCACTTTAGGAGAGAAGTGATTAGAGAGAAAAGGAGTGACAGAGCTGGGGAGCCACTAAGAAAGGACCTGAACCCAGTTCTGTCTGACCCTCAAATCTCCATTCCTGTCACTCCATGGAGGGCAGATTCTCC
This sequence comes from Balaenoptera musculus, assembly GCF_009873245.2. NCBI lineage: Eukaryota > Metazoa > Chordata > Mammalia > Artiodactyla > Balaenopteridae > Balaenoptera > Balaenoptera musculus. The sequence goes on from NC_045798.1 coordinate 17,256,509, forward strand.
ATCCTGAGAAGGTTCTGGAGGGTTTGAAGTAGCGTTTTTTTAGATAGACTTTATATTTTAGAGCAGTTTTAGGTTCACAGCAAAGCTGAGTGGAAAGCATCAGTACATAGAGTTCCCGTATTACCACGCCCCCACTTCCCCGACCCATACACAGCTGTCCCGCCATCAACATCCCCACCAGAGTGGTACATTTGTTACAACTGATGAACCTACATTGACATGCCATTATCACCCAAAGTCCAGTTTATACTAAGGTTCACTCAGTGTTGTACATTCTACGGCTTTGGACAAAAGTATAATGACATGTATCCACCACTATAATATCACACAGAGTAGTTTCGCTGCCCTAGAAATTCTCTGTGCTCTACCTATTCATGCCCCCGCCCCCTGCAATAACCCCTGGCAACCACTGATCTTAGTGTCTCCATAGTTTTGCTGCATATAGTTGGCATCATACAGTATGTAGCCTTTTCAGATTGGCTTCTTTCACTTAGTATTATGTTTTTAAGATTCTTATGTGTCTTTTCATGGTTTGATAGCTCATTTCTTTTTTAGCACTGAATAATATTAGACTATCCCATTGTCTGGATGTACCATAGCTTATGTATCCATTCACCTACTGAAGGGCATCTTGGTTGCCCCCAAGGTTTGGCAGTTATGAACAAAGCTGCTGTCAACATCCGTGTGCAGGTTTTTGTGTGGACATGGGTATTCACTTCCTTTGGATAAATACACAGGAATTTGATTGCTGGATCTCATGGTAAGAGTATGTTGTTTAGTAAGAAGCTGCCAAACTGTTTTCCAAAGTGGCTGGCCACTCCCACTAGCAATGAATGAGAGTTTCTGCTCCTCTGAAGACTTGAAGTAATTTTTGGAGAAAACCAGCCCCAGCTGAAGGAGGTGGGGATGCAGCCACTCTGAGGGTCCTTGGGCTCTCAAATGGGGCTGACCTTCCACAGCAGGCAGGAGACACTGGAGGCTGGAGAGAAATGGTCTGGGCCTAGTACCACCAGGGAACTGACACCCTTGCTTTCCTAGAGCTCACATTCCCTGCCGTGTGGACAGCCAGCCTTCAGAGCAGGTCTGGGGCTATTTGGGGACTCACTCCTCTAGGTCGGCGACTTTTTTTTTGGCCACACCACACGATCTTAGTTCCCTGACCAGGGATCAAACCCATGCCCCTTGCAGTGGAAGCACGGAGTCCTAACCACTGGACCGCCAGGGAAGTCCCTAGGTCAGGGATTTTGGATGTAATCCTGCCTTGGGGTCAGGCCCTCCAGTCTGGCTTGGCAGCTGCGACCCTAATCCTTTTGTCTCCTGCCCCCACTCCCATCCCAGCCCTGAGTCCCACTCCTGATAACCCCTCAGCTGCTAGAAACTTGACTCCCTCCACCCCAGTCAAGTCGCCTTGCCCCCAGGGCACTGTCCCTGAGCCAGAATCTCTCAGATGAGACCCCATTCTGTAGCAACCAACTTCTGCTTGCAGGAGCAATGCCCATCATTTGAAAACTGCTGGCCCCTATCCCTGCGGGCTTGTTTCCTCTGTTATATACGTGGGGATAGTAGGCTATGGGGCTTTCAAACACTGTAAGAATCTCATGAGATAAGAGAAAGAGCTTGGTGAATTGAAGGGCCCAATTCTTCCGTTAGGAAATACCCTGTTAAATGGTACCACCAATTTCACCTGCCCCAGGGTGAGGGGGTGCCGCCTACAGAAGACATTGTCACCCTCAAGGGGCACAGAGTCCTTCAGCAGAAAGGAGTTTGAGGAGGCTGCAACCTCAGTGATTATACTTATTATGAGCTCTGGGCATTCCTAAAAAAGCCTAACTCTGGCAGTCTGTCACAGTGCAGGTGGGGTTACATTGCAGAAAGCAAAAACTCAGGGACCCTTTCATTCCAGGATAACAATTGGTTGAGTGCTTGGCTTGTGCCAGGCACTATTCTAATGTCTATTCTATTCTAATGTACATCACCTTCTCCCCTTCCTCCTCCACCCACCCCCTTCTCTTCCTCCTCTTCCCTCTTCTTTCTGGTAACAGTTTTATTTAGATATAATTCACATACCATGCAATTCATCCATTTAACATGTACAAATCAGTGGTTTTCAGTATATTCACAGAATTGTGCGACCATACCACAATTGATTTTAGATATTTTCATTACCCCAAAAGGACACCCTATACCCTTTAGTTATCGCGCCCCAATCTCCCTGCTCCCCCAGCCCCAGACAAACCCTAAGCTACTTTCTGTCTCTATAGATTTGCCTATTCTGGACATTTTATATAAATGCAGTAATAGACTTTGTGGCCTTTTTTTTTTCTGGCTTCTTTCACTCAGTACAGTGTTTTCAAGGTTCATCCATGTTGTAGTCTGTAGCAGTACTTTGTTACTTTTTCTGGCTGAATAGTCTATTGTATAGATATACCACATTTTAAAAACCCATTCATTTGTTGATGGGCATCTGGGTTACTTCTACTTTTCGGCCATTATGAATAATGCTGCTATGAACATTCATGTACAAATGTTTGTGTGAACATATGTTTTCATTTCTCTTGGGTGAAATGGAATGAAATTGCTGAGTCAAATGGTTGCATTACCTTCTCTAATTCTCACATCTACCCTTTGAAGTAGAAACTATTATTATGTCACAGTTCAGGAAACTTGAAACTCAGAGAGGTTGCCCAAGGCCACATGGTGAGTGAATGGTGGAGCAGGGTTTGGAACCCAGGAAGTCTAACTCAGATCCCATGCTCATCCCGCCTCCAGGGTATCAGAACTTTTGTTTTACCTAAGAGGTAGCCTTATCGACAAGCACCTGAATCTCAAAAGTGGGGCCAGGTCCCTTGGTACAAGGATAGCCCAGCCAGGCATGAACTCTGAAGGGCCTAGTTTGGGGGAGGGGGGGCTAGCCAGTTATCTTGTTCACCTCCTGGGGTGACCAAGGATCTAGGAGACTGGGAGAAGGCTTAAGGTTAGGGTTTCTGGGTCCTTTTCAAAAGTTTAATCGTTTCTGTGATAGTTTCTCCTAGACTAGACTGCCTTGAGGATAAACGTGAGCTCCTGGAAGCAGTGTCGTAAATGGCCAGAACATGGGCTTTACAGGTCAACTGCCCAGGAGGGAGGAAGTCTCCATCACCTCTTTGTGCTTGTGTTCCCCCATTTGCACCACGCCCCTGCACTGAGGGCTCTTCAAGCTCTGACTTGTCAGGTTCCTCCAAAGATGACAGGTTTCAGAGGAAAGTAGGATTAGACACTCTAGGGCAGGGCCCCAAAGAGGCCCTGGGAGGGGAAACAAGTCTGTGGGAGGAAGCAAGTCCAGATCCTTGCAAAACTGGGGGAAAAAAGTGGGACCAGTAGAGGATACCACAAAAATTGTCTCTGTGGGAATCTGCTCTTGGGGTCTGGGGAAGGAATTCAGGTGCATTTAAATTCCCCACCTATACTCCTTTTTCGTACCTCACTTTGTTCCTTTACAGCATTCCTCATTGTTCTAACTAAATAATTGAGTCAGGACTGTGATTCTCGTGCGAGATCCTGGGTGTAGTTTTGTTCATTGCTGCACAAAACTCATTGCCTGGCAGGTAGTAGGCAGGGTTGTCAGATAAAATGCAAAAAGCCCAGTGAAATTTGAATTTTAGACAAGCAATAAATTATTTTTAGTATGAGTATGTCCCATTTATTTGACATTCAAATTTAACTGGGCTTCCTGTATTTTATCTGCTAAATCTGACAACCCTAGTAGCAGGGTCTTGATAAATAATGTGGAACAAATGGATAAATGGGGTTTTGCCTTGGCTCCGCCCTAAACTTGCGGTTTGACCGTCTGGGCAACGCTCCGTCCTTCTCTGGGCTTCAGTTTCTCTGAGAAGTGGGAGTTCGGGCAGCGACCAGAGCGCAGGGATCGCCAAGGCAGGAGAGCGCTGGGTGAACTGCCAAAGAGCAGGGAGGAAGCTAGGGTCATGCCTGTACGGGACAGACTGGACCTCCATGCTGGGTACCTCCAAGTCCTTGCCGGGGCCGGCGAAGCCCCCGCCCCGCCCCTCCATAGCTGGGGCCTGCCCAAGGCTGTCGCCATGGAGATACGGGTAGCCTGGAGCCCCGCCCCCCAAGGCCACGCGTTTCCGCTGCGTTGGAGCCTTCTGATTGGGCGGCCGTCTGGACGCTACCACCAGCCCTGAGCCCGCTAAGGGGTGGGGGCGGGATCTTGTCTTCGTGAGACCCCTTGCCCTGAAAACCTGTGCCTGTGGCCTTTCTAGAGGAGGATGGATTGTCTTCTCACGCGGGGAAAAAGGCCGAGTCTCAGGTCGGAAGAGTGATCATTGCGTCTCCTACTAGAGCGTATGCTCATGCTTCTACCTGAGAAAGAAAGGGGGCGGGCAAGTCGGCAGCGCCCCCTCGGGAGCCTATTCGGTCCCCAAAACCTGGAACACCGGAAGTGCTGGCGACGTGTCAGTGCGCCCTATTCTAAACCTTCCCCGCTAGGCCCCCTTTCCTATTCAGCTGCGGGATTCCGGGGCCGCCTGGGCGCTACACCCCGCCACTTCCGCATTGAACCGCCGCTTCAACCCAACTCTGCGCGCGCTCCCTCTTGTGCCTGATGGTTGGGCCGGCGCCTGGGAGTAGCCACGCCCTTTCCCGCGCCTGGCAGCCAATGGGCGGGCGCCTCCCGGCGGGGTGGTGGGTAGCTAATGAGGGCCGGGTGCTGATTGGCTGCAGGGTGGTGGCCGGGGCTGGGAGGTGGGGTAGGTTGTTCCTGAGGTGGGAGGTGGCACCCGTGGCTGAGCAGTAGGCCTGAGAGCGCTATGTCTCCGGCGGCTGAGGCACAGCGTGCCGTGGCGCTGTTTTTCTGAGTCCGGGGCGGCCTGGCGGGGCTGAGGACAAGGCTCGGCGGAGGCTGCCCCCCGCTGTGGAGGCCGCCATGCTGGGCGCCCGGGCGGTTGAGGGAGCCGCCGTGGCGCTCAGGCGACTGCTGCTGCTGCTGCTGCTGCCGGCGCTCCGGGGACCGGGGCTCGGCGTGGTGGGCTCGGCTGGGGCCGGGCTGCCCGAGAGCGTGATTTGGGCCGTCAACGCCGGCGGAGAGGCGCATGTGGACGTGCACGGCATCCACTTTCGCAAGGACCCTTTGGAAGGCCGAGTGGGCCGAGGTGAGAGCCCCTCGGCTGGGCCGCCGGATCCCGGGCCTGCCGTGCCCGGCGCAGCGCGCCGAGGGCTGCGGGCCCCGAGCCCCTTCCTCGACCCTGGGGCCACGTCTCTGGAGCGAAGTTTCTCTCTACGGTTTTCTCGGGAACCCGATCAGAGCCGAGAGCCTGGCACTGGCTCGAAGCTACCTAGAGCCGTCGAGGCAGAGAGTTGGCAAGAAGTGATATTTGGACCTCGCATCCTGCATTTTCTTAACCCCTCACCTCCACCCAAGCTAGGAAAGTAAAGACGAGGGCGGCCTCTTGCCACCTTGAGGCCTCACGGGTTTTTCGGTTATCGCTGTCCCTGACCCGGAGGTTCTGCTCGCCTTTCAACTCAGTTTCTGGTATATTCCTGCCGACCCAGAAATGGGCCGCTTTCTTTACCCTCTCTGCAGGAGCGGGGCTTGATTCTTAGCCAGAATGGAAAGGAATCTTGGAAGAGGATGGGCCAGGAAAGTTTGATTGTAGCCTCCTCCCCCAACCCCCTTTGGAGCGGGGCATGTGTGTGCATAAAAGTAGAAGCTGCAGGCCCTTCCCAGAGGGCGGTTATGTCGAAACCATACTGCACAGGGGGCTGGTGGTGTGTCAGCTGGGTCAGCCAGCGTAAGGTCTGAATATTTCGTCTGCGAGTGCGGAGAACCTACCCTAAGTGGTCCTGAGAGGTGTGATTCCAGCTTATGGGAAAAATGATTTTGACTTAATTGATTGAGCAGCAGTAGTTTTGACAGAGCTGCACAGTTCTCAAAGTTAGTGTAAGAACTGCCACGGGAGCTGGTTAAAAATACAAATTCCAGACCTGTAGATTAAACCCAGGTTTCTGCACCCAGGGCTTCTGATGTAGGACATCTGCAGACCACTCTTTGCGAAAATCTGCTCTAGACTCTGTTTCTTCTGTTAGTAGGATTGGAAAACAGGATTAAGAAGGAAGTTCCTCGCTTCATGTGTTGGAAGGAGATTTATGCCGTATGCTGGGTTCAGAGGCTTGCCAGATTGGCAATATGCCATCTCCAGAAAAGTAGGAGACAGACTTTCTCACTCTTTTTTCCACGATGCCAGATTTGGCTCTTGCCTTTCCTAAAGGGTTTAACTTAGTTCTTCCAACCAAGTTAATTGCAGTGTCCTGGAGTTTGTTATATTGGGGAGTTTATTGCTTCCATACATGTCAGGGTGTTGGGACACAGAGCTGTTTTCTGAAGCACTATGTTTGTCTTTAGCTCTGGAATTTATTTAGCCCTGGCATGTAGGTCTCAGTAGCCTGGGTTCAGCTGAGTCAGGGCCCTGGTCTCTAGCAGCTGTAACAGCAGCCAAAGCCAGACTTAATAGCAGGAGGTCATTGCTATCTCCATCCTGGACCCTTCCTCTTTCTTCATGGGTGTGGGCAGGGAGGAAGGAGACCGTTTGTGGACTTTGCCTCTAGAGATAGCCATGGTGAGACAGTGTGCAGATGGTTCCTTTCACTTAACAGATACCAGGCTTTACATAGGTTACATTATCCTCTTTGGTCCGTTGTGCAGAGGAGGGAGCTAAGACCACACAGGCTTAGTCCCCAGCTACTCCCCTTATTCAGAAATCCTGGTTTTAATTTGCTGGTGCCGGTGGGTTTGGTTTTTTTTTTTTTTTTTTGGTCTGGTCAGCGGTCAGCCAGGCTCTCTGTAATAGGCTCATGGTCGCAGTTCCTTTGGAAGAGTTTATTGTAGCAGGTAAAAGTATGCGACTTACCAAATTACCAAAGCTCATGTGTACTGGAGTCCTGTCTCAGACCCTGCCACTCCATAAAGGGAGGTTCCCTGCTCCACTCTGGCGGTCCATTTGGGTATGAATTGTAGCAGTATTAAGGCGTGGATGGAGAGTAGAGGGCGGTTGTCGGCTTGTAGGCTGTTGTAGCTTGGACCAGCCAGTTGCAACATTGCACTTGGAGGGCTCCTGAGAGTAGCATTTTGCTGGCTTTAGGTCTGGGGCTGAGAAGTGATTTATCTTCCTCTCTCAGAAGGCAGCTCTCTAGTTTCTTTCTGTGCGAAGGAGTCAGCACCGCCAAGGGTGGTGCAGCGGTTCCCTCTGCCTGCCCTTCTCTGGCACTGTTTGGGTAAGGGTTGCCAGGTATTTGGAGACCCTTGCCTCGTGCAGCTAATTATACTAATTGCGGTAGGAGCTGTGCGTCTTTCTTTCCCACATGCCTGTGATATTGTTTCCAGCACGCGAGGAAAGTCCATTTTTATGTTGAATGAATTCAGGTATTTGTTGGCAAGTTAATCCAGATAAGAGTTTGGCCTGCTACTGAACTTGCTGTTTCTCTATAGCGTCTTTGTAGTTCAGCATTCTCGTAACTGTGAGTGGCCCAGGGCACCTAGTGGCTTTTGCTTTCAAAGGCACTTCATAATGTTTATTGAATTTCATTTCTGCCTTGAGGATAGTTAGTGCTCATAGAAGATGCTGACAGCCTGGGAAAGGCTTTTTTCAACCTGTGTGCTTCAGCAGATGGAGGTACCACCACCGAGAGTGATTCAGAAGCGGTCTGTGTGGGATTTTGGCATGCTCTGCATTCCAGGTTCTTTTTAACTTGCTCTTTCTGGGTTCCTCTTGACTCTGTGGTGGAAAAGACCTGGTTATTTGGCTTGAGGGCATTGAACTTGGCTTGGTTTTAGGAGATATTTCCTCTTCATAGAAGGATGCCCGCTAGTCATTTGTATGACCTTGAAGTATTCGCTTTCCCTCTCTGAGCCTTGTTTTCCTTCTTCATAAAACTTGTCATGCTTTTGAAATCAGTGACACGAGTCTGAAAGTTCTCCTGTCCAGAGTAGGTTAAAGTGTCTCTATCTTTTTCTTTGCTCAGTGACCTTTTACATGGAATTAAAAGTGGAGCAGAATGTGGCTCTGGAGAGGAAAAAAGCTGGCCAGGGGCCTGAGCCCATCGGATGACTAATTCTGTAGACCTAACGAAGACCCTTTCCTTTTGGCTGGGGAAGGATTTGGCTTTGGGGAGATAAGAGCTTGAAAAGATAGTGTGAGAGAGACACTGCTACCTCTGATTTGCTTAAGGCCAAGGAATTTGCTTAGAATTCTCTTCCTATACTGCCACATAAGGGGCAGGCTTTGTTTGCAGGCCCTCCTAGGAGCAGTTCACTGGTAGAGAATTTAGATAGGTGATACCCCATTTTCCAGGTGAGAAAACACCTAGAGAAGACAACTTGTTCCACATCACATAGTAGGTTGCAGAGGCAGGATTCAAATCCAGGCCCATCTTACCTTCAAACCTGGGCTGAATTTTTCAAGTAACCTGGTGACTCCATTGTCTAGAGCTAAAAAGCTGTGGACATAGTGTGGGCCCTTTGGTCCCCCTCCTTCTTTGGTTAACTATCTGAACCATGTCGTGCCAGCTGCAGTGGTGTGCTGCGTGTTTACACTGTATGTCAAGAGAAACTTAGCTGTGAATGCATAAAGGCTCCGGGGCGTGGTGAGGGGAGAAAAAGTCCTTTTTGCTATTGTCTCTTTTGGGACTTGGGCAAAACTTTGCCTGTGGCAAATCTCGTGGGAAAGCCACTTGGGAAAATATTTAAAGGTAATTCCAAGATTAAGTAGTTTTTTGCTCACATGGCTGAGTTTTCATAGCCGTGGAACTGAGAGTGCCACAGATTACATTACCGTCGGTTTCTCACTTTTTCCATGCTGGAAAGGGGGAAAAATGATTCTCCACACATGCACAACTTTTCTGTGTCTCTGAAAAGCAAATCTAGTGACCGTTCCAAATTTGTATGGATCACGGTCCTTGGGGAAGAGGGAGATTCTTAGAACTCAGTTGGAAGAGGACTGGCAATCTTTTAATCTTTGCAGGTTTGTGGTCTGAGCCTGGGACAGAGCTGGGGCAGTTGGCAGTACATCCTTTGCAGTGCTACTCAGACCCCCCCCCCCCCTCTTTGATTTCTCGAGGAGAAATAGGAAGAAAAAAATGTCTGGAGACAAAAGTGCAATGAGTTTCCTGTTCATTGTCTCATCGGTCCATCTGATCTCCCCGCTGCCCTTCACTTACAGGAACTGTTAACACTTCTGTTTATTTTTCCGAGGGCTTGACCTTAGCCATTGGATCTTTTAGTTACTCTTTTACCTCCCTTAGAGATAAAAGATCCTCTCCCTTGGAGATTCAGAAGATAAAGCTCCCGGGATGACCGCTCTCAAACGTCACCCAAAGGATCAAGGTGCCAGATGTCTTCAGAGTCACCGTGTGAGATTGGAAGATGGTCTTAAAATCTTAATTCCAAGACTTCTCCTCCAAGGTGGAGGAGAGACTAGGCCCATGTACTGAAATCACTGCTAAGTCTGCGGTTTGGAAAGTATCAATAGATTGATGGAGCCCTGGAAAGCATAGCTAGTCATCTCTGGGGCTGGAGTGTGGAATCTTATATTTGAGGAAAGACCTGGGTATAGTTTGTAACGTGGGGGAAAGAAAAACATGTACAGACCCGTCTCCTACTAAGACTGGGGGCAGGCTGAGGGCAACAGAGGTTTTTGGCTCTTCTGATACCCACCCAAGTAAGAACTTTTTACTATTACCCCACCTTATTCCTTGTCTGTCAGAAATAGGAAAGGTGGCTCCCTCTGGACCTGGGCATCTTAGGCCAGAGGTGCCAGTAGGACCGTGGCACATTTTCTTTCCCTGCTAGGGTTTGGGGAGATAGTGTGAGAGAGACACTGCTACCTCTGATTTGCTTAAGGCCTCTCCTCCTATGGAGAGGAGTGCATGGCTTGACTGCTCTGCAGGCACCTCCTTTGTTGCCATTTGTTCGGTCAGCGGTCAGCGAATCATATTGAGTGCCTACGTATGCGCCAGGGCCTGTGTCAGGTGCTGGGGATATAGTAGGAGCTTTTTTTCCTTTCGGTTTGTCTGGGGGAAAGTTCAAGAGCCTGCCTGAGGTTGAGTTCTATGAGTCTGTGGGAAGTAAGATGTTTGGACCCAAAGGAAATTAGAGAGCATCACGTCCTTTTTTTAATGAACATATTTCTTTTGACCAGCCTTGGAACTTTCTGAATGAAATAATTATAAAAAGCAGCTAAAGCTGGTATCTTATTTGTAGTAAAGACAATGAAGAATGACTTTCCTAACAGATATCCTGTTTTTTATTTAGACTGAGTTTTTCTGAATGAGAAGAAAAAAACATTCTTTGAACTTAATTGTCTTGCGGTGTTCCTGGCCATCCCCCTGGTTTTATGAGGTTTCTCTGAAGCTCTCCCTCACCAGGGAGCCCAGCAGCTGTAGCATAGTGCTTTGTTCTAGTAATGAGTTAGACTTGTTCCCTTCCCATCACTCTGGATATAGCTGGGGAAAAGTCATTTTCACATGCTTTCAAAAAGTTCTGCTATGAGGGTTATGGGAGCTTCTTGGGGTGATTAGTGCTTTGTTTCTTTCATTTTACTCTTCCTTGGTAACGGGTATCTGATTCTTGCCTTTGTGGCTGGTCTCTTTAGAGCCAGGTGCAATGGGGGTGGCCCCTTCCCCTGGGAGGGTTATTAGCATTGCTCTGGAAATGCCTCTGGTGGTTCTGGGGTCTCCACTCTTCTTTTGTGTTTTGCCTCTGACATGGTTTCTCTTTGTCTTTTGTGCCCAGCCTCTGACTATGGCATGAAACTGCCAATCCTGCGTTCCAACCCCGAAGACCAGATCCTGTATCAAACAGAGCGGTACAATGAGGAGACCTTTGGCTACGAAGTGCCCATCAAGGAGGAGGGGGACTACGTACTGGTGTTGAAATTTGCCGAGGTCTACTTTGCACAGTCCCAGCAGAAGGTGAGGCCTGGTCAGGCCCCTGCTTGACCAGTGGGACGTTACCACTTTCGGATAGCCCTCTGCTAAGGACCAGAGAGTGTGAGACGCTTTCGCAGAAGGGAGGAACAGATGAGCTTTGAGGAAAAGCTGGATTTTTTTTATTTTTTTATTTTTTTAAAGGCCGTACCATGCGGCCTGCGGGATCTCAGTTCTGCGACCAGGGATCAAACCCGGGCCATGGCAGTGAAAGCCCAGAATCCTAACCACTAGGCCACCAGGGAACTCCCAAAGCTGGATTCCTTTGGCCCAGCTGTGTCCCATTACTACATGACTGAACTTGCCTCGGGGTTGGTGACAGAAGGCTACGCCAGAATCCTAGTTCTTGGCCACTAACTAATCCTCTTAAGGCCCTCCTGGTTATAGCCTCTCCCTTCTTGGTTGTCAGCACCTTCTTGTTTTTAGCCCTGTTCTTTTCCTGTCCCTTCCTCTGAATTTCCTTCTTTCCATGTTGAGCTTTTTGTTTGTATTCTTTGTTCCCTACGGCCAGTGTGCGACCTTGACAGTGAAGGAACATGGCTTTGATTTGGCTCAGGTGAAGGACTCTAGCCACCCTGGAGTATATCCAGTCCTGTCATTCCTTGAATTACTTTTGAACTTGAAGCCCAGGCAGGTACCTGATGTCCAACTGGCAAAGGGGTGTGAAGTGGGTGGTTTTGACATTGTCTCCTTTTCTCATCTTGGCAGGTATTTGATGTGCGATTGAATGGCCATGTTGTGGTGAAGGACTTGGATATCTTTGATCGCGTTGGGCACAGTACAGCTCATGATGAAATCATCCCGATGAGCATCAGAAAGGGGAAGCTGAGTGTCCAGGGGGAGGTGTCCACCTTCACAGGGAAACTCTACATCGAGTTTGTCAAGGTAACGCTCCTACTCTGCCCTCACAGCTGAGGACGAGCTCAGAAGGATGGGTGCAGGGGGGATGTTTGCTGCTGTGTGGGGTTGACCGCTGTTTTCCATTTCCTAGGGATACTATGACAATCCCAAAGTCTGTGCACTCTACATCATGGCTGGGACAGTGGATGGTAAGTTGTGTTTCTGATCTGCTTTTTGACGTGGTCTGAAGGATATGATTGAGGAGGCCCTTGGGGGATGGTTGAGCTGATCGCTCTTTTGAAAACACTAATACTTAAAGCCAGATTGTGGAGAACCCAGAGTCCGGTGGCCGGGGGTGAAGTGTAGCATGGTGCTAGCCATAAGCTTCTGAGTAAGATCTGTGTTCACATCTTGCTGCCGCCAGTTAATCAGCGGATTGGTTTTGGACAAAATCCTTTAACCCTACTGTAAATTGGGATTAATAATGTTACCTATGGTGTGCCCTGAGCCTTGTAGTCATTTGGAATTGCCTAGAACTCATCCTTATTCTGTTTCTTTGACATCTGTGTCCTGGGGGCAGAAAGAAGAAAAAGGCAGAAGGAAGGGTCCTTGAGTGTTTTGGTGTGCTCCAAGAGAGTGCAGCATTGCTGGGCTGCACTGAGCAAAACTTCATTTATTAATGTCTCCCTGTCCTTGGGATCCAGCCTGAGAGTACATCTCTTTCTCAGGGTTGAGGGTCCTGGCTGCCAGCTTTCCCAGGCTGATTTTTGCAGAGAAGGTTTCTGTCTTAGTGACTTTTCTCCCCCATCCCACCTCTGTGCCTTTCCCCACCTCATCCTGGATGCACCGAGGCTCGCATCCTATTGTTTTGACATCCCAGAGGATGTCTTGCCACCAAACTGATTTGTAGCCAGAGTCCCTCAGGAGGGGACAGAGAACAGAGGAGTAGTGTGTGCTGAGAACCCACAACTCTGTGGACCAGCTTTTCCTTGACTGCTGTGTGAATCAAAAGGAAATGTGGGATGGTAGGAGGGAGGAGGAGAGGTTTGAAAAGGTTAATCTTTGGGTGTCGGGTCATTGTCCTTGTCCAATCTGGTTCTTTCTGGGCTCTGAAGAAGTAGGACAGGAAGGGGAGATAGTGAACCTGTCTGTGCTCAGGGCTTTTACTACGTTTTAGTTAAATCTAAAGAAGACAAATGTTTGCAGCAATCTGCTGTTCTCTAGGCTGAAAACTGTTTCTGCTTCTTCCTGTGGATCCTGCTTAGGTCACAGGGTCTCTTTACTGTGACTCATTTACTGTCCTTAAGGGCCTCACTTAAATGCCATGGGTCCTACTTAAAAAGTGTTCTTCTTCTTGCGTCAGATGTACCAAAGCTGCAGCCTCATCCAGGACTGGAGAAGAAAGAAGAGGAGGAGGAGGAGGAAGAATACGATGAAGGGTCTAATCTCAAAAGACAGACCAATAAGAACCGGGTGCAGTCGGGCCCCCGCACGCCCAACCCCTATGCCTCGGACAACAGCAGCCTCATGTTTCCCATCCTGGTGGCCTTCGGAGTCTTCATTCCAACCCTCTTCTGCCTCTGCCGGTTGTGAGAACAAATCACCATCCTGAACAGGTGGAGGGGTGTGGGAAAGAAACCAAACATGTTGGTTTGGGTTTCTGTATTTTTTACCGTGATTAACAAAAACAAACAAACGAAACACACACACACACACACACACACACACACACACACACACAATTAAAGGAGATGAAAAGAGGCGGAGTGAGTAGAGAGCAGCCCTCATCCACCACCTGGTCCTAGACCTGCTCCAGTCCTAGTTCTCTCTTTGTGGTGGCCCCCAGCCGTCTCTTTCCTCTCCAGGGTACGTAGGGTAAACTGGATCCTACCTGGTCCAGGGTCTTCGTCCGTAAACGCAGTGGAAAGGACTCTGAACTCAGAGCAGACACGGTTCCTTTTTTTAGGTTAGAAATTAACAGCAGGGAAATGTCATCTTCTTACCTGAGAAGACTAGCGCTGGGAGTTGGGTATGTTCTGAAGTTATGTCCAGATAAGTTTTCAGATGTCCTGGGATTCAAAGTGTGTGTGGTTTGTGTGTGTGTGTGTGTGTGTGTGTGTGTGTGTGTGTGTGAAGGTGTATAATTTGTATGATAAAGATGAAAACGGAAGGGGGATTAAAAAGAAGAAAGAAAAGTAGATACTTCCTTACTTGGAAGCCTTTCTGGTTTTAGCCCAATGATGGTTCCACCTTAAGTGTTTGAGCTTTGTCATTGCTTGTCTCCCTGACATGTGCCAGTTAGAGAACTGTCTGGTATCCGAGACGATTAGTTTATATCAGGTCCTCAAGTTGCCTCTGACTTCTTACCACAAACAAATCATTTTGATTTCAGTGCCTGTTGGGGACTTGATTTCCTCTCTCTCTCTCTTTTTTTCTGAACCTGGCTCATTTGAAATCTCTCTCTCAACCATCCTGCTAAGTTATTGCCAAGAAGGGAAGGAGACATAGGGATTTGGGGTTCCCTCTGCTTGAATGTCTTATCCTCCACCACCTCACCTTACTGGTACCTCCCTCCCTGGATCTCTGAGCCAGCAGCCAGGAGGACCTGACCCAGCAGTTCTTTTATTGGCCCCTTTGTAGGGTCTTGCTGCCAGGGGACAGGGATGCTTTCCAGCCTGCAGCAACAGAACACTTGACCTTAAAAGTCTCTTCTGGTCTTTGGATCAGAAAAGGCTTATGTTAGCATAACTTAAGAGCAACCTCGGAGACTTGAGCCCTACTAAGTGACTGACCACTGTTGAGAGTATCTAGTACCTGATGTTCATTTATTCCCACATCCTTCCATGTCACGGTTCAACCAGTTTTGGTTTAAGCCTAGAGCTGCCCCAAGGAGCTAGACTGATTGTCTGTATCTGGCCCAGTGACGCCTCTCACTGACCTTAATAGCGTGCCCTTTTTGTCCTTTCATTTCCTTGTCCAAGTCTCAGCCAGGTTCTTGATGTGACGGGGCTGAAAGATTGCCAGTCAGCCATAGTCCTGGCAGCTCTGAAGCCACCCTTAGCCTCTAAGTGTCTGTCTTGAATTCCCTGGGAAAATTTCTGCAGGAAATGAGACTTCCCTGTTCCTCTCCTTTCTGGTCCCTGTCATCCTTTTCCCAGTTAGGGGAGCAATGAGGGAGGACCCAGCCAAGCTACAAGGAATTTTGTGGATGGAAAGCCGCAGGATTAGCTTATGCTTGGGCTGGAGCAGCATAGAATCTCAGGCCAGGCCCGTCTTTTTAGAATGCGTTTAATTTTGAGTTTGTCTCTTTGGATATGTTTTCTAAGAGCTCCATATATTTGAACTGCTCATTATGTGACAAAGTAAGTAGCCCTTGGGCCCATGTCCTGGGTTTTGGTTCTTAATGAATTACTCCAGGTCAGCATTTAGTTCTTTGAGAGTCGTAGCCCTTTATTTCAGCTGTGACTTAGGCCTCGATACTTGGGTACTGAGTCAGGCAGCTGGACAGCTGCGGCCTGAAGCTATAATTGGAGGCACACTTCTGGAGTGCTTCATGAAGCTCCCTGCGTTACAGGATGATGTCCTGAAGCCTTGGTCCTGGGCACCACCTGCCTGGGCAGTGGACATCCTGACTGTTAATTGGGCTTCTGACAGGGGCTTCGAGTCCCATTCCGTCACAACTCTCCAAAGCCGTAGGCTACTGCCAGTGGAGTAAACAGGATGCGGGAGGACTTGCTGCCTCCATTTTGCCTTGTTCATTAGTTTGCCTGGGTCTCTCTGAGGAAGGAGGGCTCCCCGCCTCCTCACCTCAACCCTTCCCTTCGGTGACTCAGAGTCTCAGAAGGAAACCCTGGCTCCTGGGGCCATTTCCTAACGGTACTGTAAGCCAAGCAGCTTTGCTTCTGCCTCTGTTTCCCAGCCCACCCTTTCCCCCTGAGCTCAGGGATAGGGACGGGCACTTTCCTCTTTGGTTGTGTCTGAAAGGAAGGAACATCTTTCTGTGGCTCACAAAAACTAAAGGGGAAGTGAGGAAACAGGAAGAAGTATGGGGGGGGCTGGGGTAGAGTCCCCTGGAGCCAAGCACACCCAGCTCACAGAGCTGACCAGGGCTGGTTACGGTTGGCTAGTGATGCTGAACTTGAAAGTTTTTTTTTTTTTTTTTTTTGGCTCTTTCAAGGTGATATAGGTACATGAAGTTTGGGTTAAAGGGGTGGGGATGGGGTACTCTTTATTTTTATTTTTGTATTGTGTATATCAAGAATCACTCTGTTGTTCATCTTTTGCTTTTTGCACTGTTTGTCCCCACGTCTGTATCGTGAGCTGGTGCTAGGGGCTGAGAGGCTGCGCTGTAGGGGAGTCTGGCTGGGGTTGGGGAGGTGAGAAGTCACGCCCGTTAGGCGTGGGGAAGGAGAGGCCTGGGCTCTTCTACTGGGTCCACACTCGTCCTAGGGTTTTAGATCTTCCTGAGCCCAGCTGGCCAAAGCCAAGAGCAGACAGCCAAGGTGAAACTCTTGTTGCCAGAAGTGTGGCTTGGGTTCATTTTCCAGGTGGGCTGGGCAAAGATGTCTGAGGGAGGTGGGCTGAGAGTCTGCAGTGTACCCCTGATTTGGGTCAGGGACCAACTGGCCTCTAATCAGACTTTTTGGGGGCTTCACTCATGCAGACGGGAACATCATGCCAGGAAACAATCTTTGGGACCCATGTCCCCTAAACCAGATACGTTTTTCTAAAAAAGCCTCCACTATCGAGGAGAAGCTGCTCAGTGTTTACCTTACGTTCTGGTGACTTGAAAGGTGGTTCTCTTTGTGTCAGTGGTGTCAGACTTGCAGGAGGACCACAGGGCCTGCAGGCCGACCTTTTGATTTGAGAGTGTGATCTTGTTTTCTTGTTCCCACTGTTTGCCTAAGAGATACTGGCCTGATTGGAGGATCACAGTAGAGGTCACTTAGGCTTGGAAGAGATGGGGTGAAGTTTGAGTTAAGTTTACCGCCCCCTTTCTTTGCCTGGGAACTGTTTAATCTAGTTTTAGAATTGTGATTTGACTTCTTTTCTTTTTGGAGAAGCTTCTGTTTTAAGGAATTTCTCTTCCTCCATATCCTGCCTCTGCCCTCTCCTGAGAAGGCCTGGCCATGGCTTCTAGAATCTCAGTTGAACTTCAGAAAACAGCAGCAGTATTTTCCCTTTCCTAGCACTTATATTCCTTTCCCTAGAAATTGGCTCACCTTGGGAAGCACAGGGGGAGAATCAGCAGGTTCTCGACCCTCCCTGGGGATTGGGGAAGGACCTACCCGGTCAGCACAGTGCCTTGTCCTCTCCTGCTCTGAGCCAGGGTGGGCGTTCCCTCTAGATTCAGGTCTGGGCAGGGGGTCTCACGGTCCCTTCCTCCCCCTCCCCTTTGCTGGCTGGCTCTGACCTAATTCAGGTGTCTTCTTGCCTCGAGGAGCCTTAATGGCATCAAGTGGCAACATTAATACTGTCCTCCATGCCTCTCCAAAAGGACCTAGAAGAGCAGGTGAGCTTTCCAGAGTGAGAGACGAATAGATGCTCCTGTTTTAAAAAAACAAGTTGGGGAGGGAGGGTAAGCTTTGGGCCTCCTTCCGCTGTGGCCCCTGGGGAAGGAGCCTGGGGCGAGGCTAAGTGATGGTGCAGAAGCAGAACCAGAAACACCCAGGATCGGTTCAGAAACCAGAGAAGGAATCTGCTTTTCTTCTATGGGAAGATGTAATTAGGGATCAAAGAGCTCTAAGAAAATTGCAAAGAAGGCTTCACGTTCAAGCTTCGGAGAGATCAGAGTAATTTTTCCCTTTCAGTCCAAGCTAGGACTCTTTCTGTATTTATACCTCTCCTGGGGCAAGAGGGCTAGGTTTCCTCATTTTGTTACAAGACTAGGCACCAATGGGTCCGCTTCCCAGTGAGGGCGGTTTCTTCCCTGTACATGGGTGGCTTGCTGCCGATCTGGTTTGTCCTTGCCCAGCTGCCTTTGGCGAGCTGGCTGTAGGCTGCCAAATCATTTGGATAAGGGCAGATGATTTGGGGCCTGGCTGGGTTGGCAGGAAAAGAGCAGGATGGATCTCTTGGGACGGGTTCCCCCCTCCCCACCCCCCCAGGAGTATAAAAACAAGGAGCCAGGATTGTGCTGGCAGCCTGGGAAACAGTAGTGCCTGCTGGAGTTGGCAAAGAGGGCCCTGGCACCTCTTGCATCCAGGCAGTCTTGTGAGAGGGGAGCACGTAGCACCAGGAAAAGCAGAACTCCATTCTCACCTCTATTTTGAGCTTCGGGGCTTTATTTCAGTACGAGGAAAAACAACAACAATCTGAAGTGTGCTTTCCGTCCTTTCAAAGGACAACTGTCGGGAAAGGAGGGTTGAGTTGCCAGGTGGGAGGGGAGAGTTGGCAGGGAGAGGCATTATGGCAGAACCAGGAATGAGACATCCTTGACTCCTGTCTTCCCTGGTATGTCATGATCCAGGGAATGAAAAGAAATTTGACCCTGGATTAGTTCCCTCCTTGGATTTTCCTTCCACCAAATTCTCCCACGCTTGGACCAGCTGCCCATTCAGAGCTCAGGGCAGCCTCTTCAACCACTACTGGCCTAACCTGGCTCGTCAGGTAACCAACCCCGCCCCTCTAGATCGGGCCTGCCTGCTCTATTCTGTACCAAGTACTGGACGATAGTGTCAAGTTCTTAGTAGCCCCCGTAGCTCCTACTCTAGGTTCCCATCCTCTCCCTGCACAGGCCAGACCTACTCTCTGTCTGTAGCCACAACACGCATTTCCAGCGACACAGTGAGATGTGATTGAGGGGCTTTGAACCTGGCTGGCCCGGGAAAGCTGTAGGGGTGGATAGAGCTCTTTCCTTCTGGGCTGTCTCCATCTGTCCCTACCCCTTCCATGCCCCACCCTACTCCCACCAAAAAGTAAAAAAATCAGGATGTTTTTCACTGTCCATTGCTTTGTGTTTTAATAAACAATTTGCAGTGACACTCTGTGTCGGGATTGAGTTTGAACTTGATTGCAAAGAAGTGACGTGATGGGGTGGGAAGAGGGAAACCCAGGGGTTCTCTTGGCTGCTAAGGGTTCTTCCGTGATGAATCTGGGAGCTTTCTTTTCTTTTTACCAGGATGTTTGGTTAAGGGAACGGAGTTTTGTTAAATGCTGCACGGCCATTTCAACCAGCAGCGCATTCAAGAAAAAATAAACAGTTGTTTTGTTTCCACTTTCACTGGAACACCAGGCCATGACACTTTCACTTCCAAGGCACACTGAGCCTGCTGCCTTCCCTCCCGTTTTCCCCTCAGCTTCCACGATAGCCTGTGGACAGACTTAGCCACGGGACGGTTTTCTCTGCTTTCTCCTTTTCTGATGTGTTGTCAGTGTTGACAAGGGAAGGGGCAGAAAGAGCAGGAAGGATTTTTTTTTTTCCTATAATTTATCCATCACGTTTTATAGCTGAGGAACATGAAGCTCAAAAAACTTTAGTAATTTACCCCAGGCTAGTCAGTAAATGATCAAGCCAGGATTCAAACCCAGTCTATTTGTCTGCAAAGCCCATGATCTTTCTAAGGCTATAAGAATAATAATTACAGATATCTTTTATTGAGCCTTTGAAATGGGCCAGGCACAAGGCCAAGCAGTTTTACAGATGTTATCTCTGTTTAATCTTCAACAAACCAGCTGGTACTCACCTTTAAGAGGTGAGGCAACTTGCCGAAGACCACACAGCCAGCAAAAGGCAGAACTGAGGTTTTACATCAGTACTCTTGCTCTTAATCATTATTCTCTCCAGCCTTCCACTCCCCGCTGATGCCATGTGCTGTGTTTCTCCAAGCAGGAATGGAGGCTGCTGGTTTGGGGAATGGGACGGAGAGCTTGGCCTACCTCCCTCAGTTATCCCTTGAAGGGCAGAATTCAGCGCTCAGCTCCAAGAATGAAGCATGTGTGGATGGAGTCTGTTCTCAGGGCCCAAATAAGCCAGGAGGCCCACAGAGCCTCATTCTTAGCTTGAACCCACCCATAACTGGAGTTCTTTACTAATTTAGACTTGGCTGTTACTATTTCAAGTAGCTTCCCATGAGCTGCCAAATGGGGAAGAGACCTGAAGAAGCCCTGCTCTAAGGACTCGCAGGGAGGAAAATTGTCTGACAGAAGATCTTGGGCCAAGTGCGAGGGGTTGGGTTAAACCACTCTTGGGTCCAGATCTTAATCTCACTAAGGAAATCAGGCTCCCAGTTAGCTGGAGCCGGTGTGTCGGACCTTTCTCCATACTTAGTACCCCATGCCCCTCCACTCCCCATAGAGGAAGAGAGATGAGTTTTTCCAACATTTACTGGAAAGCCTGTTGCCATAGCAATGGTGAGGGGTCAAGGCAGAACAGAGGTGAAGCACAGAGGTGTGGAGTGGGCAGGCCTCTGCTCTCTAGCAACCTGAGATGGTAGGCACCTCACTGCGGTACTCTGGCCCAAGAGTCTTAGTTTTGTTTGTTGCTAACCACTTATATTAGTGAAAAATAACCCCACTTACTTTTTGGCTTGGGCCTTGTCCTAAGACTCCCTCTCCTGGGTTTTCTTATGGCTTCTACTTGACTCTGTCTGTTGCTTCCTCAAGCCTTGGTCCCCAGCTCATTTCCTCTCTGCTCTTGACTTGACTGTTCTTTTCGGTCACCGCACTTTCCAATCCAGCTCCATGCTTCTCCCTGCCCAGGGTGGCTGCCCTCAGTGGAGGGGTCCTGGAGGAAGAGGCCACTTAAATGTATTGTCATAGCGACCATTCATGAAACACTCTCCCTGGCGCCAGCAGAGTGCTTTTCGTTGCTGTTTTCATCTCCTGTCTTAAAAATTTATTTTATTTATTTATTTTTGGCTGTGTTGGGTCTTCGTTGCTGCCCACAGGCTTTCTCTAGTTGTGGCGAGCAGGGGCTACTCTTCGTTGCGGTGTGCGGGCTTCTCATTGCGGTGGCTTCTCTTGTTGCGGAGCACGGGCTCTAGCCGCGTGGGCTTCAGTAGTTGTGACACGCAGTCTCAGTAGTTGTGGCTAGTGGGCTCTAGAGCGCAGGCTCAGTAGTTGTGGCGCATGGGCTTAGTTGCTCCACGGCATGTGGGATCTTCCCGGACCAGGACTCGCCACCAGGGAAGCCCTCATCTCCTCTTTACAACCCTAGGAAAGACCAGTGACTAGCCTGACTTATAAATAAGAAAACGTAGGCTCAGAGGGCATAAATGACCTGCCCAAAGTCACATAGCTGGTAAGTGGCAGAGTGAGGCTGGAACTTAGCTCTGTCTAACCGCAAAGCCTGTGCTCTTAACGTCATGATGTACTACTTTTAAGAAGGAACCTTTTGAATGTAGATAACTGAAGAAGCTGGGTGATGGTTACGTGGAGGTTTATTATATTATTCTTTCTCTAAAAAGAAAGTAATCTTTTAAGACTTAGTGATACAAAGTGCGTAAGTACATTTTAAAAATCGGGGGACTTCCCTGGTGGCTCAGTGGTTAAGAATCCGCCTGCCAATGCAGGGGACACAGGTTCAAGCCCTGGTCCAGCAAGATCCCACATGCCACAGAGCAGCTAAGCCCGTGCGCCACAACTTCTAAGCTGCGCTCTAGAGCCCACGAGCCACAGCTACTGAGCCTGCGTGCTGCAACTACTGAAGCCCACGCACCTAGAGCCCATGCTCTGCAACAAGAGAAGCCACCGCAATGAGAAGCCCGCGCACCACAATGAAGAGTAGCCCCTGCTCACCGCAACTAGAGAAAGCACACACGCAGCAATGAAGACTCAACACAGCCAAAAATAAATAAATAAATAAATAAAATATTAAAAAAAAAATTTATTTGGGGTGCAGAATGTGAAAACTCATCTTTCTTAGTCCTACCTCTTTAATCCCTAGAGGATATACAGGTGTATTATCTTTGGTGTATATCTTTCATTTTATATGTATATATATTTATGTGTACATGCACACATATTTACATAATATATTTATTTTGCACATGTGCAAGTGTGCCTTTAGAATTCCATTAAGGAATTACTGAATCAAACAGTATATGCACGGACTTCCCTGGCAGTCTAGTGGTTAAGACTGCGCTTCCACTGCAGCGGGTGCGGATTCAGTCCCTGGTTGGGGAACTAAGATCCTGCATGCTGCACAGCGCGGCCAAAAACAAAACAAAACAAAACGAAAAACAGTATATGCACTTAAAATTTTGAAAGTTCTGCCCTCAGCAAGGCTATGTGAATTTCCACCCACCAGTCTTGTGCTGTACGACTTTGGAATACGCCACGAATCCTTTTTGGAAACAGGTGGGATATAAATAATAAATTAATGCTTTTAAAAAACAGCCCTCAGCCAGGGAGAGAAGTGACTTGGGTACTAGGGAAATCACTAGCTCTCAGTTTCCCAGACCACAAAGCCTGCCTGCAGTCCCAGCCACGACTTGCTGATTCGGTGGATGCCACCTTTAGGGAGGCAGCAGGAAGGAGGACTGAACTTCCCTGCCTCGGCAGAAAAAAGCCCTCTGATGTCCTGCTTACCTTGGCTGCACCAGCTCTGGGCCCCACCTGCCTGGCCTGATTGGAGGCAGACTGCCTGGCAACTCTGGGACTGCCCTGGAAAACAGCCACTGTCACACCTCTTACCGTGAGGAAAATAACCAGCGTAAGGAGAGGGGCTTGAAGAGCACGAAGCTGCGGTGAAAGGGAGGCCAGCCTTTCCACTCCAGTCTTCCCATGTCTGGCCAAGGGAGACATTGGGGTTGCTATTTCATGCAGTCAATCTCTATTTTTCTTTTTCCACCCAACAGGGAATTAGTATATGTACTTTTCAGAAAACTTTTTTTTTAAAGAGCCTTTTGACATACCTTAGAAAGATTTGGTGAGGAGAGGCAGAGGCAGATTGGAGGTTACGGCCCTAATTTTTCCTACTCCTTTTTAAAAAGGAATATTTATAGATATTTTTCCTTTCTTTCTCTGTGTTTTTTATTCTCCTAAAGACATAATCTTTTGCTTTTTAACCAGAGTTTGTAGGTAGTGATCAGAGAGAGTACAGGCCTCAACTCCCTTATATGGCAGTATTTATTTAAAAATTTTTGAGCAGAAAAAAGTGATCAAGTTTGAGGTGGCTTTTAAATTTTAAGAGATTATAATAAGGCTACTTTGACTTAGAGTCTGCCTTCCAGACGCAGATCCTAAGTTAGTTAGTTATTTTTATTTATTTATTTATTTAAAGATATACAAGCAGCCCATGATCATATGCCTGTTGTGATAAAATAGTATAGAAGTAGCTCTAAAGAGTGTCAAAAGTGAATATATCCCCCTTTAATCCCTTCCAATACTCTCCTCCCCCAAGGGAACCTCACTTAACTCTAGTGTATATCCAAACCCCTTCCCGTGTAGTTACAGATAGAAATATTTATATACTTTCAAATTTTAAACAAATGGGATTATGTGCCTTGTTCCCCCCCCCCCCCCCCAAACTATCTGTCTTTGAGATCTCTCCATACTAGTAAGTAGAGATGGATCTCATTCTTTTTAACAACTGCATAACATGAATGGGTGCAACTGTAACTTATTGTAATTTTTCAGTGTTACAAATGGTCCTGCAGTAAACATCTTCGTGCATACATGTAGGCTAAATTCCCGGATGTGGAATTGCAGGTAAACGGGTCAATACGTTTGTTATCATCCCTAAAAAGAGAAAAGCTGGGATCCAGGTAACTCTAGTCCTGGTGCTCTGAGAACAAATGTTCAGTGAGCAAGTGATTGTGGGAAATGGCTCCATGCTAAACTCCCTTCTTGGTGATTCACAATCAAGTAGCATATTAAGAGTTCTGGAAATTCTTCAGTAACCACTTACTGCTGAGTAGTTTAAAAAGAATTGTTTGCAAAGGGAAATTGCAATGTGCAAATGTGTAATTCTTGTACACATCTTAAAATTTCCCTGAACAGTTTGGGAAGTCTCCCCCCGGGTGGTAATCTCTCAAAGACAGGACGGCATTTAGATAGGAACTTGGCCACATACTGTTCCACCAGGCTGGGCAGCTGAGGTGGAGTCAGGTTTGGATTTTGTCCAGGAAACAGGCGAGGCCTGTCAGCCATGCCCAAACCCCTCATATCGGATGAGAGGGATCCAGCAAGTCCTGCATAAATCAAGGCTTTGAGGCTGACCAGTGGGGAGAGGGGTAGAGTTTCACTTCGGCCTGAATCTATCTATGAGGTGACATCAACCTAGCAGACACACTTTGCATCAGTCAGGCCCAAGCCTCCAACCGAGAAGAGTGTGGATCCAGAATCTCTAGAGAAGGAGCCACTTGGGGTATAAGAGGGCAGTGTCCTCCCCCCTCCCACTCACCTCCTCCAGTCCTTGAAATCATGGTTAATTTCCATGGCTCAGTGCAGCTGTCACCCCTGAAGCCTCTCCCCCACCCCCTAGACCCCTCCTGTGTGCTCTGGTAGCACCTCTGCTGCAGCAATTAGCAGTCTGTTTTGTCTTCTGGTTCATTCATACTTACTGGGCTGGTCTACAGGAAGGGCCACATGATGAGTTGTGTACCTCACAGTCTTCCCCAACAAAGTGGGAGCTCCTCCATAGCCCGGTGCTGTTCAGGCCTTCCTTCACTCATTCATTCATTCGATCATCATTTAGCACCTACCATGTGTCAGGCATTAGCTAGACTGCCTGAATACAGTGGTGAATACAGCAGACTCAATCCCCCCCTCTTTCGTATTCTTATATTCCCTGTAGCCCAGCCCAACGTCTAGCCCAAAGCCTGACACAGTACGGTTTAGAAATGGCAATCTAATTGGAAAGCTGCCTTTGCATAGCAAGAACTGTCTTACCTTCTAGACTACAGATGAAAAAACATTTTCTCAAGATGCCTCGTCTATATTTTATGTGATGGAAAGTCATTTCACTGTACGGAATATTTTTTTAGACATCTGGGGTGACCTCGGGGGCCTGATGGAGAATCTGGAGTGCTAAGGTGCCAGCCACCTGGCTGGACCAACGCTGGCGGGAGGGCGCTAGCGACGCGGCCCGCAGGTCCCGCCCACACAGGCCCGGCCCCGCCCCCGCTCTCCATAGTTACGGCTGCGGAGGTGGCGGCCATCTTGGCGGCGGAGCGATGAGCGGGTCGAATTCTAAGGCTGCGGCCGTGGGGTCGGCGGCTGGGCCCGGGGGGCTGGTGACTGGCAAGGAGGAGAAGAAGAAGGCTGGCGGCGGCGTCCTGAACAGGCTTAAGGCGCGGCGGCAGGCGCCCCACCGCGCGGCCGACGACGGCATCGGGGCAGCGGTTACGGAGCAGGAGCTGCTGGCTCTGGACACCATCCGGCCCGAGCACGTCCTGCGCCTCAGCCGGGTCACAGAGAGTAAGTGCGGGGCCGGCCGCGCCCTCCCCTCGCGCCGGTCCCCGGGCCCCTTGTAGCCTTAAGCGGAGCCGGCCGCTTGCCGCTCGGCCGGCCCAGAGTGTCCACCCAGGCGCCCCCGGCCGGCCGGGCCGCGCTGCCCACACTCACCTAGACCTGGTCGGGAGGGTTTCTCCTGGGGCTTGACTGCCCTCCTCTGAGTCCGGCCACGCCAGGCTTCCCTGTGGCCCGTCCCCGCTGAGCCCTCAGGCCCGGCCGTTCTCCTCCTCAGCTGCATCTGTTTGGGTGAAGACCCGCCTTGGCTTAACCGGATCCTCCTGACCCTGGGAAGTGGGCCGCTGCCCACCAGCTATCAGTGAAGTTCCTGCCCAGCTAGGCCCCCTCAACCTGTCTACAGCCAGCTTCTGCCGCCCTCTGCCCGCCCAGACCCCTACCCTAGCTGCTTTCTCTGCCTTTCCCTCCCCTCCGGCCCCTGAGAGCCCCGCCCCCTTTCCAGCCTGCCTTGGCCCCCTACCTCTTTGGGCCCCTAGCGTTGCCCCTTTGTGTGCAGGTGGGCTCCTCCTCCCTCAAATACATTGCCGTGGCATTTCGTGCCGCATTAAAAAAAATATTAATAAAGTTTCAGTTCACGAACAAAACCAAAAGGTGAATCCTGCTTTTGACACTTGTTCCAGTGAATTAAGAATATGTCGGGGTGTCAGAGATGGATTTCTTGCATAAAATGCAACCGTCCTACACCTTTTCATTGATAGTATGAGGGGTGGGGAGAAATATATAGCTCACTCCCTGTCCTGGTTTTCCTCTTTTGTGTTCTCTTCCGGGCCAACCCCTGACTTGATGCCCTTTTTCTTGCTGCTGTTTCCTCCTAAGAGTTTGCAGTCAGTTGGTTAGACCCTGCTTGCCCAGCCGGCCCTGTCCTCCACACTTCTAACGTTGAAGCACCAGCACTCCCTTGATGGATGAAAGGCTGCCGTCCTATTATCTGCTGAATTGCTTTAGTCGGCAGCCCAGGGGTGCTCAGGTGTCCCTCAGGGAGATGGAGGCCGTCCCAGTGATTTGAGAATGACAGTTTGGGGGGATAGGCCTTGGTCCAGCCTGTATGAAAGGGAATTCCCATCTCCTAAAGTAGCTTTAATTTGAGTCTGGGTATTTTCATATCCCCATTTTCCATCACTTTTTGGGTTGGGACTGTCCTTTGCATGCCTGAGTATATCTTTAGAAGGTCTTGCTATTCTGTTTCATAGAAACATTGTGAAAAAGCTGCTTCTGTTCTGACCCAGATTTCATTTGGGGCTCTGAAGGTACGGAAATGCTCACCACCTCACCTTTCTCACCCCATGCTTTCTCCTGATACCAAACGTGAATTAGGCCACTCTAATGCCTGGCCCTAAGCGGCATTCTAGGAGAGCACTCAGGTCCTGTGTAGGAACTTGAGCTTGGTGCCATTGCTCAAACACACCTCAGCAGCTTATTGGAGAAAGTCACAAGTCAGCTTGGTGACCTCTGGATTTTTTACTCGTCTTAAAATCTGTTCCGTTCAGCAAGTTATTTATTGAGTCCCCTCTAAAGGTGCAGAACCAATCTCAGCACTTTTGGGAGTTACAGAATAATCAGTAGCTCTCAAGTTTGCCATCTTATTGGAGAGTCAGCTTGTAAAACATGAAACAACTAACACAAGCAGGCAGTATAAGATAAAGTGCCAAAGTGAGTTGTGGAGAAGATGCTCTCAGGAGTCATGATAGAAAGAAATCAATGAAATTGTCTTTGATCAGTACTGTTTTGATTAGTTGATCAGGTTTTTGGGGGCTCTACTTCACTTTGGCCTCACGCCCTCCACAGCAGATCTGTCCTGCTGCCTGGGTAGGTATGGCCCACCACCTGGTTTTGTGCAACCCACAAGCTAAGAGTGGTTTTTACCTTTTCAAATGGTTGGAAAAAAAAAAGTCTTGGGACACATGGTTATATAAAATTTGTATTTCGTGTCTATAAATAGTTTTATTAGAATACAGCCACGCCATTCATTTCCATGTTTGTGGCTGCCTTTGTGCTACAGCGACAGAGTAGTTGTGATAGTGACTGTGTGGCCTCAAAGCCTAAATTATTCATCATCTGACCCTTTACAGAAAAAGTTTGCTGATCCGTGCTTTGTGATACGGTCAGCAAACATGCACCATATTAGCCATTAGATCAGCATAAATGTTTTAAAATGGATTTCTAAAAAAAATTCTATCCTGTTGTGATATCCGATGAAAGGTTTATAGGCCATTTTTGAAGTGTTTCCGAAGAAATCCCCTTTTACCATCCCTATTTCTAAAGTGTTACAGTAATCTGTCATCCACACAAGCCCATGCACTTTTTTTCTTTCTTGGATCCCCTAATTCTCTCCACACAACTTTTGCTTATAACATAAAAGGAAGTTTTGCGGTGTATTTTAAGTGAATTGTGTAAGAAAAAAACCTGAGTTTGCTTCAAAACTTGAGAAAGAAATGGTAGATTTGGAGGATTATTTAACGGCATTGGTCTCTCTCTCTCATTTTCAGATTATTTATGTAAACCCGAAGACAACGTCTACAGTATTGATTTCACACGCTTCAAAATTCGAGATTTGGAGACCGGGACAGTGCTTTTTGAGATTGCCAAACCTTGTGTGTCAGGTAGGCCTTAGTATTGCAGTAGCCACTTGACAGTTGGAGCAAAAGGTCTTTCACGCTTGAGTTTTTGTGTGCCATCGCGTCCTGTGTCACAGACTCCGGCGGCCTGCTTCCAGTCGCCTCCTGAAGCCTGCCTGTGGGCCTGTTGGCTTGAAGCTGTGCTGAGAGGCTGATGTTTGTTGAGTATCTACTCTGCGCCGGTCACTGTGTCCCACATCTTTCTGTTTACATCAGTTCATGTAATCCTCACACCTCTGTGAGGGGTTATTATCCTTATTTTACAGATAAGGAAACTGAGGCCCAGAATTTCCAGGTGACTTTCCTAAGGTCCTCTGCCCTTTGATCTTACCATGTTGCCTCCACTTAGGAAAGGAATCCTTGAAATTAAACGCCAATGAGGAAGCGTACCTGAACCTTGAGTCCTGGGGACACTCTGGAAGGGTGATACGGAGGATTCCAGTCCAGACCATGAGGCAGTGTCTTCTCACGCCCTTTTCTTTAAATAGTGTCTCAGATTTCCCAGTAAGTCCTAGTTTGGACTTTAATGTCCGCCATTTTCTGGATGAACAGAAGGCCCAGACCTGTGAACTCATCTACTTGGGACCCCTTAAGGTAGCTTTGAATAGACACTTCCTGTGCTTGTGATGCAGTTCCAGGGTGATTCATTTCTGACCAGGGGACCACACGTAGGTCTTTGGAGCACATCACTGGAAATGGAGCACCCCCTGGAGTTAGTTACTAGAACACCAGCCTAGATAGTCCTTCAGAGTATCAGCCATGGTCTGTGTTGATGACTCTTTTTGCCAAGCTTTTCTTATCTGATTTGCTATTCAGAAAGAGCCTGTAAATTCCGTAAGACAGCTGTTAGTAACCCAGATAAGTCAAAATGCTTTCACGAAAAAGTCTCAGCTCAGGTTAATTATACAGCCAAGGCTAGAGCACTGGTCTCCTCACCCCACCCAGTATTCTTTTTTAAAAATTAATTAATTAATTAATTAATTTTTGGGCTGCTTTGGGTCTTCGTTGCTGCACGCAGGCTTTTAGTTGCGGCGAGCGGGGGCTACTCTTCGTTGCGGTGTGCGGGCTTCTCATTGCGGTGGCTTCTCTTGTGGAGCATGGGCTCTAGGCGTGCGGGCTTCAGTAGTTGTGGCACATGGGCTCAGTAGATGTGGCTCACGGGCTCTAGAGCGCAGGCTCGGTAGTTGTGGCGCACGGGCTTAGTTGCTCCGCGGCATGTGGGATCTTCCCGGACCAGGGCTCGAACCCGTGTCCCCTGCATTGGCAGGCGGGTTCTTAACCACTGCACCAGCAGGGAAGTCTCACCACCCAGTATTCTTTATGCTGTCATAATCTAGTACTGACCAGGGCGCCTAAAGGCTCAAGCGGGCTTCCCTGGTGGCGCAGTGGTTGAGAATCTGCCTGCCAATGCAGGGGACACGGGTTCGAGCCCTGGTCTGGGAAGATCCCACATGCCGCGGAGCAACTAGGCCCGTGAGCCACAATTACTGAGCCTGCGCGTCTGGAGCCTGTGCTCCGCAACAAGAGAGGCCACGATAATGAGAGGCCTGCGCACCGCGATGAAGAGTGGCCCCCACTTGCTGCAACTAGAGAAAGCCCTCGCACAGAAACGAAGACCCAACACAGCCATAAATAAATAAATAAATAAATAAATAAATATTTAAAAAAAAAATTTAAAGGCTCAAGCTTGTGGGTACTTAAATCTTGTATTGGGAGGGTCAGGGCCAGCCAGCTTCCTGGGTCTGTGCTGTTCGTATCTCTAAGCCACAGGTCCTAGTACTTAAGATGTTCCCAGGACCCCAGGGCTACTTCAGGTGTATGGATTTGGATGAGACTGGGCTCAGAATAGTCATTTCAGTATAAAACTAAATCTCAAGAAAAAGGTCAGCTGCAGATACTGTAAAAATGCCTTGATTTACAACCCATCCAGTCTTTACCTTTAAGGATCTTGATTCACTAAGAATACGCACACACTGATTCAGTGCCCTCCTACAGCACTTGTTCTGATGAGTTCGAATCCCTGAGAAGGTTTGGTCTGATCCTTTTTGAATCCCACTGTTGGAGCCAGGGCTGTGGAGTCTCTGGCTTTGAACCCCTACTCAGTCTGGTTGCCCAGCTCCTCTTGGGCTTGTCACAGGCAGAGATGTTTGATGCTAAAAAAGACTCGTCTTTTACTGCACCTATGTTCAGCCTAGAACTGGAAAAAATACCTTTGCTGGATACTGGGTGGCTGTAGCTACTAGAGAGAGAGCTAACTCCTTGTTTACATTAGAATGTTCTCTGATTCATTTTACAAATCTTTCATTCCTGGGTTCAGGAGTGGACTAGACCAGAGCCCGTCGTTACTCTTGTGGACCCTCTCTCAGGTCTCACATGTTCGTTCATGGCCCATCTGCTTCACCTTTTCCCAGGTGCTCAGAGTGTTGGGCCTGGTATGGCCTGGAATAGGCATTAGTCCAAGGAAGTGCAGTACCCCAAGGCTATAGGTCAGTGTCTTCCATTTAAATAGCAAAATTATTTCTAGGGATTTGTCTTTGCTGTGTCAGAAATTTTTGCATTCTTTGAAGGTGCCTTTTGAATAGTTTCAACTTTTATAGCCTTATTCTTTTGGTTAGCAGCAAGCACTTTAACTGGGTCAACAGCAGACCTGGTCTGTATAGCAGAGACCACGTCACGGCCACCCCGCTGGTGTTTCAGGCATCACCGTTAGGATATGGCCCAAGGCCCCAAATTATGTAAAAGGCAAACAGCTGATTGTTTAAGAACAGGCCTTGAGTCTGATGGACCCGGATTCACATCCCTGCTCCCTCCATTTACTACAGGCGTACCTCATTTTATTGTGCTTCACTTTACTGTGCTTCGCAGATATTGTGTTCTTTACAAACTGAGGGTTCGTGGCAGCCTTTCATTGAATAAGTCTATTGGCTCCATTGTTTTCAACAGCATTTAAAAAAAATTTTTTTATTGAAGTATAGTTGATTTACAGTGTTGTGTTATTTTCTGGTGTACAGCAAAGTGATTCAGTTGTACATATGTATATTTTTTCATATTCTTTTCCATTATGGTTTATTATAGGATATTGAATATAGCAGCATTATTTTTAAATTAAGCCATGTGCATTGTTATTTTTGGACATAATGCTATTGCATACTTAATGGATTATAGTAAAGTGTAAACATAACTTTTGTATACACTGGGAAACCAAAAATTTCATGTGACTCACTTTATCGTGGTGGTCTGGAACTGAACCCGCAATCTCTCTGAGGTCTGCCTATATCTGGGGGACTTTGGACACGTTAGCTAATCTGTCTGAGTCTGAGCTTCCTGGTCTGTAAAGTGGAGATAAAATGAAGACAACACCTACAGGGCTGTTGTGAGGATCCTGTGAGGTGTGCAGCACGGGGCCTGGAATTACAGCAGGTGCTCAGTGAGTACTGGCTGCCCTGCCATGTCGGCGTCGGTGTCGGTACTGCTGATCGGTCGTGCTCTTTGCCGAGATGGTGATTCAGCTTCCGTGTGCTCTTGCAGACCAGGAGGAGGAGGAGGAGGAGGAGGAGGAGGAGGCGGCAGGTGGAGATGTGGATGTCAGTGCGGGCCGCTTCGTCCGCTATCAGTTCACACCAGCATTTCTCCGCCTCCGCACTGTGGGCGCCACGTGAGTACCAGCATTTCCTGAAGGGAGGACGTTCTTCTGGTTCAGAGAAGAATGTTCTCCGTTGGGTTTGGGGTTGGCTTTAGAGGAGGGAGGAGGCAAAGTCAGGCTCACAGAGATTTATTTTGCAGGGTGGAGTTCACGGTGGGAGACAAACCTGTGTCAAACTTCCGGATGATCGAACGGCACTATTTCCGGGAACGCCTGCTGAAAAACTTTGACTTTGATTTCGGCTTCTGCATCCCCAGCAGTAGGAACACTTGTGAACATATCTATGAGTTTCCCCAGCTTTCTGAGGATGTCAGTACGTATCCCCTGACTTTCACAACATTCTGGATTCTTCAGGCTAGAGGAACAGACCTTGAAATGAAATCCGTCTAGTCCAACGACCTCATTTGCAGAGAAATAGGGACATGATGCGTCTCTAGTCTTTTGACCTCAGGCTTCTCGTTTCCTATTGCTCCTGTCTCATGTTTCAAACTCTGACTCTGCCTGCGTGGGAGCACTGAAGGTTTTAATACAGGCCATCCCTTTTAGATGCCTGCTGCGGGGAAGAGGGTGGCTGAGGGAGATAAGAGGAGGCCCCTGACAGTCCCTGGGAGTCCAATTTGATACACGGCCAGTCATGGTTTCACTGTGTTCTAGTCACCGGCTCCTGCTCGGCACTCCTTTAGCCCTTTGCTTTTTCCCTAATCAGAACTACATGGGAAACTGGGGGCTAAGTAGAATTCTAGTCCTGAGGACCACCTCTTTCTCATTCTCTTCAGGTAGAAGGTTAATTAGGTAAAACTGTTAGAGTAGATGCAGCAGGCTCTAGGAAGCTGTTAGAGGTTCTGGAGCAGAAGGAGTGGCATGAGGGCAGCAGTGTCTGAGGAAGAGTCATCCTGTAGTTCTGGGGAGGAAGAACTGGGGAAGGCACCGGAGGGAGAAGGCTGGGCCGGGGAGGAGGTGGACTGAGTGACAGAGGAAGAGCAGGCTGTGTATTCCCATGGCTTCGGTCTGGCCCTCTCACATTAGCATCCCCTGTGAGGAATTAGGGAAGGTTGTTCTAGAGCAATCAGGATGTGAGTGGGATCCTGTGAGTAGTGGTGGAGTTTAGTTGGATTGTTGGGGAAGGTCTACATACACCGACCAATTTTCTCAGAATCCCAGGTCCTTAAAATTGTCATTTTCTGACAGGTATTCTTGACTGGTGCAGCAGTACTGTCCCCAGGTAAAGTGAGGATTGCTGAGAAGTGGGCAGGGCGTTGATGACCGCATCAACTGTTAGTATCCTCATTTGAAGCCCACTCCCCAGGCTGGGCTGGAATATGTAGATACTTGTGAGAAAAGATTATATACAGTATTTCAAGTTTTTATCTAAGGCCATGTAACTTTTTCTTCTTGAAGCCAAATAAGCTAAAGGAGCGTGGGGGTCAGTACTCTGGATATGAACCAAATGACTCTGGCCTGGCTGAGTTCAAAGAACTTGAAGGAGTCAGCTCTCCTTTTGAGAACTGTGGTCAGCAGCAGCATTTCCTCCAGAGGATGCAGAATAGCCTGTGACCATTGACTCAGAACCAGCCAGAGGCAGTGACTCGCAGTTCTCTCGACTCTCCAGTTATGGTTAAAGAGGTTGGGGCAACTGCCTGAACAAACAGAAGATTTAAATCTGGATCCCAAGACAAGCTCACCCTTTGCTGGATTGTTGGCAGGTTAATAACCCGAGCCATCTCTGGAGAAGGCTCCTTGCCCTTTGTGCCCCTGCATCCGTGCGCATCTGGGATTCCTTTGTTGTCAGGGTTGCCTGCGGGACGTGAGCACAGTGAGGCGCAGCTTTCTGAATTTGGACCAGAGTGTCTAGAGGTGGGGACCAGAAGCACCAAGTCCATAGGCTGCTGTGGGGCCTGTTGGCAAACGGGCGAGCACCTCTCCCTGGGGTTCTGACGGAGCACCAGGCTGGCGATGGCCTCGGAGGGCCAGGTCCAGAGCTGGTTGCATCCTTCTGTTGAAGTGGACAGCATGCTCAGTTTGGGGGCCTCTGTGGTCCCCAGGTCTCCCCAGCTCTCAAGGCCTGGCTCCCTCTATTCTGACCTCATTATTCTGACAGTGTGTGCTCACATTTTCAGGAAGCGCTGGCTTACGAATTTTAGAGGGAATGCTAAGTTTTTTCCCACCTGGCCCATGGGGCAGACTCACACATAAGTCTTTGCTTTTTTCCTTTCCCTGACTTGCAGTTCGTCTGATGATTGAAAATCCCTATGAGACCCGTTCTGACAGCTTCTACTTTGTCGACAACAAGCTGATAATGCACAACAAGGCTGACTATGCCTATAACGGGGGCCAGTAGCTGTGGCAGGAGCGGACGGGGAGGTGCTTTGCTGTGGCCCGAGGTCCTGGTGCACGGAGGTGGTTGAAGCTGCGGTCTGTCGACACACATCTGGAACCTGGCCCCAGGAAGCCGAGGCTGGGGTGGCAGTTTCCTGTGCTCCAAGAGAGGTGCCAAGCAGTGCTGTGTTTCCTTCCCCAGTATTTTTTCTTCCTTTTTTCCCTGCCCTTTAGGTCACAGAGGTACTATAGTAAAACTTAGCATAAGGCTCCTGGAATCCAGATAAAAAAAAGAAAGTTTATTTTCATGTAGTCATGGCTCCTCTGGGTTGTCCTGATGAGCCTGGGTCTCTCCAGGCACAGCCGTGCCGGGGAGAGAAGGCTCTTCTGTAGGTTTGGGGGTGCTGTGGGAAGCTGAGACTCCTCTCTCGCCTGCGGGGTCGCCATCAGCACGCTCTGACCTCAGCCTGTGCATCGTCCTAAACCAACTGGGGGGGCAGAGGGAAAGAGTGGTGCCAGGAGTTGAGGCACTGGGGTGGGCAAGGCTGCCGAACTGAAGGATCTGTCTTACGTGGGCGCCGCTTATCTGTCTGACTTGCGGATCCTCAGCTGCTCCTCCTGGGGCTCCACTGAGGTTTCAACCTGCCAGTGCCTTCCTGTTCCCCTTCCAGAGGAAAGATGAGCTTGCTCCGCTTCTCCTGGCTCCTGACTTCTGAGTTTCTCCTGAAATACAGTGTGTCAGTTTTGCTCTTGGAACTGTAGTGTCTCTCGAGGCCAGAGCAGGCCGTATTGTATTTTGCTTTCTTATCTCTAGGCTTCTTGTGGGGAGGCTTTATTAAAATGTCAGTGGCGTTCCCAGCATATAGGATGTGTGGCCAGACTTCTGATCGTATCAGTCAGGCTCCCGGGGCTAATCTGGGTCATGTCGTACCTGCTTTTATACTGAAGTAGTTCCTGGAACCATCCTGGCCGGTCGGACCTAAGGTAATGTGTATTCTGGTCCTTTGGACTGCCACTTGGAATGGTTTTGGGCGTTGGGAAAGGGGGAAATCAGCTGAGGTGGCCTATCAGAGAGACGTGTTCTCAAAAAACTTCCTCACACATCCCTCAGGCCCTTGCTGGATGGACTCTCCGCGCTTCAGCTCCCTACTCTTGTCCGACTGTGTGGGCGATTTAAGTGCTCAGGCCAAACTCCTGACCCTCTGAATAGACTTGCTGCGGCCAGGGTTTAGCATTGCTAGAAAGGTCACAGTAGGAAGGGCCCAGGTACGTGGTGTCTGTGACCGGAGAGCTGTCTCCCTAGGTGCTTGGGAGAAAGGCCAGGTGGAGCCCGGGAGAGAAGGGCCAGCGCTTTGCCTCAGATGCTCCTGTGCTCTCACTGACCAGTGCTGCTCCCTGTTTGCATTCTAGAGCGTGAGTGGCCTTGAACCGTGGTCCAGTGCTTTGTGCCAGGCCAGAGTCTGGGCTGTGCCAGATGCTGGCAACTTCCTTACTGAGAAAACCCTGGTTAGCCCTGTGTGCTGGCACTGGACCCAACCCCCGAGGGAGGAAGAGACCGGGTTCCCTGCAGGGTGGGCTACTCATCCCCAGACCTGTGAATCCCCGAACTGGAGTCGGCTGCAAATCCAGGTGCCTTATGTGTGGCTCCATCCCATACACTGCCAGACAGACATCAGCACTGCCTCTTCACCTTCTGTTTCTCACTGGGGCTCCCTCAGCAGATTTGTGTTCATTGAGCTTCAGAATAACCCCTTCTCTCTGTGACAGAAGCCCAGTCGGGAGAGTTTTTCTACTATTTGATGTTTAATTATTATCTAGGATGTGGTTTCTGGAGCTGCCCAGAACTCTGCTGAGTAGAGTGTGTCTTGGAAATGTGTCCCAGGCAGACCACGTCTTGTAGGCTAGTGGGCTGTCTCTTACCTGCAGTGTTAGCTTTTGCTGGGAAGAGGGCCGAGGAGGCAGGCATTCTGGCTTGAATAGTGCTGTATCCTCTTCCCAAGAGCTTGCTTTAGTCTCACTGGAGGCCGTTTTGAGGCCAAGTGCTTGGTCTGTGCCCAACAGCACAGGGATTTGCGATCTTCTGCTCCTGAAGGTCTGGTGTTCCGTACCTGGGACTCTGGATTCTTGTGTCTAGCTACTCAGGAAACCTTGAGAAGCATTACCACCCTGGGGTGTTAGCTAGGGTAAGTCTGAAATTCAAGCTTTTGTATCCGAACTGGATACAAGTCATACCTTCTCTGAAAGTAGCTGAACTCATCAGAAGTTGAATCAGGAGGCCATGTTGTTAAGGAGTCTGGGCTATTGGTAGCAGTTACCTGTGGGCAGTAAAATGGGAGGAAAAAACCTACCTGCCTGGGGAGACCGTGCCCTCTGTTCAGAGCTGGTACCTGAGAGGCAGCTCCTGAAGGGAACACATTCCAGCAGACAGGCCCAGCTGGCGCCGGGGGGCCTGCTGCCTGCACCCCTCCCTCTCGTGTCTTGCTCCTGTCCCTCTGGCCTAGGGTCTCCTGGGAGAGCGACTCTCTTTTCCTGTGGAGCCTTTGGGCTCAGATGCCCTTTTAGCTGCTGCAAAGAAGATCCTGGTTTATTTTATTCTATGTTTTAAAGAGTAAACAGAGGAAATAACTAAAAGTAGTCCTGGGATAAAGTAGGTCATCCTCTCCTCGTGTGTTAGCTCAGAGCTGTCTTGCAGGGAAAGTACTTTCCAGGGCCGTGTCGGCCTTCCTGAAGACCTCACAGTCTTTGGGCCATCCAGTTCTCAAATAGGAGCGGTGATTTGGGGGTGTTGGGGCTATGCGGAGACTGGAGTTTCTTGACGTGGCAGTAGCTGGGGGAATCTTCAGCTTGTTTCTTCAGTTGAAGTGGGACTCATTTCTGGAATGGACTTAATAGGCTGTGTCTCATGTGCAGATTGGGTGAGTCTTGCCTTAGTGTGTCTTGCCACCCTCGATAGGCTCCCAGGGTACTCTCTTCTTTTTCTCTGTAAAGTCCCTTTCTTCTGGTGGCCGTTGTCACTCTGATGTCAGTGAGGTTGGGGAATGGGGACAGTTCTCAGAATCATAGCACAGACTCGTCTGTGTGTGCGGACCCCTGATGCAGAGGGTGCTGCCGTGCCTGGCGTAGGAGCCCAATCGTCAGATCACCATGTTTCTCACATTCCGCGTCACAGGACATCTTAGGTACAAGAAGGGTCTGGTGGAGGTGGATTTACCCCTTGTTGCACAAAGGATCATGTAAAGTCACTGAACTTGCGAAAGTCTATTTTTTTCCCTGTATATCTATTTTTCACAGAATGTAAGAAACGTTAATGACCTGGTCTGTCCTTCTTCCCCTTTCCCCTTCACCTGAGGTCCTCATTCCAGTTTGTATTGTCTTTGTGTCCAAAGTAAACTAGGTGACTTATTTGTATAAAATGTTATTTTGCCACAAGAGACAGTAATAAAAGAAAGATTTTCACAGTACGCGTACCCTCTCTTGTCTCCTGACTGGGCCCCTTGGGTCACGGGGTGGGCAGGTGTGGAGTAGGGGTGGGCTCTGAGTTTCTTTACGTGGCCTTTCTGTAAATATTGTTTTAATGAGTAGAGCTGGTTTCTAGGGTGATAAGGGCACAGTACTGAGCTTTAGGCTTGGTATTTTTTGCTTTACATTTTGATGGAGTACTTTGAGAATTAAAAATGTATATACATGTTTTTAAAACATGTTCATTAAGGTGTGTTTTAACTATACCTCATTTAAGAGTAAATTCACCTCATTTAAGAGTACAGTTTGATGAGTTTTGACAAATGGATACATGATCACAATCATGATACAGGGCATTTCCATCACCTCAGAAAGTTCCCTCAAGTGTCTGGTGTTTGCAGCCCGTTCCCTCCCTCTATCCAGCCCCTTGCAACCATCTTCTGATTTGTGTCTCTTTCGGAAAACTTGTATACTTTTCATATAAAACTTACAACCATGTTTAAGCTCACAAACAATACAAGTTAAAAATAAGTTTGGTTTAGATGGTCTGTGGCACCTGAAGGTCTATTGGCCTCTGCCCACAAACACCACTCACTTATTTTCCCCTTTCTCCTGCTTCTTGCTCTTTTCTTCCTGGTGCCCAGGTAGGGTGATGAAAGGTGAGGAAGCTTCGGAGCATTTGCCAACGACAGTAAAAGTACTGTGGATTTAGAGGCTTTCTTTTGAATGCATTTCTTTTAAGTGCAAGGTAACATTTGAAAGACTTTGCCGCATCTTTTAATAGATCTCCTGCAGGAAGCAGAGCAAGGTCTTGAAGGAAGACAGAACTTTTGGCGTGTGGGTCAGTGGTGGGGACAGACTCCTTGCTGAGTTATGGGGGAAGAAAGGCAGCTGGAGGGACTGGGTTCCTGGGGGCATGTGGTAGGTGTCTGGAGCCTGTGGAAGTCTGACTCACACCTGTGCCCATGCAAGACCCTTGGCAGGCAAGTGAGATAAACGTAGTTTTTTTTTTTTTTTTTTTTTTTTGGCTGTGTTGGGTCTTCGTTTCTGTGCGAGGGCTTTCTCCAGTTGCGGCGAGCGGGGGCCACTCTTCATCGCGGTGCGCGGGCCTCTCACTATCGCGGCCTCTCTTGTTGCGGAGCACAGGCTCCAGACGCGCAGGCTCAGTAGTTGTGGCTCACGGGCCTAGTTGCTCCGCGGCATGTGGGTTCTTCCCAGACCAGGGCACGAACCCGTGTGCCCTGCATTGGCAGGCAGATTCTCAACCACTGCGCCACCAGGGAAGCCCCCCGCCGTAGTTTTTTGGGCAGGGTGAAGGCGTCCTGACGGACGCTAAGACCAGTGCCCCCTGCTCCCGGTGGAGGGGTGGGGTGGGGGGCTCTGCCCCCCAATTGGGAGTGAGACGGTGGGACCACAATGGAACAGGGAAGCAGCAGTGCCACCCCACCTAAACAACCTCCCAGCAACCCAACTCCCCATGTCTACATAATGAGCACCAGCGCAAGACAAGACCCTTGCCCCTCTTGGCTCTCAGACTTATAGGGGACTTGATAAGATTTCAGATGCTACGTGCCAGGAATAAATAAAACAACGGGATGGAGAGTGTGTTGGGGGGAAACACTGGCCTCCTGTGGTCAGGGCCGCCTCAGCGAGTGATGAAGGGAAGGAGAGTTCCAGCTGAGGGAACGGTGACTGCAAAGGTCTGGAGGCAGGAACCAGCTGCAAGTATTGGAGAAAAGCTGCCCTGTGAGGCTACAGCAAGGGCATGGCGGGCGTGGGGCCGGGGAGGGAGGCGGGGGAAGGCCAGATAGGGCTTTTTAGGCCACGGAATTGGATTTTAGGAGAGATAGGCCCCCCTCCCCCCCTCGAAGAGCTTTAAGATCGGCCTGGAACCGACTTCGGAGACTTCCCCCAAGCCCGGGACAGTTTGATTTATCTCCTGGGAGGGAGGCGGGGCTCAGGAGGACCCGAGGCAGGCCCCGCCCCCGGAGCGCGAGCGCGCGCCGGCCCCGCCCCCCCGACCCGCGCCGGTCCCGCCCCCCGCAGCCCGGAACCCGCGCTCGCGGCCCGAGGTCGCCGGGAAGAAACCCGGTACAGTCACCGGTCTCCGTCCTCCATGGCCGCCGCGCTGCTCGCCCGGGCCTGCGGCCCCGTCCGCGGAGGTGAGTGCGCTCCGGTCCGGGGCGGGCCGGGCGGGCGTGGGTCCCGGAGGCCGATTCTCGCCTGACGCAGGCGGGCTGGCGGTGCCCCTCCGGCAACGCGCGGCCTTTGCCCCAGTTGGGCTGCTCCTTGCGCCTGCGTGGCCCCGCCACCTGCTCTGACCCCCCCACTCCCAGCCCAGTTTTCACCGCTACACCCACATTCCCCTCCCTTCATTGCACCTTCAGCGGAGGTTCAGGGTGCGCTATTCCTCGGGAGCCAGCCCTGGGATTGAACCCAGACTGTGCTTCTGTGACCTTGGGCCCCTGTCAGCCTCAGCCGGCCCTTGTGTAAAATGACCACAGTAATACTGTTGTTCTCATAGAGTTGTTATAAGGATTAAATCACAGGTGCTTGGCATATTACAGGTGCTCAGTATTAGCGCTTGTGGCTGATTGCATACAGTACCTTTCCCATCTTCTCATTTCTCTCCAGCTGTAGCAGCAGTGACACCTGTAGCCAGGGCTTCCTTTGCCTGGTCAAGACCCACTCACCCTGAATAATAATAAAGGGGACGCTCTTTGAGAGCTGTCTCTGCCAGGCCCCGTGCTAAGTGCTGCAGTCAGTATCTCATCCTCCCAGCCCGGGAGCTGAGTACTGCTGTCCTCCACATTTAGAGAAACCTGTGAAGTTAGGATCCCCGCCTGAGGTCACAGAGCTGTGCTCTTACTATTATTGGTGTAATACTGGTGATTGAGTGGGATCGTTGTACAAAGTATTTAACAAGCATTCAGTGGGATTCCCAACAGCAGCGCTATCAACATTTTGGGCCTTTAATTTTTTGTCGTGGTATCTGTCCTGTACAATGTTTAGCAGTATTCCTGGCCTCTACCCACTCCATACCACCCTTTGGTTGAGACAACCAAAAATGTCTCCAGACATTGCCAGATGTCCCTTGGGGGACAAAACCATCCGTGGTGGAGAACCACCCAGTTAGTGGATCACTACTATTATTATTATTATTACTACTACGCAAGACCTCTTACATTCCCCTTCCACTGACTACTCTTCTTCTCGTTGGCAGCTCTCCGGCCTCGGGACTGGCGTTGCTTACATACCATCTACCAGTCTGTGGAACTGCCCGAGACACACCAGATGCTTCGTCAGACGTGCCGGGACTTTGCTGAGAAGGAGCTCTTTCCCATCGCGGCCCAGGTGGACAAGGAACATCGCTTCCCGGCGGCTCAGGTGAGAGTTTTAAGAGTACAGGTGCCATCAGCTCCAGGATGACTGGTGACAGTGACAGCCAGGGGCACTGGGACTGCAATCAAGGAACCCTAAGTGGGGGGGGGGGTGTTCCTGGGACCCAGAAAATGCCCTGGATGTTTCCCTTGTCCAGCATGAGGCCTATAGCCAGGATGTAACTTCTGGAATAACAGTAATAATGGTGGATGGTTGATATGCTTACTACGTACTGGGTGTTGTGTTGATAGTAATAGTTAACGCTTATACAATGCTGACCATGTGCTGGACATTGTCCTGAGTTCTGATGGGTTAGCTCATCTGTTTCTTTTCTTTTTTTTTTTTTTTTGGCCGCACCACGCGGCATGCGGGATCTTAGCTCCCCGACCAGGGAGAGAACCCGTGCCCCCCTGTGGTGGAAGCTCGGATTCTTAACCGCTGGACCTCCAGAGAAGTCCCTAGCTTATCTGTTTCTTAAAACTGTCCTATGAGATGAAGGTGCCATTATTACATACCCTTTTGTACAGTTGATGAAACTCAGATTGATGAGAGGATTAAATAATGTGCCCAAGGTCATGGAGCTAATGAGTTACAGAGCTGAAGTTTGAACCCAAGTCTGTATTCTGCCAGCTGCTGAG
The DNA here is from genome assembly GCF_009873245.2 of Balaenoptera musculus. Lineage (NCBI taxonomy): Eukaryota > Metazoa > Chordata > Mammalia > Artiodactyla > Balaenopteridae > Balaenoptera > Balaenoptera musculus. Next base: position 17,297,788 of record NC_045798.1, read on the forward strand.
GTCCCAGTCAGTGCCCTCCTGCCCGTGCCATTGCATCACTCCGTCTGTAATGACAAGTTTGAGATGTTTCTGCTGTCTCCATCCCCTGGCTTGGCAAGATGTCTGGCACACAGTATACTCAATAGATATTTGTTGAGTACATAACTTGTGAAAGAGCCAGTCTTACTGGCCTCTTCTCCACGCCTGTTTTCCATTCTGAGGAATTCAGGAGTTGTGATCACCATTAACATGCCTCATAGGCTCTGGGGCCACTTTTCCAGCTTAGTGAATGTTGTGTGTTCACAATGTATCGGGCACTGTGCCTGGACTGTGGGAATACCCAAGGAGCTCAAAGTGGGGTAGGCAAGTGGCATTCTGAGCACCAAAATTAGTTGGGTAACGTTTAGGTGTTAAGCATTGAAATCATGTCATCTCATTTAGTCCTGAGGACATCCCCAGCTGCACGTCTAATCTCCATTTGGCTTCCTGGAATGCTTACAAGGACTGTGGGAGATCACATATGTCAAGTTCATGGTGCCTGGTACTTGAAAACCAGAAGCTATTAATACTATTATTATTTTTATTACAGTTGAGAAAATTGAGGCACAGAGAGGTGAAGTGATTTTCCAAGGCATACTGTCTATGGACCGGTAGACCTGGTGTGACTGGCTCCAAAACCCTACTCCATCCACTAGCCACGTGCTTGTCCCAGAAGCCCAGCTGGGAAGCCCTGTTCTAATCGGGAATATTATCGTCAAAGGCCTAAACTACCCCTGTATCCTCCATACCGCCACACTCTGGTGCTGCCCTCAGAGCAGTTGTCCAAGACATGGCTGTATATTGGGGCTTTTCTGGCCAAATGACAGACCACTTGATTTATTTTTCCTATATTCCCTCAAATTATAATACTTATTATATTACAGACATAGACTTGCTTTGTGCAAGAAAGCTGGCAGTAGAAACAGGCTTTCTACCAACCAACTCTTCACCAGTCCTCTGGCTTTGTAATCTCTTACTTGCTTTATAGGGCAGGGAAGTTTGCAGATTAATCCTGCCACTAAATAGTGGCAGAAATGGATGTGGAAGGAAGAGATCAAAAGCATCAGCCTCCGTCCTTCTGGCACATTCTGGCACCCGGAGGCTGCTCAGTCCAGACTTGCTGAATGCATGACCTAGCTCAGAGTAGTGATAGCATTTATTTGGTTTTATCTTGGACAGGTGTTTTCATATCTGTAATCTGATTAGGTTATCAGGAGTCCTGCTATTATTTCCTTTGTCTAGAGGATGTAGGAGCAGTTGTAGGAATTGCCTGAGGTCATAGAGCTCAGGGAGAAATAGATCTTCTGATCTTGCCCCTGCCCCACACAAACTGGACTCTGTCGTTTTGGTGGCTGATGGGATGCAGAGGTTGCTCAATGTTTCCCTTCGCTAAGGATTGAAGCAGGTTGGCTTTTTGCTTTTATCACTCTCTGTTACTGTGGGTAGTGCTCAGCTCCGCCCATTACAGAAGGGAATCCAGGGCTTAAACAGGCAGAAGGATCAAAGCAGTAGACACAGGGATAATAGGGCAGGTTGCAAAATTAAAAATAATACCACTAGTGTTTTATTTTTTAATTTTTATTTTGTTTTAAACATCTTTATTAGAGTATAATTGCTTTACAATGGTGTGTTAGTTTCTGCTTTATAACAAAGTGAATCAGCTATACATATACATATATCCCCATATCTCCTCCCTCTTGCGTCTCCCTCCCTCCCACCCTCCCTATCCCACCCCTCTAGGTGGTCACAAAGCACCGAGCTGATCTCCCTGTGCTGTGTGTCCACTAGTGTTTTAAAATGACGATAGTAATAATAACAGGAGTAACTATCATTTGGGGGTTACTGTATTCCAGGTACTTATCCATTAAATCTTCAACAAAACACCCTGAGGCAGTTACTTCATTGATCTCCAGTCTTCAGATGAGGAAACTGAAGCCAGGGGTTACATTTCTTGGTCAGCAATCACACAGCTGGGATTGGAGGAGCCAGATGTAGACTCTGAGCTCCCCCCCGCCAACCCCAGCCTACAGGAGATGCTTAGTTAGTGATTTCTTTCTTTCTTTTTTTTTCTTCTTTTTAAAAATTTATTTATTTACTTTGGCTGCACCGGGTCTTAGTTGCGGCATTTGGGATCTTTTAGTTGCGGCATGCATGCGGATCTAGTTCTCCGACCAGGGATCGACCCGGGCCCCCTGCATTGGGAGTGCGGAGTCCTACCCACTGGACCACCAGGGAAGTCCCTAGTTAGTGATTTCTAATATTTTTTTCCTGAAGAATTTTTTTCCCCCAAGAAAAGTGGATTTACTGGGGAAGAGTCAAGGGGAGAAGAATTGAGAGGTGGGTAGGCCACGAAGGAGGTGGAAGGCTAGTGCCAGTTTCTGCTCACTTGGCTTGTTTTGTAATCTAAGCGGAACTTTACTCTTTCTGTGTCCAAACCTAACCCCTGCCCCCGAGGAAAAAAAAAAAAAAAAGAAACAGTTATGAATTTATAATGCTATTATGTTATAAAGGGAAAGAGGAAATAGAATGGTGTTTCCAAACCAGCTTTGGACTCCGGAACCTGGAAATGTATATGTGCATTTTTTTTTTTTTTTGGCTGCACTGAGCATCTTGTGGGATCTTAGTTCCCTGACCAGGGATGGAACCTGGGCCCCTGCAGTGGAAGCGTGGAGTCCTAACCACTGGGCTGCCAGGGAAGTCCCTATATGTGCATATTTATATGTATGAAACTGAACCCAGTTTCTTTTCCTTCACTCAGTGAATGTTTATTGAGTAACTTTTTTTTTTAATTCATTAATTTTATTTTATTTATTTATTTTGGCTGCGTTGGGTTTTCGTTGCTGCGTGTGGGCCTTTCTCTGGTTGCGGTGAGTGGGGGCCACTCTTCGTTTGCTGTGCTCAGGTTTCTCATTGCGGTGGCTTCTCGTGGAGCACGGGCTCTAGGCGTGTGGGCTTCAGTAGTTGTGGCACACGGGCTTCAGTAGTTGTGGCACACGGGCTCAGTAGTTGTGGCTCGCGGGCTCTAGAGCACAGGCTCAGTAGTTGTGGCGCACGGGCTTAGTTGCTCCGTGGCATGTGGGATCTTCCCGGACCAGGGCTGGAACCTGTGTCCCCTGCATCGGTAGGCGGATTCTTAACCACTGTGCCGCCAGGGAAGTCCCTTATTGAGTAACTTTAATATATCAGGTGCAAAACGTGCTCTTCGTCCTCTTGCCCTGTCTCAGATGATAGTTAACCACATAGAAACCTCTCAAATCATAGTCCATTTTTCTTCTTCCTCATGTGCACAGACTTCTGTGAATTCCACCCCGGGAGTGTCCCCTGAATGGCACCGCCTCTCACCTCTCCCGGCAAGCATTCATCTCTCTGTGTTTCAGGAGCGTTCGTTCATAATCCCTAATTCTCTGGGTGTGCTTGTCATGTGATGGTGTGTATCCTATGTCGCAGTTATTTCCCACAGTTGCCTCCCTGAAGGCCGGGATTGGTCTTGTTTACACCCCTACCTCCTCGCCCTCCGTAAGTGCTTGGCATTCAGCAGATGTTTGCTGAACTTTATGGACTTGAATTTTATGGTTAAGTCATCCTGAATGTCCTTATTGTCCCAGCACTTAGCACACACTGACCCAGTGCGGGAACTGCGGAGGTGGCTCCCGCGGCCCCTTCCCCTTGAATAAAGCAACAAATTTTCAACAAGTTAGGGAATTTGATTCTCTAAAAGGAGTCCGGGACTTCCCTGGTGGGAAGTCCCAGACTCCCTGGGACTTTGTCCCAGGACAAATTTGATTTTTTAAATATGTGAGCTTTAGAAGTGACTTAAAAGCACTATTTTTATGTGAAGTGCCCTCTAAACGTGTCCCAAATATGAAGGCAGCAGGTGCTGAAGGCTCACTCTGCTAGGAAAGGGGTCCTTCTCTTTCTCACATTTTCTCTTGGGAGTTTGGAGACCACCAGGCTTGGCCCAGTCAGGGATGCAGATCGGACTCCCGGTTCACAGACACAGGGGACCGAGAGTAACCACCGTGGGTAGCAGCTCTGAGGGGTTCCCCTTGAGGTCGCTCTGAAGGTCAGGCTGCTAGAGGAAAATATTAGGGAGCCTGGCAGCTGTTAGCCAGTTACCATCAGCATACTTAGATCAGAAATGATTTATACAACTGAACATATGGTCTTTTTGTGTGTGTGTGCTGCTGCTTTTTATTTTGTTTTTGATTTCTTTTTTTTAATATAAGTTTATTTATTTATTTATTCATTTTTGGCTGCATTGGGTCTTCATTGCTGCGCGCGGGCTTTCTCTAGTTGCAGCGAGCGGGGACTACTCTTCGTTGCGGTGCACGGGCTTCTCATTGCGGTGGCTTCTCTTGTTGCGGAGCACGGGCTCTAGGCGCGCGGGCTCCAGTAGTTGTGGCTCGCGGGCTCTAGAGTACAGGCTCAGTAGTTGTGGCGCATGGGCTTAGTTGCTCTGCGGCACATGGGATCTTCTTCCTGGACCAGGGCTCAAACCCATGTTTCCTGAATTGGCAGGTGGATTCTTAACCCCTGCTCCACCAGGGAAATCCCTGATTTCTTCTTCTTTTTGATTGTACTGTCTTTTCTCTCCATTGCCGTTGTCTCCAATTTTTTTTTTTTTTTTTTTTTTTTTTTGTGGCCACGCCATGCGGCATGTGGGATTTTAGTTCCCCAACCAGGAATCCAACCTGTGGCCCCTGCAGTGGAAGCATGGAGTCTTAACCACTGGACCGCCAGGGAAGTCCGTGTCTCCAGTTTTTTTCTAGAATGTTCCTGCAGCTGGCCATGGCATATTGCCAGAAATCTCAAGATATACTTCAGAATGAGAAAGGTTGGGGGAAACAGCATGCTAGTGAAGTCGCTTGGGTGCAGTCATTGTGAACTCCTACAGCTTTTTATTCAGACAGAGAGAACTGTCAGGAGAGCCAGGGGGCAGCGGTGTGGTGTAGAGAGACCAGTGCCAGGAGTTCTGGCTTCCCCATCCAGGTGTCCCGGGAGTGGCAGCATCTGCACGTGAGCCCCCTTCCGTAACAGGAAAATGGGGTAGTCCTTGTCCTGCCTACACTCCGTCTGGGAATTTTGGTTCCCATTCTGTTTCTTGGGGTGAAATGGCATCATGGTGTGATCGGCTGATCTGTCGTTTATCCCAGGGTTGTGTACTGGAGATAGAGGCTGAAGAGGGGGTGGGTCTTAGTGTCCAGGGAAGCTGGGTGGTGTGTGTAAGGTGAGACAATTGGGGCTTTTTTTTTTTTATATATAAATTTATTTATTTATTTTTGGCTGTGTTTGGTCTTCATTGCTGCGCACTGGCTTTCTCTAGTTGTGGCGAGAGGGGGCTACTCGTTGTTGCGGTGCGTGGGCTTCTCATTGCGGTGGCTTCTCTTGTTGTGGAGCACGGGCTGTAGGCGCGCGGGCTTCAGTAGTTGTGGCACACGAACTCAGTGGTTGTGGCTCATGGGCTTAGCTGTTCCGCGGCATGTGGTATCTTCCCGGCCCAGGGCTTGAACCTGTGTCCCCTGCATTGGCAGGTGGATTCTTAACCACCGCGCCACCAGGGAAGTCCGGGGCGTTTTTTTTTTAACTCAGTCTCTTTTGCTCTTTGGCCAGAGAAAGCCCTTCAGCGGGGTTCCTGTCCAGGCCTGAGCATGAATCTTGGGGACCCTGTGTATTTCTGGCACCTGGTAGAATACGACCCTGGCTCCTGACCCAGCACAGGCATTCCCCATAAAACACCATTCCACCCTGGAATAGGTTTGTTGCAGGCCCTAAGTGTAGGTTCAGAAGGGGCTCTGGGACTTCCCTGGCGGTCCAGTGGTTAAGACTCTGCGCTTCCAGTGCAGGGGCATGGGTTCGATCCCTGGTCAGGGGACGAAGATCCCACATTCTGTGAGTGCAGCCAAAAAACAAAAATAATTAAAAAAAAAAAAAAAGAAAGGGGCTCTGTTCTGAGGCCACGCTCGTGCTGGCACAGGGCTTTGTGAGTCTCCGGGTCCTGTTCAGAGACAACGCTGCCTAAACCACTGTCTCCTGTCCACGCCCACCCCCTCCTTGATTCCTACCGGCTGCAATGATGTAGCTTCTCTGAGCAGCATCGCCCCCGCTGGCCCCAGGTGCGCGGTGACCACAGAATTTTTTTAAGCGATTCTTGAAATGACACATCCCTGGGAGCTCTGAGTCCCATTTATCACTGTGTACTAGCTTCCCGTTGCTGTTGTAACAAATTACCACAGACTCAGTGGCTTAGAATAGTACACATTTAGTATCTGACAGTTCCTGGAGGGCAGAAATCCAAAGTGGGTCTCTCTGGGCTTAAAATCAAGGTGTGGGCAGGCCTGCGTCCCTTCCGGTGGCGCTAGGGGAGAATCATGCCCTTGCCTTTCCCAGCTTCTGGTGGCCGCCTGCATTCCTTGGCTCGTGACCCACACCCCTCCAGCCAGCATCCCGGTCACTCCAGCCTCTGCTTTCATTGTCCCATCTCCTTCTCTGCCCCTCCTGTCTCCCTCTTTCCCTTACAAGGACCCTGCGATGACATTAGCCCCCCTGGATCATCTAGGGCAGCCCCCTCACGATCCTTCACTTAATCTCACCTGCAGAGTCCCTTTTGCCACGTGAGGAAACATATTCACAGGTCCTGGGGATTAGGACGTGCTCGTCTTTGGGGGGCTGTCATTCTGCCTCCCACGCACTGGCCGTCTCCTCCCCTGTGTTACACGGGAGACCCTGAGCACGGTCAGGCCCATCCCAAGCTTAGAGTCTTACAAGAGTTTCCCATGGGAACAACTCAAGGCAGAATCAAACAAGCAGTTTCATAGAGGGACACAAATCATTATGGAAGTTCAGCAGATTCACCAGTGCCCCTCCTCCCAGACATCACTGTCAAGACAAGAACTCATCAGTCACTTAATGATAATAAATGCTGTTCACTTGCTCATCATTGCTAATTCTTAGAGAACTGCCCATCAAAACTACAATGAGGCACCACCTCACACCGGTCAGAATGGCCATCATTAAGTCTACGAATAATAAATGCTGGAGAGCGTATGGAGAAAAGGGAACCCTCCTACACTGTTGGTGGGAATGTAAATTGGTGTAGTCACTATGGAGAACAGTATGGAGGTTCCTTAAAAAACTAAAAATAGAGCTACCATGTGATCCAGCAATCCCACTCCTGGGCTTATACCCAGACAAAAGTATAATTTGAAAAGATAGATGTACCTCTGTGTTCATAGCAGCACTATTTACAATAGCCAAGACATGGAAACAACCTAAATGTCCATCAACCAATGAATAGGTAAAGAAGATGTGGTACATATATACAATGGAATACTACTCAGCCATTAAAAAGAATGAAATGCCGTTTGCAGCAACATGGATGGACCTAGAGATTATCATACTAAGTGAAGTAAGTCAGAGAAAGACAAATACCATGTGATATCACTTATATGTGGAATCTAAAATACAACACACATGAAGCTATCTACAAAACAGAAACAGACTCACAGACGTAGTGAACAGACTTGTGGTTGCCAAGGGGAGGGAAGGATTGGGAGTTTGGAATTAGTAGATCCAAACTATTATATATAGGATGGATAAACAATAAGGTCCTATTGTATAGCACAGGAAACTATATTCAATATCCTGTGATAAACCATAATGGAAAAGAATATGAAAAAGACTATATAGATGTATAACGGAGTCACTTTGCTGTGTAGCAGAAATTAACACAACATTGTAAATCAGCTATACGTCAATAAAATTTTTTAAACAGTGCCATTCACCGATCACTCACCTCGTGCCAGGTACTGGGCTCAGCATTTTATATATATGTTGTCTCAGTCCTTGAAACAGTTCTATGAAGTAAGTACTATTTGGGGAAGGGGGGAATCAAACTTTTATAATCACAGAAGTAATACTAATTATAGACAAGTGAGAAAATATGGCAGACATTCTTACTGATTTGCTTCATTGAAGTCAGCATAGTCTAAGAACATGGTTACAGGAATCAAATGATATAAAATGATTTTCTTTCTATAAATTTATTTATTTATATTTTATTTTTGGCTGCGTTGTATCCTCATTGCTGCATGCAGGCTTTCTCTAGTTGCGGCGAGCGGGGGCTACTCTTCGTTGTGGTGCATGGGCTTCTCATTGTGGTGGCTTCTCTTGTTGTGGAGCACGGGCTCTAGGCATGTGGGCTTCAGTACTTGTGGCTCGCGGGCTCCAGAGCACAGGCTCAGTAGTTGTGACGCACGGGCTTATTTGCTCCACGGCATGTGGGATCTTCCTGGACCAGGGATTGAACCCGTGTCCCCTGCATTGGCAGGCGGATTCTTTTTTTTTTTTTCTTTTTTATATATTTATTTATTTATTTATTTTTGGCTGTGTTGGGTCTTCGTTGCTGTGCACAGGCTTTCTCTGGTTGCGGCGAGCGGGGGCTACTCTTCGTTGCGGTGCGCGGGCTTCTCATTGCGGTGGCTTCTCTTGTTGTGGAGCATGGGCTCTAGGCACACAGGCTTCAGTAGTTGCAGCACGTGGGCTCAGTAGTTGTGGCTCGTGGGCTCTAGAGCGCAGGCTCAGGAGTTGTGGCGCACTGGGCTTAGTTGCTCTGCAGCATGTGGGATCTTCCCAGACCAGGGCTCGAAGCCATGTCCCCTGCATTGGCAGGTGGATTCTTAACCACTGCGCCACCACGGAAGTCCTGAAATGATTTTCTAATGAAAAGCAGTGGTCCCTCTTCTACCCCAGCCTGCTCCCTAGAGGCCATTGGTTTTAGTTGTTTCGTCTCAAAGCTACGCAGGTTCTGTTGTGGTCCCTGTTTCCCAGGTGGGGAGCAGGCTGACAGAGGGTAAGGAATCTGTCCTAGGAACCTGCTGAAGGGTCTGAGCTGGTTGAGGTCCTGGGGTCAGTGCTGGGTTTCAGTCCCAGCCCCGCCACTTACAAGCTCCGCCCCGAACTGGTTGCTTCACCTCCCTGAGCTCTGGTTTCCTCACCTGTGACATGAGGTTGACTCAGCATTGTCCTCACAGAGCTTCGGCGAGACTCAAATTGAAGAGTACACATAAAGCATTTTTCAGCGTTGGGCACTGATAATTAACCATGACCACCACTGGTATTCCAAGTCAAAAATTCCAAGCTTCTTCCCCTTTATTCATTGTTTCACTGGCATTGGCATATAGCAGTGGACAAAACCGCACCGTCTCTGCCCTCGTGGTCACGGAGAAAGACCTTAATCAGAACAAGCACATGAATAGGTGTGAAATTACAGCTGCACAAGCACCACTAAGGAGAGGCACAGATGCCGCAGGAGCGTGTGATTGAAGGATTTGACTCAGTGGGGTCAGAGATGGCCATGCAGCAGAAGTGATGCTTGAGCTGAGCCCCAAGGACGGGAGGAGATAATAACTAGTTGATAAAGGGCATCACTGACAGGAAACAGCATGTGCAAAGACCCTGTGGTGGGGAGGGGAAGTGTGGTACGTGTAAGGGACTGAAAGAAGGTCTGTGTGGCACTGTGCTGCCCTGCTCTGCTCCTTACCTCAGAGGCCCCCAAAGCCTTCTTGTGCCTTCTGCCTGCTGACTGGTTGTGTCTGTAGACACAGGGTAGAGTTGGGGCGGAATTTGGGGACAGGACGGCTTGAATGAATGGTGCTGTCTTGCAGACTTAGCCTCGGGGGTCCCGGGGTAGGTGGATGTGGCCATGTGACCTGAGTTTCTGCAGGCACTGGCTCAGGGGCAGGAGAGTTGGGGTTGGAGAGGTTGGGCACCGTCCCCCGGCAGCTGCCCTTGCCATGACATCCTTCCCTGGGGCCAGGTGAAGAAGATGGGTGAGCTGGGGCTCATGGCCATGGATGTGCCCGAGGAGTTTGGTGGTGCCGGCCTCGATTACCTGGCCTACGCCATCGCCATGGAGGAGATCAGCAGGGGCTGCGCCTCCACTGGAGTCATCATGAGCGTCAACAACGTGAGTCTCGCACCTGGGCCCTGGATACACTGGTGGAGGGGAAGCTCCTGTGGGTGGGCAGGCCCTCTGCCACGCAGCCCCACATCTGGGGCACAGCCCGGCCTTGGCTCCCTGCCCCTGACCGCCTCTGGACCTGGTCCCTTGCGTGGGCCTCTGGAGAGAGGAGGCCTGGGGGTGGGTACGTGGGTGGGCAGGTTTCTGGGCTGGAAGGCCTCTGACCGCTCTGCACTGTCCCCCCAGTCCCTCTACTTGGGGCCCATCCTGAAGTTTGGCTCCAAGGAGCAGAAGAAGCAGTGGGTCACTCCTTTCACCAGCGGCGACAAAATTGGCTGCTTTGCCCTCAGTGAACCAGGTATCACCGTGGGACAGGGCCTGCCCCTGTCCCCTCCCCTCAGAATCGGGGTGACAGACTCAGGCTGGGGCCAGTGCTGAGCTGGGTCAGCTGCTCGTTGCCTCCTGGGGCAGGAGGGCAGGAGGGCAGGAGTGAGGGCCTGGGGTGGAGCTCTGGCTGCTGGGATCGCCACAGAGCTGGGGCTCGCCTCGGCTGAGCTGGGAGGGAGGGACTTGGGCCCTGGGGTCCCTTTGGCTTGAAGACACCCAGCTGTCACATCCCCCCCATCCCCACACCCCGAGAGCTGTGGGAGCCGGTGCGGCCCTCGGGCCTTCTCTCAGGAGCCAGACCCTGATCCCTTGGACCCGGGCCTGGCTCACCAGCCAGGGGTGAGGCTGGGTTCCGGGTGAGTTGGTGGCGGTGGACTCTGAGTCTGCGTGTGGGGCAGGGAACGGCAGCGACGCGGGGGCCGCCGCCACCACTGCCTGGGCGGACGGTGACTCGTGGGTCCTGAGTGGCACCAAAGCCTGGATCACCAACTCCTGGGAGGCCTCGGCCGCCGTGGTCTTCGCCAGCACGGACAGATCCTTGCAGAACAAGGTGGGGACCCCGAAGGGAGGGTCAGTGAGACGTTCAGAGTTTCTAGATCCAAATCTCCTTGGTCTGATGGAGCTGTTCTTGCTCTGGGGCACTTGCCGCTGTCCCTCTCCCTCCCTGGGCGGCGCCTTCCCCAGAGGAGCTGGCAGAGGGTGTCACCGAGAGGTCCTGAGGGAGGTGGAGGGAAGGGACAGGAGTCGGTGGCTGTGGTGGTTTGTGTGAGGGGCGTGGCCTCGAGCAGGTGAAAAAGTCACTGGGCGTGTCTGGCCTCCAGGGCATCAGTGCCTTCCTGGTTCCCATGCCAACGCCTGGGCTCACGCTAGGGAAGAAGGAAGACAAGCTGGGCATCCGGGCCTCATCCACTGCCAACCTCATCTTCGAGGACTGTCGCATCCCCAAGGACAACCTGCTGGGGGAGCCAGGGATGGGCTTCAAGATTGCCATGGTGAGCCCAGCCACGGGGGTGGGGTCCCTGGGGGAAGGCCCTGGGGCCCGGCTGGCCGGCCACTGACAGGGCGGTCCTCACAGCAAACCCTGGACATGGGCCGCATCGGCATCGCCTCCCAGGCCCTGGGCATCGCCCAGGCTGCCCTCGACTGTGCTGTGAACTACGCCGAGAACCGCACGGCCTTCGGGGCGCCCCTCACCAAGCTGCAGGTCATCCAGGTAATGAGGCACGATGCCGCGGAGGGAGAGAATTTTGGCCTTTCCCCTCTGCCTCCCAGATGGCTTTCACCTGCTTCCGTGTCCTCTGTCCTCCTACCTCCTGTCTTGCAGGGAGAGGGGAGGGAGGGCAAACACCGACTGCCTGCCGGGGTGGGACTGGGTTGTTGCAGTTCAAGTTGGCGGACATGGCCCTGGCCCTGGAGAGTGCCCGGCTGCTGACCTGGCGCGCTGCGGTGCTGAAGGATAACAAGAGGCCTTTCATCAAGGTGCCGTGGGGCTGGGGTCTCCCTGGGCACGGCCCAGAGCTTTGGTGGTGGAGGGACTGAGGGAAACATCTGGGCGGGGTCCTGGTTCCTCGGGCCCGTGGGTTTATTGCTACAAGGGGTGGCTCCCCCAGGCCCACCCTGCTGAGGGCCATGTGCTGGGCGCTCCCCCCAAGGTCGAGTTTCTGACGCCACCATCCCCTGTGGTTAGGAGGCGGCAATGGCCAAGCTGGCTGCTTCGGAGGCCGCAACTGCCATCACCCACCAGGTGAGTGTCCCTGGTGCCTGGGCGAGGGAGGTCCCAAGGGTTGAGTAGCAGCGAGTGTGCCGGCTGCCCTTCCCCTGGGTATTCCTTCGGTGTGGCTGATCCTGTCCTGTTTTTCCCCTCGAGTGGGGGTCTTCTCCTCCTGAGCCCCTGCTTTCCGCCTTAGGCCATGCAGATCCTGGGTGGCATGGGCTACGTGACAGAGATGCCAGCCGAGCGGCACTACCGTGACGCTCGCATCACTGAGATTTATGAAGGCACCAGTGAGATCCAGAGGCTGGTGATCGCCGGCCACCTGCTCAGGAGCTACCGGAGCTGAACCCTCGGTAGGGCCGAGAGTGCCCGCTGGGATCCAGGCTGGCCTGAGGACCAGGGGAAAGTGGGCAGGAGCCATGTGGCCTTCCCCCTGACTCCCAGTCAAGGCCTGTGGGGCAGAAGGGCGGGGGCCACGCCTCCTCTCGCCAGGGTCCCCAGACCCAGTCTTCTGGGTGGACCTGCCGCCCTCAGCTCTATCCGCCCCAGACTAAGCTGCCTGGGAGAAAGGAAAAGCGGGGCTGTGGTCTGAGGATGCCCGTCCTCAGCTCAGGTTCTTGGCTTTGTTCCCTCTCCACCACCGACTGTGCCTTACTCTCTTCATCTGGAGGCTGGGCCGTGGGAAGAGAGAAATTACCACTTGGGGACTCCCCATTTCTCTTCTGTGGGTCCTGGCGCTTAGCGTGAGACCCAGTGTCTACTCTTTCCTCTGAGGTCAGGGGTCTGGAGGAGTGGGGTGCGGTGGGGGCCGGAATGACCAGGCCTCAAAGCAGGAGTGGTGTTCTCTCAGGCCCTGTAGCCTCAGGGCTGGGTCATTGTGGAAGCTGCCCTGCGTCCCATTAACCTGTTCTTCGTAAAGTATAAATGAGTGCAGGTGGGTGGTCTGATTCGTGCTGTGGGATGATCACCTGTGGGAACTAAGTAATAAAGCATATCTGTCCCCTGACCCTCATGTCCTTGCTTGGGTGCTGCTGGGGAGGGAAAGATGGTGCTTTAATCTGCTCTCCTGCAAACCCCCCACTCTGTGTGAGTGTGAGAGAGTGTGTGTGTGTATGTGTGTGTGTGATTATGTGAAGCCGGCTGCAGCGGGAGGGTCCATTTCCACCCTGGGAGAGCTCCAGCATGAAGCAGGGTTGACGCAGTTCAGGAGAATAAGGGCTTGGGTGTCTAGGACTGCTGAGCAGGGAGGGCCAGCCAGGTTAGGGCCGCCGGCGGGCAGGCAGGTGAGTGAGTGCCAGCCTCAGGGCAGGAGGAAGGATGCCAGAGGGGCTGGGGGGAGAGGAGAGGGGAAGGAGCAAAGCTGAGGAAATGGAGACTTCGAAAGCGTCTGTTTTGCTTACTATCTGTTCACCGAGGGCCAGCACTGAGCCTGTAGTGAGAGGGTCCTGTATCAAATCCAACTCAGGTCCACTCGCCCGACATGCAGCAAAGCCAATCTGCTGACACCAGGTTGTGATGAAGGAACATACAGTGTTTATTGCAGGCCCCAAGCAATGGAGTGGAGACAAGCCTCAGATCCATTCCAGGTGGTCCTGGAGTTGGGGGTTTCTTAAGGGGAAGAACGGAGAGGCTGGGATTAATCATTTCTGTGATTAATGGTAGTTTCGGGAGTCAGGATGTCTCTGGTTTAGGATTCTCTGGCCGGGTGGCCCATGGCTCAGGGGTCTGTGAACTCATCTTGCCCTGGAGAAACACCCTGAGTTTGTGTGGTAATGGTATCTATGATAGCAGTTTTAGCACATTAACAATGTTATTGACAACAGCAGTTTGTAGTCATCTGACGCTGGTTGATTAGTGTTCATTTAGCACAGGATTGAGGCCAGAGGGTATAAGAAAGGGGATAAAGTTTTGGATAGAGATTAATCACCAGCTCAGCAAGGGAGCTGGTTTAAGGAGGACTCAGTTTGGGTCCTGGTGCTGCGGGGCTGGCTTTGGGCCGACGTGCCTCTGCGCGGGAGCCCATGCTGTTAACCGCCGTGGCGCTGTGTGGAGAGCGGAGCTGCTGGGGGAGAAACGGAACAGAGGGGTGAGGGCGGCGGGAAGAGCCCGCAGACAGTTTCAGAAGAGGTGCGGACAGCCCTCCGCAGAGCGGGAAGGGCCGGGAAGCTGACCTGCCACTGCTGTGAGGTGTCTGGAGGGAAGAGGCGCCGGGAACCTGACCAGTTGGAGACACCATCAAGTGGGCGCCCAACCGCGCGGGCTCTCGCCGCGCGCGGGTTCACGTGCAGGGGTGCGGGTGAGGGGCGCCGCGCGGCCGAGGGAGGCAGCCTCCAGCCCGCCCTCGCCCCGCGCCAGGGTCGGCCGAGCAAACACTCCCTCGCCAGCGGCTCTCCGGGCGCACACGCCTCCACGGGCCGCTGTTGGCGGGGCGGGCCCCCCAGCTCTGGGCACCTGGCCCAGGTGTGCGGGATGGAGGAGCCGGGCCCCGCGGGGCCGACAGGCGCAGCTGCGGCCCGCTTTCCCCCACTGCGCAGGCGGGCGGGGCGCGAGGGGTAACAGGAGAGGGATCCCGCTAACGACACGCAGAGACCGCTTCCCTGCCGCCCTGGGGCCTGGTGGTCTGCGCCGCCTCCTGCTCCGGGTAAGCAGCTAGCTCACACCTCTGCGGGGCCCTGGGCTCGGGTGCAAGCCGAGGGTGCGGGGAGCAGGCTGGGATTCAAGGCTTCTCCCCCGGAGCAGCCACGGTTGACCCATCCCACCTGGGAGGCAGGCGAAGGGCAGCCTCTCCCTGAGTCGCTGACCCCACGAACAGGGGCAGCAGCGTTCAGATGGCTTCACGACGCCTCCAGCGAGGTAGTCCTGGCTCCTGGCCCAGGTGAGAGTGAGGGGACAGGCACGTGGTTGAAGCTGTCTTTGGGCCTTTCCTCTAGGCAGTGGGGGATGGGGAGGGGGAGGGAGCTTTGAGGCTCAGAAGAGCCCGACCTGAGCCCCAATCCCAGGTTGGGACGCCAGGCTGGGAACCCAGCTCTCCTGCTCGGGACTCTGGCCCCTCCTGTCTTGGTCGGGCCAGTCTGCCGTACCTGTTGAAAAGCCTCTGGGCCTTGAAGGTCCAGGCGGCCAGCGAGAGCCACAGCGCTTCTCCAGGGCAAAGGGCTGGGCCATCAGAGCCAGCCCCAGCCGGGGAACAGGCCTGTTTCCCCAGCGGCTGCCCCAGCTGGACGTCTGCTTCTTAGATGGGGCTGGGAAGAACCTCAGCCTCAGGGTCATAGAGGGCCGTACTGTCCTCAGTTTCCGCTCAAGGTCCAGTCTGTGCGCTCCAGGTCTTCCAGATGCTCTCATGGGTTGGGGGTCTCCCTCTCCTGTCGGGGGCAGGAGGTGGGGAGAGTCAACCACCAACCCTTGGCTTTGACAGGGAGCAGGCCTTTCTTAGTTGAAGCTTCTCCAGCTCAGAACTGAATGCTGAACTCTGCCCTGGGTCCCCTTGAACTGGAACTATGCAGGTAGGTCGCAGACATCATGTCACTTTGTGCCCAGTGTGTGTTTCCTACGAATAAGGACAGTCACTTACACTCACTTACACATCAGGGGGACAGTTACCAAAGCTGGGAAGCTTAACCATGGTCTGCAGACCTCACTCACGACTTGCCAGTCCTCTCCATGCCCTTCATGGTGGTTTAAGGTCCAGGATCACACGCTGAATTTAGCTCAGGGGTCTCTTGTTTCTTTCATTCTAGGACGGTTTCTCAGACTGAATTTGTTTTTGGTGACATTGGCATTTTTAAAGTGTCCAGGCTGGTTAATTTTGTAGACTGTCCCTCTGTCCAGATTAGTCTGATGGTTTCTCTGTGATAAAATGCATGGTGTGTATTTTTGGGCGGTGATAGTGTAGTGAAGTCCCTATTTTATATCTGACTTCGACTATTAGTGTTTTATCTTGTTCTTAATTAAGATGAGGTTTATCGTCTTTCTAAAATACCAATTTTTGACTATTGACATTCAGTATTGTGGTTTTTAAATTAATTTGATAGTTTCCTTCTAATTTTTTTGGATTTAATTTGCTGTTTTTTTCCCCCCCAGCTTCCTGGGATGAATGTTCATTGGTTTTTTTCAGTCTTTTTTCTAAGGAATGAATTTAAAGTTATGCATTTCTCTCTAAGCATGGTTTTAGCTTCATTTCGTAAATTTCAATAGATTGTATTTTCATTATTACTAAGTTTTTTGAGTTCCATTATGCTTTCTCCTTTGACTTATCAGTTGTTTCAAAGAGTATTATTTTATTTATTTATTTTTGGGTGCATTGGGTCTTTGTTGCTGTGCACGGGCTTTTTCTAGTCGCAGTGAGCAGGGTCTACTCTTCGTTGTGGAGCGCAGGCTTCTCATTGTGGTGGCTTCTCTTGTTGCAGAGCATGGGCTCTAGGTGCGTGGGCTCAGTAGCTGTGGAATGTGGGCTCAGTAGCTGTGGAATGTGGGCTCAGTAGTTGTGGCTCGCGGGCTCTAGAGCGCAGGCTCAGTAGTTGTGGTGCACGGGCTTAGTTGCTCCGCGGCATGTGGGATCTTCCCGGACCAGGGCTCGAACCCGTGTCCCCTGCATTGGCGGGCAGATTCTTAACCACTGCGCCACCAGGGAAGTCCCGAAAGAGTATTATTTTATTAAGATGGGGTTTCTGCAGTATTTTTTGTTATTGATTTTTTAAAAAATAGTGGTAAGATACACATCACATAAAATTTACCATTTTAGATTGGCACAGCATTGTAAATCAACTATACTTCAATAACAAAAGTTACTAAAAAAAGATGAACTATCCTGTGCATGATGGCAAAGTGAGCTTTCTAAAATGCAAATCTGATCAGTACACCCCCATGTGCACTCTGAACTCCAATTTTAATAAATGACTTGCTCTTCTGCAAAAAAATAATAAATTACCATTTTAACCATTTTTCTTAAAAAAAAATGTACAATTCAGTGGCATTTAGTTCATGTACAGAGTTTGGTAACTATCACTGCTATCTAGTTCCTGAACATTCTCATCACCCCAGAAGGCAACTCCATACCCACCGCTATTGATTTTTCTTTTTCTTTTCTTCTTTTTTTTTTTTTTTTGGCCATGCTGTGGTGTGGCATGTGGGATCTTAGTTCCCCGACCAGGGATCGAACCTATGCTCCCTGTAGTGGGAGCGGATCCTTAACCACTGGACCGCGAGGGAGGTCCCCCAACTGCTATTGATTTTTGCCTTAATTGCACTGTAGTCTCAGAACATTTTCTGCATTATTTAAATTCTTTGAAATTTGTTGAGATTTGCATCATGGCCCCACGTCATTTTCTATAAAAACCGAATTTTTTTTTTAAAATTTTTATTTATTTATTATTTTTGGCTGTGTTGGGTCTTCGTTTCTGTGTGAGGGCTTTCTCCAGTTGTGGCGAGTGGGGGCCACTCTTCATCGTGGTGCGCGGGCCTCTCACTGTCATGGCCTCTCTTGTTGCAGAGCACAGGCTCCAGACGCACAGGCTCAGTAGTTGTGGCTCACGGGTCTAGTTGCTCTGCGGCATGTGGGATCCTCCCAGACCAGGCCTCGAACCCGTGTCCCCTGCATTGGCAGGCAGATTCTCAACCGTTGCGCCACCAGGGAAGCCCCCCCGAATATTTTTTAAGAGATTCTTTTTTCCCCATTGATACACATAGCTCTAGTTCATGTATTTTGATTGCTGTATGGTGTCCCATTGTATACATATACTATATTTAAGTAGTTTCCAGTTTTTCTCTTTATGAACCATGGTGCAGTGAACATTCTAGACTGTCTCTCCTTGTTCAAGTGTGAGATCTGAGCATTTAAATAGAAGTGGGCTTGTTGGCTTCAGGCTGTTTGTTGCTTCGGCTTTACAGATATTTGCCAGCTCTCCACCGTGGTTCCATCAGCACACAGCCTCCTAACGGGAGGAGTGTCCATCCCTTGGTACCATCAGACTTTACAATTTTTCTTCAAACTGATTGTGATTTTAACTTGCATCCCTGGTTGCTAGAGGAGTTGCCCATCTTTTCACTGTTTATTGGCCATTCTGGTTCCTGCTGTGAATTGCCATTTATGTCCTTTGTTTCTTCTATGGGTTATCTTTTCCTTATTGATTTGTAATCGTCCCATGGGCATAGTTTGGATGCTAATCACTTGCCAGCTGTAGAGTTGCAAAAAGACTCATACAGTGTGTGACTTTCACTTTTTAAAGTGGGTTTACGTTTTAATGTCCACTTTGAAAATTAAAAAAAAAAACTTTCAGAAGTTTTATCTATACTCTGTAAACGTTTCAAATACACTCTTCATGATAAAAAGTGACAGTCCCCTTCTGGGGGGGTAGTTTGGGTACATCTTTCCAGACCTTTTCCTCTGCATCTCCGAATAGCTCAGTTATATATTTTTCCCCCATAAATGGGATGAATGCTCTATGTATTATGCGACCTTTACATCAAGTGTCCTCTCTGTACCTCTCCTTAGCACAAAGATTTCTCCCCCTACACATATATACATACACACACACAGACCCTAGAGTTGCCCAGCACCAGAGAGAGGAGAGGTTGCTCGTGGGCCAGCCAGCTTGTCTACACATATTCCCTTTTTAAAAAGTTGTGGTAAAATATGCATGACAGAAATTTACCATTTTAACCATTTTTAATATACTTAATGCCACTGACCCATACAGTTCAGTGGCATTAAGTATATTTGAAACAGGAGGGAAGGGGGCAGGGCACCACCTTCAAAAGAATGACAGAGCCCTTGAAGATATGACATAAACTTGTCAGAACCAATTAGGTCCAAGATGGTGGAAGATTCGACTTCCGGTGGACCTTGAGCCTCATTACGCTCATTGTAATACATTAGCCTGTGCTAAACGATGCACCCACACGTGCCATGACAGTTCCGAGGCCGACCATAAAAGGCCAAAAAGTGGGCGGTGGTGGTCCAGTTTCTGGAAATCTCCGCCCTTTCTCCAAAATAGTTGGAATAATCCTCCCACTCATTCGCCTATGAAATTACCCAGCCCATAAAAACCAACCACCCCATATTTTGGGCCCACACTCTGTCTGTGGAGTGTGTTTCTCCCAGGGCAGGTCTTGCCTTTTGAGACAGACCGCATTCTGTTATGAAATGTATCTCTCTAAATAAATCCACTTCTTACCTATCACTTTGCCTCTTGCTGAATTCCTTCTATGCTGAGACATAAAGAACCTGAGCTTCATTAAGTCCTGAGACCAGGTGTGCAATCTTAATCAAAAGACAGTGGGTTTGCATGCCGCGGAGCAACTAAGCCCGTGTGCCACAACTACTGAGGCCCAGGCGCCTAGAGCCTGTGCTCCACAACAAGAGAAGCCACCGCAATGAAAAGCCCGCGCACCACAACGAAGAGTAGCACCCACTTGCCGCAACTAGAGAAAGCCCATGTGTGGCAACGAAGACCCAACGCAGCCAAAAATAAATAAATTAAAAAAAAAAAAAAAAGGCAGTGGGTTCAAGTCCCAGCCCGTGGGTTCAAATCCCAATCTGGGTTTTGGCTGGGTATGAGTCAGATCTGAGTTGTGCGGTTTCATATTCACGTTGTTGGGCAACCATCACCACTATCCATCTGCAGAACTTTCTCTTCTTCCCAAACTGAAACTTTGTACCCATTTAACAATAAGTCCCCATTTCTCCCTCTTCCAGCCCTTGGCAACCACTGTTCTACTCTCTGTCTCTATTAACTTGACTACTTTGGGGACCTCATGTAATCAGATCATACAACATTTGTCCTTTTGTGACTGCCTTATTTCACTTAGCATAATGTCTTCAAGGTTCACTCATGTTGTAGTGTGTGTCAGAATTGCCTTCCTTTTTGGGGCTAAATAATATTTCATTGTATGGATAGACCACATTTCGTTCATTCATTCATTCATTGATGGACTTTTGGATTGTTTCTACCTTTTAGCTATTGTGAATAATACTGCTATGAACATGGATTATATAAATATCTGTTTGACTCCCTGCTTGCAGTTCTTTTGGTTGTATACCCAGAAGTGGAATTGCTGGATCATATAGTAATTCTGTTTTTACTTTTTATTTATTTATTTGTTTATTTATTTATTTATTTTTGGCTGAGTTGGGTCTTCGTTGCTATGCATGTGGGATCTTCCTGGACCAGGACTTGAACCCATGTCCCCTGCATTAGCAGGCAGATTCCCAACCACTGCACCACCAGGGAAGTCCCTGTTTTTACTTTTTTGAGGAATACTGTTTTCCATAGTGACTACACCATTTTACATTCCTACCAACAATGCACAAGGGCTCCAATTTCTCTACATCCTTGGCAACACTTGGTGTTTTCTGTTTTTTGTTTGTTTGTTTGATGATAGCCATCGAGATGGGTGTGCAGTGGTCTCTCACTGTGGTTTTGATTTACATTTCCTTAATGACTAAGGATGTTGATCATCTTTTCATGTGCTTATTGCTGTTTTGGATATCTTCTTTGGAGAAATGTCTATTTCAATTCCTTTGCCTATTTTTCAGTTGGGTTGTTTGTAGTTGAATTGTAGGAGTTCTTTATGTTAATCTCTTATTAGATATGTGATTTGCAAATGTTTTCTCCCTTTCTGTGGGTTGCCTTCTTACTCTGTTGATGGTGTCCTTTGATGTACAAAAGTTTTTAATTTTGATGAAGTCCAATTTGTCTATTCTTTTGTTGCCTGTGCTTTTTGGTGTCATATCCATGAAGTTGCTGCCAAATCCAATGTCATGAAGATTTCCCTCTATGTTTTCTTCTAAGAGTTTTATGGTGTTGACTCTTACACTTCGACTTTGATCCATTTGGGGTTAATTTTTGTATCTAGTGTCAGGTAAGGGTCCAACTTCATTCTTTCACCTGTGGATATTTAGTTTTCCCAGCACCACTGTTGAAAAGACTGCCTTTTCCCCATCGAATGGCTAGTTCCCCCAAAACGGCAAGTGGGGCCACCCTGTTGCCACTCTCTGTTTCAATCAAGAGCCACGTGTCCTTCCTGGCACAGGATGTGACACAGCCAGCGGCTCCCATGATGGTGGATGCCCTCACACAATGCACCTCCTTCATGGCCGCGTGCTGTGCTGTGCGGGACTCCAGGCCTGTAACTGGCCAGAGCCAGAACCCAACTTAGGTTCGGCTGCTTTTTGCTCAAAAGTCAATGTTCGAGAGACAGGGTTGGTGGGAAAAGATGCTTTATTCAGGAAGCCGGCAACCTGGGGAGACGGGGAACTAGTGTCCCCCCAAACCATCTCCCCATTGCCGATCGGGAGCAAGAGCTTTTAAAGGAAAGCTTCCAGGGTGTGCAGGTGGGGACTGCGTACAGAACAGCACTGTCAGCTCTGACGATCATCTTGAAATTGGTCATGCGGAGGTCTGGTCAGGGCCATCTTGGTGTTTTTTTTTTTTTAAATATATATAATTATTTATTTTTAAATTTATTTTTGGCTGCATTGGGTCTTTGTTGCTGTGTGCGGGCTTTCTCTAGTTGCAGCGAGCGGGGGCTACTCTTCGTTGTGGTGCACAGGCTTCTCATTGCGGTGGCTTCTCTCGTTGCAGAGCACGGGCTCTAGGCACGTGGGCTTCAGTAGTTGTGGCGCACGGGCATTGTTGCTCCGTGGCATGTGGGATATTCCCAGACCAGGGCTCGAACCCATGTCCCCTGCATTGGCAGGTGGATTCTTAACCACTGCGCCACCAGGGAAGCCCCATCTTGATTGTTTTAAGCTCACTTCATCTTCAACTCCAGGGTTTGTTTGTTCCCATTTCCTTGAGACCAGTTCCTGGAATTGTGCAAGATGGAGAAACTTACGTCTTGGCTACAGTCTGGTCATCATGCAGTTAGCTTTTTCCCTCTGGTGGCGTTTTTAGTATCTGCAAGACCACTCAGGAATGTTCATCAGACACTGTTATCTATGTCCTTCAGGAAGGAACTAAAGATTCTGTGACTCTATTGTCCTAATCATTAACTGCTTGAGCTTGTTCTTTTCATGCTGTAACGGGTTGAAACTTCTGGGGACTTTTGGATGGGATGGATGGATTTTGCATGTGGATGGAACTGAATCTTTTGGGGCCAGAGGGATGACTGTGGCAGGCAGAATAATGGCCTCCCAAAGATGTCCACACCCTAATTCCTGGAATATGATACCTTACCTGGAAAAAGGGATGGGGGTGGAGGGTGTGGAATCCACATCCCTGAGGGCATCCATCCAGATGTCTCAGTTTTGAGGACCTTCTCCTCCCCATGCCCCTCGTTTGCATAACAGACATGCCTTGGTTGAGCATTCAGTCTCTGGAGCTCTGACTCCTTCAATTAGGGCTTTAGCTTGTCATTCAACTGTGTCTGCCCTTCTGCTGCAGGTGATAAGGGCCTCTTTGTCAGTGACTCAAATTGCAATATATAAATGGGTCAAATCAACACATTGTCCACCTTAAACTTACACAGTGTTGGATGTCAGTTATATCTCAATTTTTCAAAAAAGATCCTCTTTAATTTCTACTCTACACCAACGCCCTCAGGTGCCCCCACTTAGCCATTGACTGCATGTTAACAGCTCAGTTCCTCACTATCTTTCTGCAGGGCATCGGTACAATTATACAATTCTTAATAATAGTAATAGTCAACGCTGTTTTTTGTAGGCATTGTCCCCTCAGCTTCCACCCGATTTTTTCAAATGCCTGCACCATTACACCCACCACAGCATTTCCCTCCACCATGGTATTCCCCAGGTCACAACTGGTGAGATCTTTAGTAATGGAGCCCTGAGTGTGCCAGGATCTGTCCATGCCACCTGCCAGCCAGGACTGTATCCTTTTCCCATGCTGGTGGTGGGCAAGGCAGTTCCAACTCCCTGTTTTCTCAGATCGCTCCTGGTTCCACTCGTGTTCCTCTGGGTCCTCTGAGAAGCAGAAAACAAGATGGGATTAAACATTCGAGAATGCATGCGTTAAGAGCAACACCTCAGTGATGGGAAATAGGGAGGGAGCCGGCAAATGCTGGGAGAGCCATTGGACCACAAGTGAAGGAGAGGAGGTTGGGTGGAAGCATCCTAGACCTCCGTGCAGTCTAAGGAAACTTCAGCAAAGCCTCCAGGGTCTCCAGCCATCAGGGGAGTCTCATGTCTCCCAGGAATAGGCCTGCTTTAGTGTCCCTGTCGCACTTGGTCATTGACTGGGAGTAATGTGTGGGAGGTGAGGTCTTGGTGCAAACCCTACCATGGATTTTCAGGGAGAGCTGTTGAGGCCTTGGTCAGTCGTGTTCCTGGGTGTGGAGGTCTGAGAGGTGCATTTTCACGGCTCCACACCTCCATCTTCATGTCGATCTGTACTTATTTCCCACAGTGTCATTCTGGAACTTAACATCTTTCCTGGGTTAGATTCCTTGTTTCTTAGATTCTGGCTCTTTTTTTGTTTTATTACCTAGTTTTGGCAGAGTATTTCCTCCAATAATTTCCTGAGAAAAGGGGAATGACAGGCATTTTTAAAAAGACCTTGCAGAAATTCCCTGGCGGTCCAGTGGTTAGGATTCAGCCCTCTCACTGCCAGGGGCCCGGGTTCAATCCCTGGTCGGGGAACTAAGATACCACAAGCCATGTGGCCTAGCCAAAAAAAAAAAAAAAAAAATCTTGTGTATCTTAAATATTTTTATTCTATCCTTTATTAAACCCTTAATAGTTTGGCCGGGTGTAGAACTCTAGTTTGGAATTATATTTCTTCAGAATTTTGAAGGCATCAATTGTTTTTTAGCTTCCAGTGCTACCATTTAGAAGTCCAGAGCCTTTCTGATTCTTGAATCTTTATAGGCGACCTGTATTTTCTCTGTGAAAGCTTGTAGCATCTTTCCTTTGTTTCCCGTGTTCTGAAATGTTAAGGTGATATGTGGTCATTTTTGGTGTGGGTGATTTTTCTTTTTCTTTTTTTTTTTTAATTGATGTATATTTGATTGTATTAGTTTCTGGTGTACAACAAATTGATTCAGTTATACGTATACATAATATGTATGTATGTATATATTCTTTTTCAGATTCTTTTCCATTATAGGTAGTTATGAGATATTGAATATAGTTCCCTGTGCTGTACAATAGGTCCTTGTTGTTTATTTGTTTTATATAGTGTGTATCTGTTAATCCCAAACTCCGAATTTATCTGCCCCTCTTCTCCTTTGGTAACTGTAAGTTCGTTTTCTGTGTCTGTGAGTCTGTTTCTGTTTTGTAAATAAGTTGTCATATTTTAGATTCCACATATGTGATATCATATGATATTTGTTTTTCTCTTAGTACAATATGATAATCTCTAGGTCCATTGATGTTGCTGGAAATAGCATTATTTCATTCTTTATGGCTGAGTAGTATTCCACTGTGTGTGTGTGTGTGTGTGTGTGTGTGTGTATACACACACACCCCATCTTTTTTTTCATCCATTTAGCTGGGTATTTGGTGGGCTCTCCCAATCTGGGGATCCACGTTCTCAATTTCTTGGAAAATTACATTATTTCTTTGATCATTTTAGTCTCTTTTGTTTTCTTTCTAAAATTCCTATTATTTTTCCCTCTTGATTTTCTTTTCTATCCTATTTTCTTTCTTTGTCTCTCTGTCCTACTCTTTGGGGGTCAATTTCATCTTCCTATTTTTATTTGTTCATTTGACAAATATGTATTGAACACCTATTTAAAGTGCTGGAGATACAGCAGTGAATAAGATACTGCCGTTGCTGTTTTTAGTTTCCAGTTTTCATGTGTATTTGTAGTCATATTGTGCTTTGGTCAGAGAAAGCAATCAGTTGTTTCCACTTTTCAGAATATGAGACTTTGTGAGGGTGTAATTTATGGTCAGTTTCCACTGATATTCCATGAGAAACTAAAAAGGTTATGTTTTCTATGACGGTAGAGATTAATAAGATTGATCTACTAATATTGATGCTTTGATTCAGATTCATTCATGGTTCTCATGTTTATTGCAGCACCTACTATATTTGAGATACCGTGCAAGCCACTGGGGGAAATAGTGGGTGAGCAAAAACAGGATTCCTTTTCTCAGAGTCCTTTATAGGCTAGTGGTGGTGGTAGTGGTGGGGGCAGACATTAATCAAGTAATAGCCTAAATGGGATAAGTACTATGCAGGAAAGGAAGAGAGTTCTCTGAGAGCATAAAAAATAGCGGCATCTGAGTTAGACCGGTGGGTCACAAAAGGCTTCCCTGACAAGGTGACAGTTGAGCTGAGATCTGAAGGAGTTGGCCTTAGTGAGACAAAAAGCCCAGAGGTGAGCAGTCCAGGTCTAGGAGATGGCTTGGGCAGATAAATGCCCTGTGGCGGGAGAGAAACATGGTCTTTAAGGAATGGAAGGATGTCTGGAGGACAGAGTGACGGAGTTTGGTGTGAGAGGAGCTGGGGAGGCAGGGAGGGCCATGGTGGGCATGGCCCTGAGGGTCACGTAATGGATTTCTGCCTTATCCTTAGAGCAACAGGAAGCCCTTGGTTCATGGACCCAGAGGAGTGGTACGAGAATGTTTCCATTTTGAAAAGATCACTCTGGCTGTGGTGTGCAGAGCAGGTGATGGGAGGTGGAAGGGAAGGTTTGTCAGGGTGAGTTAGGAGGCTCCTGTCATAATCTAGGAGCAGGATGCTAGTATCTTGGGTCAGGGTGGAGACAGAGGTGATGGAGAGAAATGGACAGATTCCAAGGGCATTCAGGAGGTTAAATGGACAGGAGTCAGCGATCGATTGACTGGTCATAAGGGTAGAGGGTCTTGTCCAGCTGCATGGATGGTGGTGTCATTCGTGCAGAAGAGGGACACCATTGTCAGAGGTGGTGCTGGGGAGAGCACAAGACCTGGCTTAGGCATGATGACCTTTTTTCTTTCTACACCCATTCTCCTCCCCCATGCCCCTGCCGACTTGTGTTGTCCAGGACTGAAAGACATTATGCAATTCTTCAACCACATTTTTTAAAAAATTTATTTAAATTTATTTATTTTTGGCTGCGTTGGGTCTTCATTGCTGCGTGCGGGCTTTCTCTAGTTGCGGCGAGCGGGGGCTACTCTTCGTTACGTTGAGCGGGCTTCTCATTGCGGTGGCGTCTCTTATGGAGCACAGGCTCTAGGCGCGTAGGCTTCAGTGGTTGTGGCTCGTGGGCTCAGTAGTTGTGGCGCACGGGCTTAGTTGCTCCACGGCATGTGGGATCTTCCCAGACCAGGGTTCAAACCCGTGTCCCCTGCATTGGCAGGCAGAACCACTGTGCCACCAGGGAAGTCCCTTCAACCACATTTTAACGTCTGTCAATTTCTTGTCTTGCATTTCTCTTACAGTTTGATATGTTTGACAGTAAAGTTTCATAACAATGTCAGGTTTTTTTAAAAATAAATTTATTTATTTTATTTATTTATTTTTGGCTGCACTGGGTCTTTGTTGCTGCGCGCGGGCTTTCTCTAGTTGCGGCGAGTGGGGGCCACTCCTCGTTGTGGTGCGCGGGCTTCTCATTGTGGTGGCTTCTCTTGTTGTGGAGCTCGGGCTCCAGGCACGTGGGCTTCAGTAGTTGTGGCACGCAGGCTCAGTAGTTGTGGCTCGTGGGCTTTAGAGCGCAGGCTCAGTAGTTGTGGCACATGGGCCCAGTTGCTCCGCTGCATGTGGGATCTTCCCGGACCAGGGCTCGAACCTGTCTCCCCTGCATTGGCAGGCGGACTCTTAACCACTGTGCCACCAAGGAAGCCCCAATGTCAGATTTTAAGATTTCTATTTTTAATTATTATAGTAATAACTGAAAATGTTATCATTAAAGATTTGAAATTATGGACGGTCCATATTTATGATCCCCAGCCCCATTCCCCTCTCTGAAAGTAATGCTGGTTCACAGCTTGAGTTGAATAATGAAATATTGTGTGGATTATGGTCCTCACCTTAATGAAACTTTTGTTGTGCTTCATACTTTTTAACAAAATTCAGCATTGCTGGATATGACTATCACGTCCTTGTTTTCTTTTCTTGTGTATTTATTTGCTTGGTGTATTTTGCTCAAACTTTTACTTTGGAACTGAGTCACAAGTGGTTGGATTTATGTTTTTGGTCAAATATGAACTTTTGCTTCTAATCAATGACTTTATCCCACCTACATTAGTACCAGATTCTTGATCTTAACTTTCCCCTTTTTCATATATCCCCTTTATTAAGGCTTCCATATTGCTTTCTTTGCTCTTCATCTTTTGCCATAATGTCTTCCCCTGGGTAATTTGGAAATTAAGGCATTTTTAGTTTTTCTCGTTGCTGTCTTTATTTTTTTAATTATTTTTAATTGAAGTATAGTTGATTTACAGTGTTTCAGATGTACAGCAAAGTGATTCACTTATACATACATATGTATATATACATATTCTTCCGATTCTTTTTCCTTATAGGTTATTACAAGATACTGAACATAGTTTTCTGTGCTACACATAGGTCCTTGTTTATTTTATATATAGTAGTGTGTATATGTTAATCCCAAACTTGCAATTTATACCCCCCCCCATTATCTTTAATATACTTGGGCTATATTTCCAGTTTCTCATCTTCAGAACTGGAACAGGATATTCATTTCTCCCAGACACAAGAAATCACCATGCATTTCTGCTTCCTTCTCTGCCTTTCACCTCGCACTTTTGTTGGTGCCTCCCTGCATTTTTTATCATTTTTTAAACTGCACTTTTTATTACTGCATCATGTATCTTCTACTTCAAGAATGATGACAAGTGGTATCATTTTATGACTAATTCCCTTCCGTGAGAAGGAGGAGGAGGTGGATGTCTTGCTTCTCTTCACCTCTAGGAGTGGGACTGGCCTGAGGCACCTTCGCCCCGTGGGGAGGGCGTCTGGGACAAGGACAGCCTTGGCAGCCTCGTCCAGTCCTGGGAAACACAGGCCAACAGCCTGGCCTGTGGCCTGGAGTCTGTGGTCAACAGCAGGGCTTTCCTGGGGACACAGACCGCAGTCAGCATACACTCGGTGACCACTGGCTCCTTCCTGCCGCCAGCCCTTGCACTGGCTGTCCCCACCACCTGGCAAAATTTTTTCTTTTTTTCCTCTGGCCGCACCGCGTGGCTTGCAGATCTCAGTTTTCCGACCAGGGATTGAACCCGCCTCACAGCAGTGAAAGCCCGGAATCCTAACCACTAGGCAACCAGGGAACTTACCCCAATTTTCTTCTAATAGAATTTTTATTATTACTTAATACAGGCACGAATTAAAAAACTCAATACAGTACAGAAATGCCCAGAGTGAAGCCAGCCTTCTTCCTGTCCCCACTCCCAGCAGCGCAGTGACTGTTGCCTTCTAAGTTACTTCCTTGAAACTTCCTAGAGCTGTCTATGCCTGGACAATTATGAACTGGCCACACTATGTATTGTTCTGCACCTTGCTTGTTCCAGTTAACAATGTATCTTGAAGATCACCTTGATATTAGTGCTTGTAGATCTGCCTTGTGCTTCTTTAACAGCTCCATGGCATCCACTTCTATGGAGGTACCAGGATGTAAATTCACTGTTGAGACATTTTCGTTAGCTCTTCTTCATTCCAGTGATGACTGCACACAACATCCCTGGCACATGTAAACATTATAGGTGCTAGCTTTTATGATCATCTTTCCCTTCTAACTCTCAGAACAAACCCGGGTGGCAGGCACTGTTATTTCCATCTGGAATTCCTAATAGAGAGAAGGTCTGAATGGCATCTATCTTCTATGTTTCTTCACCTCTTTTTCGCATTTCTGTCTCTGTGCTACATTCTGGGTAATTCCCTCAGCCATCTTCAGCTTTA
Organism: Balaenoptera musculus; assembly: GCF_009873245.2. Taxonomy (NCBI): domain Eukaryota; kingdom Metazoa; phylum Chordata; class Mammalia; order Artiodactyla; family Balaenopteridae; genus Balaenoptera; species Balaenoptera musculus. Next base: position 17,326,667 of record NC_045798.1, read on the forward strand.
AGTAATTCAGTCTCCATTTATCCTGTCCATCTATTAAAATCTTCTTTTGTGTTTGTTTTAGAATTTGTAAGTTTGTTTGTTTGCTTGTTTATTTTTGGCCGTGACACGCGGCATGTGGGATCTTAGTTCCCGGACCAGGGATTGAATCCGTGCCTCCTGCAGTGGAAGCATGGAGTCTTAACCACTGGACTGCCAGGGAAGTCCCCTTGTAAGTTTATTTTTATATATAAAAGATTTTAAGGATAATTACAAGCACAAGCATATACAAGATTAAAAAATCTGACAATGTCAATTATATAGTTGATTAAAGCAATGATTAGGGAAATCATGAGCAAAATTTATCCTTGCACATCCCAAAACATGAATTTCTGAATAAACTTTTTTTCCCCTCAGATTCCTATTTTCTGCTGATTTCTTTCAATATTAAGTATGATGCGTGTTTTATTTTTTGTAGGTGCCCTTTATCAAACAACGACATTCCTTTCTATTGCTAGTTTGCTGAAAGGTTTTTATAATGAATGGATATTGTATTTTGTTAAATGCCTTTTGTGCATCTGCTTTTTTCTTTTTTAGTCTGTTGATATGAATGACTGATCTTTGAATGTTAAACCAAACTTGCATTCGTGGAATAAACTCCACTTGATCATGATATATTATCCTTTTTGTATGTTTTTGGATTCAATTTGCTAAAATTTTGTTAGAAATTTTTATGTCTGTGTTCATGGGGGATACTGGTCTGTAGTTTTCTTTTTTAAAAAAATATTTATTTATTTTGGCTGCACCGGGTCTTAGTTGCTGCCTGTGGGATCTAGTTCCCCGACCAGGGATCGAACCCGAGCCCCTTGCATTAGGAGCATGGAGTCTTACCCACTGGACCACCAGGCAAGTCCCTAGTCTGTAGTTTTCTTGTCTTGCAGTGTTTTTCTGGTTTTGGTATCAGGGAAATGCTTCCCCAATAGAGGAAGCATTTCCTTCTCTTCAATTTTCTGGAAGAATTTGTGTAGAATTGGTAATATTTCTTTCTTAAATATTTGTTAGAATTCACCATTGAAGATATCTGGGCCTGGAGTTTCCTTTGTGGGAAGGTTTTTAACTATAAATTCAATTTAATAGATGTAGGGCTATTCAGGTTATCTATTACCTCTTCATTGAACTTTGGTAGTTTTTATCTTTCAAGAAATTCAGCCAGAGGAGGAGGATGAGGAGGAAAAAAAAAAAGAAATTTGTCCATTTCAATTAAATGCTCCAATTTATTGCCATAAGGTTATCCGTAACATTCTATTAATATCCTTTTAATGTCTACAGAATCTCTGGGGAGGGATGTTCCCATTCTCATTCTTGATGTTGGTAATTTGTGTCTCCCCACTGCCCCATACGTTTGGTTAAATTTTTATGAATTTTATTGATCTTCTCGAAGAATCAGCTTTTGGTTTAACTGATTTCTGTTATTTTTCTGTATTTGATTTGATTTTTGTGCCTTTATTATTTCCTCTGTGCTTACTTTGGTCTTCATATTCTATTTTCTTAAGATGGAAGCTTAGGTAATTTGAGATTTTTCTTCATTTAAATATGAGCATTTAAAATATAAATTCTTGGGAATTCCTTGGCGGTCCAGTGGTTAGGACTTGGAACATTCACTGCTGGGGCCCGGGTTCAATTCCTGGTCAGGGAACTAAGACTTGCCCAAGCTGCGTGGCATGGTGAAAAAAAAAATCTATATATAGAGATATATACACATCTACACACACACACAAATTCTAAGCATTGCTTTTGCAGTATCCCACAAGTTTGACATGTCATGTTTCCATTTCTTTCCAAAGTGTTTTTTCTAATTTTTTCTGTGATCTGCCCCCCCTCTTTGATCCATGGGTTATTTAGAAGTGCATTATTTAGCTTTCAAATATTTGAGGATTTTCTAGATTTTTATTATTGAGTTTTACTTTTGTCGTGGTGGAGGACATATTTTGTATTGTTTCAGTCCTTTTTCATTTATTATCTTACAGTTCAGAATATGGTCTCTCTTGGTAAATGTTCTTTGTGCACTTGGAAGGAATATGTATTCTGTTATCGTTGGGTAGAGTCTTCTATAAATGTTAATTAGGTCAAGTTTGACTGTGTTAAATCTTCTATGTCCTTTCTCATTTTCTATTTACTTGGTCTATAAATTACTGAGGGAGGGATATAGAAACCTCAACTATACTTGTGGATTAGACTATTTTTCCTCTTATTTCTGTCAGTTTTTGCTTCATGTGTTTTGAAGTTCTACGATTAGCTGCATAAACAGGATTATTATGTACTTCAGATAAATTAACCACTTTATTATTATGGAATGATCTGCTTTAATAATGTTCCTTGTTCTCAAACCTATTTCGATATTAATGTAGCCACTCCATCTTTCTAATGTAATGGTGTTAGCATTATATATATTTTCCATCCTTTTAATCTATGTGTCTTTATGCTTAAAGTTGGTTTCTCAAAGGTAGTATATAATTGGACCTTGCTTTCAAAATCCCATCTGAGAATTTCTGCCTTTTAATTGGGGTGTTTAGACCATTTACATATAATGCAAATATTTATATGTTTGGTTTTATATCTAGCATCTTGCAATTTGTTTTCTATTCGCCTCATCTCTTGTTTCCTTTTTTTCTTTCCTTCCTTCTTTTGGATTATTTTTATGATTCCATTTAATCTCTTCATTGGCTTATTTTCTTATTTTATTGGTTACTCTAGGATTTACAGTATACCTCTTTAACTTACCACAGTTTATTTTCAAATAATATTATACCACTTCATACGTAATACAAGAATGTTAAAACAGTATATTTGCGTTTCCTCTCTTCCAACCTTCGTGTGATAGCTGTCATACATTTTACTTCTATATATTATGAACCTCACATCTTACTACTTTTGCTTGAAGCAGTCAATTATCATCTATCTTCCATAAAAATAACTATTTCTACTTCAGTAGTTAGGACAAAGGGAAATAAAACAAGTTAATTGTGGAAGATAAGGGGAGCATTTCAAGATCTTTAAAGGCTAATTTCTCTAGCACTCTTGTTTAATATTATACTTTATAAGGTCAGTGTGACCTATTGGCATTGGGAAGAAATGCTCATCCCCAAAGACTTACATTATAATCGGACAGAAGCTCCTGTGAATGTTCAAACTCGTGATGATATTCCTCAGCCTGCACATTACCCACTTGCCTGAGATTCAAGATTTGCTAGCACCACAGGGAGCTGTCCTTCTAATAAATCTCAACAGTCCAGGGAGATTTGGTCTAGTGTTCATAGGTGATTGTATTGTGTATTCCCTTCAAGGTCCATCCATCTTGTCACAGATGGCAGAATGTCATTCTTTTCGTATGGCTGAGTAGTATTCCATTGTGTGTGTGTGTCGCATTTTTTAATTCATTCACCCATTGATGGACACAGGTTGTTACAGGTAGATTAACTCAGGAACAGCCAGATGGAAGAGATGCATATGGCGAGGTATGGGGGAAGGGTACGCATTTTATGTAATAGTTGTTATAGGTATTTCATCTTTATACACTATATAATACATACAATGTATACAATGTTAAGATTTTTGCTCAGCTGTATGTATTAAAGAAATTAAGAGAGAAGCCTTTTATATTTAATCCACGTATTTACCATTGTCAGTTTTATTAGTTATCTATTGCTGTATAACTAATCACCCCATACCTTAGTGACTTAACACAGTAAACATTTATTATCTTCCACAGTTTCTGAGTCAGGGATTCAAAATTGGCTTAGTTGGGTGATCCTGGCTTGTGGTTTCTTGTGAGATTACAGTCAGAATATTGGCCAGGGCTGTAGTCATTTGAAGGCTTGACTCAGGTTGTAGGATCTGCCTCCAGAATTTCACATCACAGCACATTGATATTGGCTGTTGGCAAGAGACCTACCTCAGTTTCTTACCATGTGGACCTCTTCATGCAGCTGCTTGAGTGTCCTCATGACATGGCACCTGACTTCCCCCAGTGTGAGTGATCCAGGAGAGTAAGATGGAAGTGGCCTTTTTTTGGTAAGTTCAGATATAATTCTCATACCATAAAATTCACCCTTTTAAAAGTATACAGTTCAGTAGTTTTTTTAGGTATACTCACAAAGTTGTGGGATATTTCATATGATTGAAATGTTGTTTCCCTATATAATGCTCCATTTCTATCTTGTTGCTTTCAGTATTTTCAATTTTTAGTTCCTAGCAGTTTGATTATGAAGTCCCTGGGTAGGGGTTTCTTTACATTTATTCTACTTGTGGTTTGCTGTGATTCTTGAACTTTCCCCTAATTTGGAAAAATTCAGCCATTTGTTTTTTCAAAAAAATTTTTTCTGCCCTAATTCTCCCTCTCCTCTCATTCTGGGACTGCAGTTATGTGTATGTTAGACTGATGCTGTCACACAGATCAACAAGACTGATTATATTTTTTCTATCTTTTTTCTCTCTCTTTTTTTTTTGCCACATTCAAACTTTTTTAAAATTAATTTTTATTGGAATATAGTTGATTTACAATGTTGTGTTAGTTTCTGCTGTACAGCAAAATGAATCAGTTATACATATACATATATCCACTCTTTTTTAGATTCTTTTCCCATATAGGCCATTACAGAGTATTGAGTCGAGTTCCCTGTGCTATACAGTAGGTTCTTACTAGTCATCTATTTTATATATAGTAGTGTGTATATGTCAATCCCAGTCTCCCAATTTATCCCTCTCTCCACCTTCCCCCTTGGTAACCATAAGTTTGTTCTCTACATCTGTGACTCTACAAAACAGAAATAAATAGGTTCATTTGTACCATTTTTTTAGATTCCACGTGTAAGTGGTATCACATTTGTCTTCCCTCAGTATGACAACCTCTAGGTCTATTCAGGTCACTGCAAATAGCTTATTTCATTCTTTTTTTTATGGCTGAGTAATATTCCATTGTATATATGTATCACATCTTCTTTATCCATTCCTCCATCAATGGACATTTAGGTTGCTTCCATGTCCTGGCTATTGTAAATAGTGCTGCAATGAACACTGAGGTACATGTATCTTTTCGAATTATGGTTTTTTCCAGATATATGCCCAGGAGTGGGATTGCTGGGTCATATGGTAGCTCTATTTTTAGTTTTTTTAAGGAACTTCCATACTGTTCTCCATAGTGGCTGCACCAATTTATATTCCCACTAACAGTGTGGGAGGGTTCCCTTTTCCACACCCTCTCCAGCATTTACTGTTTGTAGATTTTTTGATGATGGCCATTCTGACTGGTGTGAGGTGATACCTCACTGTAGTTTTGATTTGCATTTCTCTAATAATTAGTGATGTTGAGCATCTTTTCATGTGCCTCTTGGCCATCTGTATGTCGTCTTTGGAGAAAATGTCTTTTTAGTTCTTCCTCCCTTTTTTTTGATTGGGTTTTTTTTTTTTTTTGATACTGAGCTGCATGAGCTGTTTGTATATTTTGGAGATTAATCCCTTGTCAGTTGCTTCGTTTGCAAATATTTTCTCCCATTCTGTGGGTTGTCTTTTCCTTTTGTTTATGGTTTCCTTTGCTGTACAAAAGCTTTTAAGTTTCATTAGGTCCTATTTGTTTATTCTGTCTTCCTCATTTTGGATGCCTATTTGCTCTATCTGTAACTATGGACCACCCCAGGTTGAATCTGTTTAACCTCATTCATTTACTATAACTGCTTTCACACTAGAATGGCAGAGACGGGTATTTGTAATGGATCTTTGACCTTTAAAGCCCAAAGTATTTACTATTGAGCCTTCACAGAAAAGGTTTACTAATCCTTGCTCTTTTTCAAGCTTAATGATTCTTTAATCTGTCATCTTCAATGTGCTGTTAATCCCATCTATTAAATTTACTTCAGGTATTGTATTTTTCAGTTCTACAATTTTTATTTGGTTTTTTTACTGTTTCCCTGCTCACAATTCCTATTTGTGCATTTATAATTCTCAGGCATGTTTATAATAGTTGATTTATTATTTAAAAAATTTTTTTTAATTAATTTTTATTGGGGTATAGTTGATTTACAATGTTGTGTTGGTTTCTGCTGTACAGCAAAGTGAATCAGTTATACATATATCCACTCTTTTTTAGGTTCTTTTCCCATTAGAGTATTGAGTAGAGTTCCCTGTACTATACAGTAGGTTCTTATTAGTTATTTATTTTATATATTGTCGTGTGTGTATGTCAATCCCAATCTCCCAGTTTATCCCTCCCCCACTTGGTAACCATAAGTTTGTTCTCTACATCTGTGACTCTATTTCTGTTTTGTAAATAGGTTCATTTGTACCATTTTTTAGGTTCCACATATAAGTGGTATCATATGTCTTTCTCTGTCTTACTTCACTCAGTATGACAATCTCTAGGTCCATCCATGTTGCTGCAAATGTATAACAGTTGATTTAAAAACCTTGAGTGTTGGGCTTTCCTGGTTGCACAGTGGTTAAGAATCCACCTGCCAACACAGGGGACACGGGTTCGAGCCCTGGTCCGGGGAGATTCCACATGCCACAGAGCAACTAAGCCCATGTGCCACAACTACTGAGCCTGCGCTCTAGAGCCCATGTGCCACAACTACTGAAGCCCGCACACTTAGAGCCCGTGCTATGCAACAAGAGAAGCCACCGCAATGAGAAGCCCGCGCACTGCAACAAAGAGTAGCCCCTGCTCGCTGCAACTAGAGAAAGCCCGTGCGCAGCAATGACGACCCAACGCAGCCAACTAAAAAAAAAAATTTGAGTGTTAATGTTAACATCTGGATCATCTCAAAGTCAGTTTTCATTAATTACTTTTTCTCTCGTGTATTGATCATTCTCTTGCTTTTTCGTATGTAATTTTGAATTACATCCTGGATATTGTTAATAATGCACTGTAGAAATTCTGCTGATGAATATTTTTCAAGTAGGCAGTTAACTTGTCTGAACTCAGACTTAAAACTTGGGTTCCGCTTTGGTGAGCAGCAGCTGATACGTCTCTTTAGTTCTTTTAGCTGGCTGCTTGGAGTCTATATTTAGGGATCATAGAGTTGGGCATGTGGGGCTCCCTCTCTTGTTTCTGGGATTTACTCCCTCACAGTGCTGGGATCATTTCGAACCCTTTCCTTTGGCTGGTTATTGAAGCCAGGTTTCTATATAAGTTTTAACTACCCCACAGAGTGCCACTTGGGGCCTGTTATCAGGCAAAAAGCCATAAAAGTGGGAACTTACCCAATGCCGTTCATTTCCAACTGTCAGCTCCCCTCCAGTTTCTCCTCAGTTCGGTTGCGCTACACTGCCTTAAGGTTGCTTTCTACATTTTGTTGAGAATTTATAGCTGTCATTTGTGGGAGGGTTGGATGAAATAGGAGTTCTTCCATCATGAGCAGAAGCAGAAACTTCTCCATTGCTTTTCAAAAGATATTGTCTGTATTTCATCTATATTTTAAAGTTATTTTTAGCAGGAGGATTGGTTTGAATTACAGTCCACCATTATTGGAGATCAGAACAGCAGCTGACAGTTGTTTTCATGGTTTGTTGTTTTGTTTTAATGACAGCGATGGGGGACTCCTCCTTTTAACACTGAAGTTTGTCTGGTCGTGGCTTGCTAGGAGGCATGCGTCCTGGTCCCTGTGTGAGGCAGAACCCTATTTTAGTGAGTAGTAGTCCATGTTGCTACAGCATTACTGGCAGGGAGGTCTGCACACCCCTCTGGGCAGCAGCTGGGTCACGTAGGGCTCAGGCAACCCAACTCCAGCTCTTCCCTGCTTCCTAATAGGGTCAGTGGTCCCCCACTTCCAATAGGAAGTTGTTTGCACAGTCCTTCTCTGTTTACAGAAACTTCCCTGCTTTTGTTTAAGCCAAAAAAAAAAAAACCTTCTGAGATTACCTTCTGAGAATGAACTCACGCTCTGGAGGCAGGAAGACCTGGGGCAAAATTAGCTGAGCTTGAAACTCTTGGTCTATAACACTGGTAATAAAATCTGCCCTGCCTATAATTGTATCATGAGATTTTACTACAAGTCTGAGATGACTGACCACCATTCTGGCCCACAATGTGGAACATACACTGGACTTGGGAAGAACAGGGCAGAGGTGGCTGTAACAGTCCTTGTCTCCTCTGGGTAGTGGTTGGATTGAAAGCGTTTTGGAGTGAGGTGTAGGCCACTGAGCCAGCAGTGTTTAATGACCCAGCTGTATTTTCTGAGGGTAGGGGCTATCAGCAATTCTGTGATGGGGAGATATACAGTGGTTAAGGTCACAGGCCAGTGTTTAGGGCTTATTCTGCCACTTACCAGGTGGTGATCTCGGGGGCTGGGTGAGTTCCTCTGTAAAACTGGTGATAGTAGCACCTACCTCAGGGGATTCTTGCAGGCTGTCACCGATATCCGGTGCTCTCATTTGCAGTAGCTCTCTCCATCAGGCTTCCCCGTGTTTGATTTGACCCCCTGTCCTAGGCCTCAGGGCTCTCTTTGGATCATGGTTAGGTTCCCTCTCCTTGCTTCACATCCTCCTCAAACTTGCTAAGCCTGGAAGTTGTGTCCTCAGCCAAACTGTCAAGAGAAATGTTGGGCAGGGCAGGGCTGAGGACAAGGACAAGGGCCTTTGGGAAAACAGGGTCATTCAACTAGTTATTAATCTACTTCATCAATGATATTTTGATGCCCCAATTTCCCCACCTTGACCCAGAGGATAGAGAATCTTCCAAATGCTTTGTTGAAGTCTTCTAAGAGTAGACTTCAGGAGAAAAGACAGTCTCTTCAATAAGTGGTGTTGGGAAAACTGGACAGCTACAAGTAAAAGAATGAAATGAGAACACTCCCTAACACCATACACAAAAATAAACTCAGAATGACACAACATTGTAAAACAACTATACCTCAATATAAATAAACTCAAAATGGATTGAAGACCTAAATGTAAGGCCAGATACTATAAAACTCTTAAGAGGAAAACATAGGCAGAACACTTTCTTTTTGACATAAATCACAGCAAGATCTTTTTCAATCCACTGCCTAGAGTAATTAAAAAAAAACAAAAATAAACAAATGGGGCCTAATTAAACTTAAAAGCTTTTGCACAGCAAAGGAAACCATAAACAAAATGAAAAGACAACCCTCAGAATTGGAGAAAATATTTGTAAATGAAGCAACTGACATGGGATTAATCTCCAAAATATACAAACAGCTCATGCAGCTCACTATCAAAAAAAACAAACACCACAATCAAAAACTGGGTGGTAGACCTAAATATACATTTCTCCAAAGAAGACATAAAGATGGGCCAAAAAAACACATGAAAAGATGCTCAACATCACTAATTATTAGAGAAATGCAAATCAAAACTATAATGAGGTATTCACACCAGTGAGAATGGCCATCATCAAAAAATCTACAAACAGTAATGCTGGAGAGGGTGTGCAGAAAAGGGAACCCTCTTGCACTGTTGGTGGGAATGTAAATTGGTACAGCCACTATGGAGAACAGTATGGAGGTTCCTTAAAAAACTAAAAATAGAGCTACCATATAACCCAGCAATCCCACTCCTGGGCATGTATCTGGAGAAAACCATAATTCAAAAAGATGCGTGCACCCCCACTGTTCATTGCAGCACTATTTACAATAGCCAAGTCATGGAAGCAACCTAAATGTCCATCGACGGAGGAATGGATGAAGAGGTGATGCATATATAAATGGACTATCACTCAGCCATAAAAAGGAACGAAATAATGCCATTTGCAGTGACATGGATGGACCTAGAGACTGTCATACAGAGTGAAGTCAGAAAGAGAAAGACAAATATATAATATTGCTTATATGTGGAATCTAGAAAAATGGTAAAGATGAACTTATTTGCAGAGCAGAAACAGAGTCACAGATGTAGTAAAACAAACTTACCAAGGGGGGAAGGGGGTGGGTGGGATGAATTGGGAGATTGGGATTGACATATACACACTACTATACAGAAAATAGATAACTAATAAGGACCTACTGTATAGCACAGGGAACTCTACTCAATGCTCTGTGGTGACCTAAATGGGAAGGAAATCTAAAAAAGAGTGGATATATGTTTAACTGATTCACTTTGCTGTACAGCAGAAACTAATACAACATTGTAAAGCAACTATACGCCAATAAAAATTAAGAAAAGAAAAACAGAGAGTAGCCTTCACCCTCTACCTAGTCTGGCTCCTGTTCCTCTCCTGTCTTGTGGGCTGACTAGAGCCAAGAGGCTTAGAAAGACGCTGCTCTTTATGTGAAAACAGGCTGGGAGTTTGGCCCATTGAGTCTTTTGTTCCAAGTGTGTTCAAGACAAGCCTTGAGATTTGAGAATACAGGCCCACAGTGACCAGGTAGCTTTACAGTGAGTGTAGCAGTTACCTTTTCCCTCAAAACAAGCAGCAGAGCTGTAAAGTACAATAAAGTAAAAGAGGGAAGCATTTATTATGAAAAAGAAAATCAAAAGTATAGAAAAATAAAAATGTCAACATTGGACCAATGAAAGGTCAACGTTGGTTTGTTTACAGAATCTGGTTAGAGGCTGATACTCTTGGCTTTAAGCAGCCAAAATGTTAAGGATCCGTTAGGCAGACTCTGTCCCAGCTGAGTTACTGCAGGAACAAGTCCAGGACCCTCTGCAGGCCCCCTCTGTGCTCTGTAGCTACGACACTTCATGCTTCCGTTGTGAGCCTTCTGCTTGGACTGGGCTGCCAAATGATCAAGGCCTAAGCTGACCTCCTAAGGAATGGCTCCTAAGGGCCACTCCTGAAACCTGACCAGGGTGACCGGCTGGGCCCTTCCCCAGAGGAGCTGTGGCAGCAGAGGGAATGCCCAGACATCCTACGACACGCAGACCTGGACCACCTCTACTCAGGCTCACTCATCCTCGCCCCCTCCTTCCCCCCCACTCCTTGCGCCAAGTCCTTCAGCGTGTCCAGGAAAACGTCAAGATCCTGGACTGGCCTAGGCTGATGGTAGAGACCCTATTATCTACCCAGCAGCCACTCAATTTTGAAAGCCTAGACTAGGATTGAAGAGCCTTCACCCCTCAACAGTGGAAGGATAACCAGTTTCCTCAGTGATGAACTGAAAGTATTACAGAAGCTGTGGTCACTTGAATAAAGAAAGTGTGTGTATCTGTTTAAGTCTGATTTTTTAAATTGTATTTTAACTCCATGAAGACTGGTAAATTGTGGAGTACATGAAAACTCAGTAAACCTGAACAGTGCCTAATATTCACTTAATACTTTAAGTAAGGCGCACCTTTATTCCCATTCCAGATGGGGAAACTAAGGCTCAGAGGGACTCTGTCACCAAGGCAAGGTCCCGTGTGGCTGTGAGGGGTGTGTGCTGGCGGGCGCCTCGACACACAGGACCTTGTGGGAGCCAGTCTCCTGCCTCTCACTGTTGAGAACAGCTTGTATGTCCCCCTAAGGCTTTCAATACCATTTCTATGCTTTCATCCCAACTTTTTAGCTTTAGTTACTCTACTGGCTAGAACAGGACTCACTCTCTTTTCCTTACCTCAGTTTTGGCAATTAATTGTTCAGGTCAGAAGCCAGAGTCATCTTCTAATCGCCACATTCTGCATCCAACGTGGCACCAAGTTCTGTCTGTTCTTCCCACCCCCCCGTAGCCCGGGGCAGCTCTCACGGGAAGACCACAGTGAAGGCCAGATGGAGGCAGGGAGACCCAGTAGGTGACATCCAATGGCGCAGGCCCCAAAAACACCAGTGGCTGCTGAACGGGCCAGGGCAGTGGGAGGTGGTAGCGGGGTGGGTTAGGGTGTTTCTCCATTCACAGAGCTCGGGCTGGGGCCAGGGCCCGACCTGCTGACAGCGTTGGGGAGCGCAGCACTGTTTCCACCACTGTCCAGCTGGCAAGACCATGACTCACCTGCAGAGCGCTTCGTCATCTCAGAGGCCAAGGCTGGGCTGCTCCTCCCTGAACTACCAAGTCCTCAATCTCCCCTTTGAAGCCAGGATTCTGCCTTCCCCTTGTAAGCCTGCACAGCTGGGCACGGCTACTGTATACCCGGGGAAAAAACCTAAAACGATCAAGCCACAACACTGACCGAAAGTGGGAAGAAATCCACTGTCTCCAATGGAAAAGGTTCAACTACTGCAGGTTAGGCGCACGAGCTTGCCGCACCCGGGCAGATCCAGCGGGCTGAGTGAACTCTCGTTAGAAAGTTGACTTGCAACCTGCCTGCAGGAGCAAGTCTGTTGCAAGGCAGAGGACTGGCCCCCAGAACCCTGAGGCTGGAATGCTGGCAGGTGGCCACCTTGCTGCCCTCCGCCTTTGTCCTCTGGACACCCACTTCCTGTCTCTCATTCCTCACAAGGCAGAAGTCTGCGGCCCACCGCCTGGCAGACCTCCCGACTCCCAGTTCCAACCCGTGTTTCCTCTCCCTAACAGACTTCCCACTCCTCTGTCTTCCTGGGGTCTAGTGAGAACCCTAGGGCTCAGTGGGCGCTGGAGGAAGCCCAGGGGCTCCCCTATTTCAGGACCCCTCAGAGCTTCTGTTCGCCTGCGAACCAGTGGCAGGTTTTACAGGTTCCACCCAACAATTTTGACTAGGCAGAATCCAAATGAAAGAAACCGTAACTAAGCCTGAGCCTTCTATGTGAATCTTCAATAACTCAAATGTCTAAGAGCTCTACATCACAGCAAAGGGATCACTGCTAAAGAGCACCGCATGAAGTTAGAATTTCCACAAAGGACCGTAGGACGCTGAGATAAAGCACCTGCTAACTAACTGCTGGCTCTAAGTAGTGAGGTTTCCGAACTGCGCTTGGCGCTGCTTTCAGCTGTCAGGGATACATTTGGCCCAGTGCTGGCCTGTGTCCCTCAGGAGCACCGGGCTTCACCTGCACAAATGGTACAGGAAAAAAGAGCACTTATAACCGTGCTTTCAACCTTCTCTTGGCCAGGTGCACCCAGCCCTGTGAATCAGCATTCCCAGCCACGCCTTTGCCATTTACAGCTAAGCCCAGATTCAAGCACAGAAAGCTACGACTGCAGCTCTGTGCTGTGCCGCTGAGTAACCTCGTGGGGGGGATGCTCGCCACCCCACTTTGCCCACACATCAAGCGGGTTGAAGCAAGGCCTGCGTTAGACCACGAGGGTAGGGATCAGGATGTTTGGTTCTGTTGAAGGAGCACCCAGTGACTAACACAGTTCAAGTGAAACATGACTGAATTACCTCAAATGGAGAGCAAAGGGCTTTGAATTCCAAGGAAAAGGTTGGGGAGGAAACAAATTATGGCTTGCCACAGTCCAAAGAAGGAGTGGGAAAAATACTGTCCTGGGAGAGGCTCCATACACGAGAAGCTGGATTATGAACCTGCAGAAGTTAAGAGCCTTGCAAGTAGAAAGTCTGTAAATTGCATAGGAATAGGAATAATTGCTGGATTAAAAAAACCCAAAAAACCCCCTCTTACCTGGCTTATCCCTCTGAGAAGAGGGGAGGGCCCGAGTTTTACTACTAGATTTGCAGCTCTTCAGTACAAACTCCTGTAGCAAGGTTGACACCTGTGTTAGGAGCCCTTGTTCTTGATTTCATTGACGGAAATTGCCAGAAAAATGGGATTGAGTGAAGGAAGGAGGTTGTCCAGGCCAGAATGCACTGAAAGCCCAGAAGCAGAATGGGCTGGTTTCCTTCTGAGCCTGTGCTGTCTGACCTGTCTCTGTGGAGAAGAATTACACAGTTGACATTCACATATGTGCAAAACTACTACATTCCGAGGCTCTGACATAAATGTTAGGCTTTACAAAACACAAATGTCTACATACAACACTGGATCTGGTCAGCAGTAATGTGAGAGCTGCTATGCAGACTCGGCAGATTCTATTTTTAACACTTTATTGGCAAAACTCCCTTCCCTCCATTCTTACAGAGAACTAGTCCTTTTGTTTTTCTTGTGGGTAACATAACTTACCTGCTTAACCAAGGCCTGTGTTGGCATGTTACAAAGGCAATTCAGATAGTAGCCTACCGCCCCCCACCCCCCTGCAAAGCCCCCCCAGTTTCAGTTTGAACTGTTCCTACACAGGGAGCTCTGCAGCTGTCTTATTCAGAAAAGGCATAAGTGGTAATAATAGTAATGGAACGTGCTAGGCTTTGGATAAACTTTGCTGCCATATCTCCATTAGCTCAAATTAGAAAGAAGAAAGTTACTGTGAAAAAGTGAGAGTTCCAACATGCAGACTCTTTGGGGGAAGAAGATCCCCAGACCAGGGAGGGAGGGAGGAAGGGGGTCCATGCTGGAACTTTGTCAACATGCCTTGCCTAATGCAAGAAACTTCTTAGATAGAAACCCCCAAAACTCAGTATCTGAGAAACCAGGAGAAATAAGACCAGGACGTAAGTATACGAAGCAGGGGAGAGAGGGAGGCTGTAGGAGAAACTGAGAGCATGTGCTTTAACTGCACACCCCACCCTCAACCTCTCCCTGTTAGAAGAGCCTGGCACTTCCAGAACCGGGCAAATTCTAGCATGTCTCCTGTGTTTAATTTAAAACAAAAGGAACATTTGTAGTTACTCTGCAGAAGTTTCAAGGGCTCTGAAGACTACAACTGGAATCCAAATTACATTCAGGAGTCCTGTATGCGTATTTTCCCCTGAAACCTGCACAAAAGCGATGACAAAAATTTACATTCTTTCTGTCTGGAATTTAGTTTTGTAATGAAAAGTTAGAAAAATTAAAATGACAAACCGCCAGGATATTATTTTTAACTATTATTGGCACTTGCCGTTAATCAGAGTCATTCTGGAAGATTCCCCCCACCTCCTGCTCTGCTCCCTGTTTAAGTAGCCATTAGCATCCTTGAGGGCTAAGAAAGAAGTACAGCTGCTCAGCAGAGAGTACACGGGTGTACTTCTGGTCTTCACTAAACCCAGAGGCTGTTTTGGGTTCTGTGGACAGCAGAAGCCTCTGTTCTCTGACGTTTGTAGGCTGAACCAGAGCTGCAGGGGACCCCATCTGGAGACAGACAGGAGCTTCCTGAAGTCAGTCTCCTGAACAGGCAGAGCAGGTAGGAGGGGACAGGAGCTCCATTTGGTACCAACAACCAAAAGTGAAGATGAGGTAACAAAGGCTAGAAAGGAGTCATTTATTAAAAAAAAAAAAACCCAACAAAACAACAAAAAACATACAGCCTTCAGCAGGATCTGAAGACACGACGGAGGAGCGCACCATCCTGACCGCCACGTGCACCACCTGTGAGTGCCACCCACCGCCACCTCCAGCCACGGGGCCCACAGCGCCCCATTTTATACACAGGTCACCTGCTTAAGGGAGAGCCCGGGAAACATGGGCCCTTCTCCAACCCCTGCGCTCAGGTGGGCAGGCCAATCCCCGGCTTCTCTCTGCCTCCAAACAACGGGCAATTTCCTCTCAAGCTGTGGACACCACTCCCACTAGTCACTGCTGGGACATTGGGTCTCCAGCCAAGGCCACAGCACACGGGCGGATTTAAGGGTCACAGCAGCTCATTCTTGCCACAATTCCTGGAACGTAGGGCCCGTCTCCGGGGGCGTTTGACATTTGTCCCCAATACCCAGTTGTCACAACAGGTAAACCAAGACTATAATCACAACAGCAAGGACAGGATCGTGTTGCTTTTTTCCTTTTTTTTTCTTAAAGGAGTGAGGGCATGGAAAATACAGCACACCAATGAAACAAAATGCCAAAAAAAAAATACAAAAAAATAGAAAATAGAAAAATGTATTTACAAGTAGTACATTACTATGATCAGAAAGCACAAAGACACCTGCTGCTATAATACATGCATTGGTTCAAGAAGAAACTATCAAAAACCCTGCAAGGGAGAAGCCTGTAAAAACGAAAAAAGGGCCAAAAAGTTTTAACTTTTCATCCCTAATTTGCTACACTGATCAAAACCAAATGAGCATCCCCTAAAGTCCATGAGTATATCAGTACAAATACTATACTGTTTTTTAACTGCACGTTCAGTTGTGGAGGGAAAGACAGCCGCTTATCCATATACAAGGAAGCCAGAGTGAACTGCTCTACATGCTAAAAATTACAGCAAGCCCCTGTCTGCTATACAGCATGATCTTAGCAGGTTTTAATGTTTGTTTATTCATATATATCCATGTGCATGTGTGTGTATGTATGTATAAAAACCGTGCCCTCGTTCACTGCCAACACAACATCTGGGTGGACATGAACTCATTACAACAAATTCTTATGTTTATGTTGTAAGAAGTCACTCAGTGTCTGTGGATTTAATAAGTCACTTCACACCACAGAAAATATTTAATAAATCCAAAAAACGGAAAGAAGAATATAATGACAGAAGAGTTTCTGTCTCAGTTCTCTGAAACTGAGTCCCCCATAGGAAACTGGTCCCAAAAGTTCTTGAGGGTTCACTGAAGAAACCAGTTTGCTAATGTTTTTCATCCTTTTAGTGTTCAAAGGTATAGAACGACTCCTTGCCCTTGTCAGTTTAAAGAGTCACATCTCCGTCCCCCAAAGGTTAACAGTCTGGTGCAGAGCCATACAAACGGGGGAGGGAGGAGCGCTGGGGAAGGCCTGTCATTTCAGGAGGGGCTCCGCCTCTCCAACGGCAGGAAGAGAAGGAACCGCGCAGGCTCCGGCACCTCGCTCCTGTAAATGCGTAATCCGGTCACACGGCAGTCCTTAGACAGGTACGTCTCCGAGTACCAGGCCAGCTCTAAAGAGGAAACAAAACCACGCGTGGACAGAAAAGGACTGAGAGGCCGTTCTGGTCGCTCTCTGTGACCCATCATACTTCCAGGAATCGGGAGCTGCTGGATTTGGAGTGGAATGGCTCAGACCACATCCGCCGTAGGTCACCCTGGGAAAGAAGGAACTTCACTAAGTCACAGGTTTCAACTCGAGGCATACATACCTACAAGTCCTTTCTGACTCCTGATCTCAGATCAGATTGCTTCTGTGGAGAATCAAAGAACATTCAAATTTTACTCATTGAAAAGGTTATAACCCCTCATTCTTTGAAGAACTCCTAGAAGGGCTCTTAGGCCCCTTGAGCGGGTAAGGGCTTTTATCAACTCCGTCCTGGTGGCAGTGTTATCACTTATGATTCAGATGATCTAGGCAAGATAATTAACCTCTGTGCCTGTTTCATCTGTAAAATGTGGATGATAATATAAATCTTGTAAATCAGATAATGCCCTTAGTTTTTACAATGCATTTCTTAATTATTTCCAAACTTTAATGCAGAGTATTAAAGGGCTATTAGGTGGCAACAGGGTGCTGTTTTTTAAGAGAAGCAGGAAGTCTCTGTAGCGGGGCTTTAGGGATTTCAGTTAATTAATCCATGACCAGGTGGTAAGGGGTCTACTCATTAGTATTTTCAGCCAATGGCTCTAAGAACCTGGAAGAAGTTGCTACTATCAGGTTAGCAAAAACAAGCAAGCAAACAAACAAAATCCTCCCCAAACAACAAAAACAAAAAGATCCCACTCTCAAGATCAGGAGCTTAGGGTCTTAAGCAGAACGACCTCCAGCAAGGAGAATACATACCCAAGTCCAGGGTCAATGCCATGTTATTGCTTTCACTGGTTTATAACTGCCTCTCTCACCTTTAAATAGGCCATCGTGAGGAGTGGCAATAAGGTAAATGGCACCAAATAGAGAAGGGCGGGCTGGGCTGCTCGGTGAATTCGAGACGCCACAGTAGCAGTGAGCAGACCTGCGGGGAGAGAGAAACATTCGTGAATAACTCCAAGGGGACAGCCCCGAGAGAGGAGAGCCGCTGTTACCTGGCTGCTTCTTGGCACAGTCCTGAGATTGTATAGCTGTAATGTGACACATTCCATCCAATGGTGGGGAGTGAAATGCCCAGCTTGAGCAGGTAAAGAAACAGGGAGCAGCACAGCTTTTCAAAGCGTAGAATTCCAAGGACCTGTGAGTAGCCCAAGTCCCACTCCGTGCCCAGGTCCCTGGTTCCAGGCCTCATTTCAGCCTTGAGTGTGCCTGGTCTCCCTCTGTCTCCTGTGGTATATGATGATAGACTTGGAGGCAAAAGACCTGGGTTCAAGTTTCAACTCTGCTGCTTATGACAGCCATATAACCTTGGCTAAGGCCTTTCACGTCTTGAGCCTCAGCCTCCTCATCCGTCTAATGGGGATACCACAGTTGCCCTGCCCCCCTCAGAGCTAGTGGAGTGGAGTGGCAATGAACCCACGCCTATGAGAGCACCGTGGACTATGAAGTGCTCCTTCAGTAGAAGGCACAGAGGCAAGAAAGGTGCTCCCTTCTGTTCACTGTCGTAGCTGTTGGAGTACAGACAGGTTACTAGCCCAATTACAACCGTCTCTTCCTGTCTGCCCGAAACGGAGCTGGCTAGAGAAAAGCTGGCCGAGGGAGAGTCCGAGGTCAGAGGTGATGGAAATGTTAGAGCAGATGAAGGGAAGTATCTGTCTAATAAAGTAGGAAATAAACATGACATTCGTTAAACTCAAGCCGAAGATTTAATTAAGCACACAGACTGCTCCACAATCATCGTGTGGTAGGTCTTCTCAACTTTGAGGCCTGACCACACTTTTCCTGCAATGTTCTTCAAACATATTATTGGATAGGGAACTAGGCTGCTGGCCAACACATAGAGCATCTTTCATCTCGTGGGTCAGTTTTTTTTCCTTTGTGTTTGTTTATAAGAGCAACCAGTCACTGCTCTCCTTTCATCTGGCATCTGCAGCTAGAAGACCTGATTTAATTCCAGGGGTTGGAGGACAGCCAGAGGGGGGGACTGCATGCAGTCTCTGGTTCTCTTACCTACGAAGTATCCAATGAGGGTGCAGTGAAAGTAGGAAACCTTCTGCATGCGTCCGGAGATGTTGGCGGGTCCAGAGGCACTGCAGGAGTCACCGTTGGCTTGCTTTTTGTAGTTGTCATAACGAAGGACAAAGCACAACAGGAGTCCAGGCATCACGATGTCTCCAATGCCCAACATAGAGAAGTGACTGCCAGTGGAGCTGGAACGTAGTGTCACATGTCAGGGGTGCCACCTTCTACAACCCCATTTCTCCTCCTGCGCAAAGTCTGTTCACTTTCTAAGAAGTCAAAGAACTTATCTGAACGGTAGATGGCAATCTCTATGGGTTTAACAACACTGGTTTTTAAGAGTTCAGAGATTAAGAGCCACAAGGGTACTGGCGATTGAGGTCTTCAGCCCCACGCTCAGCGCTTTGGGAGAGCACCGCATAAGTGACTGCTGGAGCCATCTGCTTGAGCGCTGCCGCCTCTAGAAATGTCAAGCAGCTCACTATGTGTCACATATTCACTGCTAAGACTTCAAATAAGCACCTACTACTGCCAGACATGGGAGATTAAAGCAGCACATTAATTTTTCCAAGATTATAGTTCCAGGAACTGTATAATTTTAGCATTAAGATATTTTTACAAATGTATTAGAAGTAAAAAAGATCCAGATTCTCCCGTTAATTCCCTCTAGCCAACTTTAAACTATGCTAACAGTGGTAACATAGGGTTGTTTGATAACATTATTCAATATTAAAAAGCTGCACCTGTATCACTTAATGATCAGTCTTTGCAAGTTAAGTCAGTATTCTTGTCCTCATTTGTAAAATGGAGATGACTCACAACCCTTTTCCAGTCCAGCATCAGAATGCTGATGACAAAGACAGACAAACTGGGGAACAGAGGGGCAGAGGAAGGCAGTGTCCTCACCATCACGAGACGAGGCCGACACGCCAGTCTTACCTGGGGAAGACCAGTTTTCCAGGCAGAGACAGGCGAGGAACATCGCGCCCAACATTGGGCCCCAGGTGGAGCTTCCGGGATAGAACGTCAAGGGGATTGTCAGCGGGCTGTGTGGCCACCTTCACCATGACGTTGCTATTAAAGATGTAGGCAGAGAAAAACACCTGCCGAGGGGAGAGTCACCTTTACCAGAGGGAGCTGGAAGCACCCCGATCTCAGCACCAGCCCTCTTTGTTCTTAAGAGCAGAGTCTCAGTACTGCATCATCAAGCTTTTTAGACTGCACGCTTTGAGGAGAAAGAAAATCTTTGCTCCTGTGTGTACGTGCAGATTTTTTCTCTCCACACCCACAGAGGAAGCCCTTACAGCAGAGCTGCCGGCGCTCCAGGGCAGAGAACCTTGCCTGCCTGCTCCCTTTTCCACCCCGAGAGTCACACGTGTACTCTCTACTGTAACAAGTCTCGACAAACACAGGCACGGACAGCTGCCTGCTCACCTTTTAACAGGTACAGTGCAGCCGGGAGTGGTCTCAGACAGGAGGTACTCTGGCCAGCAGACTTTGGATATTTAGAGTTAAAAATTTTCCGGAGTGAATGTTCCAGTTAAACACAAAGGAGAGCAGCAGCTCTGGGGAAACAGACACTCACCCAAAAGACATCGTAGATTAAAAGCCCTGAGAGAAGCAGGCAGGAGACCTTGAGGCTGGGCAGGCGGACGAAGGCGATCATAGCGACACAGAGACCCATGGCCAGGGCTGGGGAGGAGACAGCAGTCAGTGTGGAGCACAGGCTCAGCTTCTCTCCACAAGCTATTCAGCTCATAACCCTAACAGAGTTTGTAAGTCCCTCAAAAAATCAGGCAGCCCTAAACCCCAGTCTAAGATGTTTACACCCTACTAGTGCAAAGTGCCCACCGCTGGCCCACTGTGACCTGCTCGTATTTGGGGAAATCCCTTTTCTCATGCTATAGATGGTGCTCAACTATCTAAGACCCAGGGGACTGTTCTGAATGCTAAAGCTCTAAGCCAAGCTCAGTTCTGGCCTCCCAGCTCTCGTCTCCTGCCTCCCCCCATTACTTCAGATGCATCGCCCTTGCTCCTTTAAAGCCAATGCACACCCTAGATCACATCTTTTTCACTTACTTAAGGACACTGTTCCAGCCACTCATTTTATGCTCATCCTCCCCACCTGGGTCTAAACTAAACACAAGACAGAACTGCTCAATGACAGGATTCTGCATGACTCCACACAATGTCATTCTATCCCTAATCTTCCAAACAAGAAACTCTGGGCTCCTTTTCATCTCATCGCAACCTTCATCACGCACCCTCAGGCTGCAACCACTTCGGGGTGCTCCTCTTTACTGTCACGGCACACCTCGGTCATGATTCCCGTACTTCCTAGTGTGATGTGTGTATCCTTTCCCATTTTCTGTCCCTCTCCCCCACTTACTCTTCACTGCCATTGTCAAAAATCAGTTCACATCATTCCCTGCCTTAAATCACGAGGTCCCCTACTCTCTGATCAAGTCCGACTGTAAAGGCATGACTCACACAGAATGGCGCTGCACCACACGGGCTTGGCCTCAAGCCTCTTCTTTTGCTCCTATGCCTCCACCTACTCCTTCTCTCTAAGATGAGCGATAACCTCTTTCCAATCATGCCAACCAAGTCTCCCCACCGTACTCCAAGTCCATGTTTGAAGAGGCAGCATGCATCCCATCTGACTACTTCAGAGAAGGTTCTTAATACAAGCATGTTGAATAAGAATCACTCCCACCGCCAACTGAACAGTGCCACCAGCCATGTCACATCCCTGAAACACACGCTCAACTATTCATCCAGTTTGCCTCTCTTTTTCTTCATTCATCAGCTCTTGCAAACATACCACACCACTTATTGGTCAAATTCTTTCAAGTCTTCCCAAATTTAAAAGATTAATTTGTAAGATGAAACTGAGTAGATAAAAAAGTTACAGATTTAGTTCAAAAAACTCTGAAGTACTTTCTTAATATTAATGCTTCTTGGTATAACTCTGAAAACATACTTCATGCCTCGCCCTTTAAAATAACCACATTTATCATTGTTTTCACTGTAAATTAACTTCAAGGAATAGGCTTTAATTAAAAAACACTCATTTAAAAAAACTCTACAACCACATTATCACTACCAACAAAATGATTTCTGATTCTGCAAAGAAGTCTGGAAAGACAATTTCCACGTCAAAGAAGAACATATTTCAGAATGTTACAGACACGTGCTAGAAGGCTATCTTTTCTGTTAATGGCAGAAAACAAGTCAACACACATCAAATACCAATCTGAGAAACAAACAACTAAAAAGCTCAGAGACTCTCTCCGTTTTTTGTTTTTGTTTTTTTTTTGAGGGAAAACTAAGCTTGGTCACAAGGGCAATTTAACTAGTGTAAACCGGTAAGAGATCCTTGGACAAGTAGATATTGGGAAGTAGCAACAATGACAGAAAATGATATAAAAGTTTACAAGTTAGGGCCAGTAAGGGTTTGGGGAGCCTCCCTGAACACTCAATGACAGCACCACTGTAGCTGAGCCGTCCTCAGAGCTGCAGGGACACAGTGCCTGGAGAGGAGAGGAGCCCCTCAGACCTGGCACTGCCTCCAAAGAGCTCTGTTCCAAGGTCTGGATTAGCCTCGTGGTTGCTTGGAATGGGTAACAGGAAAAAGTGTGATCCATACCCATAATCTCTGCTTTCCAAATTCCTCCCTTAAAAAAATTCTTGGGCTTCCCTGGTGGCGCAGTGGTTGAGAATCTGCCTGCCAATGCAGGGGACACGGGTTCGAGCCCTGGTCTGGGAAGATCCCACATGCCGCGGAGCAACTAGGCCCGTGAGCCACAATTACTGAGCCTGTGCGTCTGGAGCCTGTGCTCCGCAACAAGAGAGGCCGCGATGATCAGAGGCCCGCGCACCGCGATGAAGAGTGGCCCCCACTTGCCGCAAGTAGAGAAAGCCCTCGCGCAGAAACGAAGACCCAACACAGCCATAAATAAATAAATAACCGCCCCCCCCGCCAAAATTCTTTAGATAGTGTTACAAACAGTATAAAATTGACTTCTGTGTTTCAACTTCCTTCCCTTCTGAAACACCCAGAAAGGAAAAGGTGAACAGACTTTGTGGGGCAGAGAAGTTAGATAAAATTTCGTGAGATTAGTAAAGCAAACTATGAAAATAAGAGAAGTAATAAGGACTGAATGAAAAAAGAGGTGGAGATGGTTACAGGGTCTTAAATAAAGAAAAGTCTAACAATGTCTTAAGGGACAGAACAGAAGAATAATGGCGGACTTTGAGAAAAGGCCTTCTATCAAAACACTATCAAGATGTTTTGATAGTAAGTATGAAATATACACAGGAGTTCTGTGACTGTGGTTAGTCACTTCTCAGACCTGTTTCCTCTTCTGTAAAATAAGAACAATAATAGTACCTACTCAAAGAGCTGTATTCAGGATTACATGAGAAAGTCCACATGAAACACCCAGGGCTTCCCCGTGGCGCAGTGGTTGAGAGTCTGCCTGCCATGCAGGGGACACGGGTTCGAGCCCTGGTCTGGGAAGATCCCACATGCCGCGGAGCAACTAAGCCCGTGAGCCACAATTACTGAGCCTGCGCATCTGGAGCCTGTGCTCCGCAACAAGAGAGGCCGCGGATAGTGAGAGGCCTGCGCACCGCGATGAAGAGTGGCCCCCACTTGCCGCAACTAGAGAAAGCCTCGCACAGAAACGAAGACCCACACAGCCATAAATAAATAATAAATAAAATTAAAAAAAAAAAAAACAAAACACCCAGCAGAGTGCCAATGTATAAAAATTACTCATAAATGTTAGCTATTAGTACCTTTATAAAATGATATAGACATGTATTTATGTAATTACACAAAAGAAGTCTCTATCATATATAACATATTATATGACATACATTATATATTCCACATATATTTATAAATAATATGGGTATTGTATTACAGTATAATCCCATTTATATTAACAAAGTATAGTCTACACAAAAATTTGTATTCCAATTTTCACAGTACCATTATTCACAATAGCCAAAAAAGTGGAAACAACTGATGAATGGATAAATAAAATTGATGCATCTGTACAATTAAACAGTATTTGGTCATAAAAAGGAATGGAGTACTGATACAGGTTACAACATGGATGAACCTTGAAAACATTATGCTGAGTGAAAGAAGGCAGATACAAAAGGTCATATGTGATTTTATTTATGCAAAATGTCCACAAGAGGCAAATTCACAGAGACAGGAAGTAGATTAGTGGGTGCCCAGGGCTGGGGTGGGGGAATGGGGGAGTGACTGCTACTGGGTGTGGGTTTTGGAGGGTGGGTGTGAAGATGCTCTAAAACTGATTGTAGGGGACTTCCCTGTGGCGCAGAGGATGAAGACTCCGCATTCCCAATGTAGGGGGCCCGGTTCAATCCCTGGTCAGGGAACTATATCCCACATGCATGCCGCAACTAAGAGTTCACATGCCACAACTAAGGAGCCAGGTGGAGCAGCAACTAAGACCCAGCGCAACCAAAATAAATTTAAAAAACAAACAAACAAACAAAAAACAAACCGGGGACTCCCTGGGGGCAAAGTGGTTAAGAAGCCACCTGCCAATGCATGGGACATGGGTTCGAGCCCTGGACCAGGAAGATCCTACATGCCGCGGAGCAACTAAGCCCATGCGCCACAACTACTGAGCCTGTGCTCTAGAGCCCACGTGCCACAACTACTGAAGCCTGTGTGCCTAGAGCCTGTGCTCTGCAACAAGAGAAGCCACCGCAATGAGAAGCCTGGGCACTGCAATGAAGAGTAGCCCCCGCTCAGCAACGAAGACCCAACGCAGCCAAAAATAAAAAAATAAAATAAATTAAAAAAACACAAAACTGATTGTAGTGTTGGTTGCACAACTCTGCAAATATACTAAAAACCACTGAATTGTACACTTAATTTTTTTGAAATAAGTTTAATTAATTAATTAATTAATTTATTTTGGCTGCATTGGGTCTTCATTGCTGTGCACAGGCTTTCTCAAGTTTCAGCGAGTGGGAGCTACTCTTTGCTGCGGTGCGCAGGATTCTCACTGTGGTGGCTTCTCTTTGTTGCAGAGCACGGCCTCTAGGCACATGGGCTACAGTAGTTGTGGCTTGCGGGCTCTAGAGCGCAGGCTCAGTAGTTGTGGCGCACAGGATTCGTTGCTCCATGACATGTGGGATCTTCCCCGACCAGGGCTCGAACCCGAGTCGCCTGCATTGGCAGGCGGATTCTTTTTTTTTTTTTTTTTAAATTTTTTATAGCTACTTTTATTTTTATTTATTTATTTATTTCTGGCTGTGCTGGGTCTTCGGTTCGTGCGAGGGCTTTCTCTAGTTGCGGCAAGTGGGGGCCACTCTTCGTCGCAGTGCGGGGACCGCTCGTCATCGCGGTGCGCGGGCCTTTCACTATCGCGGCCCCTCCCGTTGCGGGGCACAGGCTCCAGACGCGCAGGCTCAGTAGTTGTGGCTCACGGGCCCAGCCGCTCCGTGGCATGTGGGATCTTCCCAGACAGGGCTCGAACCCGTGTCCCCTGCATTAGCAGGCAGATTCTCAACCACTGCGCCACCAGGGAAGCCCCTGGCAGGCGGATTCTTAACCACTGCACCACCAGGGAAGTCCCCCGAATTGTACACTTTAAATAAGTAAATTGTATGATATGTGAATTACATCCCCAAAAGCTGTTACTAAAAAAGATCTTAAGAATGTAGGTAGACACAGCAACATCAGCTCTACCCACCACCAGAGGCCTCCATCAAGCCTCTTAGATAGCCTCAACCACCAGAGGGCAGACAGGCAGAAGCAAGAAAAAACTACAATCCTGCAGCCTGTGAACAAAAAAAACACATTCACAGAAAGACAGACAAGATGAAAAGGCAGAGGGCTATATACCAGATGAAGGAACAAGATAAAACCCCAGAAAAACAACTAAATGAAGTGGAGATAGGTAACCTTCCAGAAAAAGAATTCAGAATAATGATAGTGAAGATGATCCAGGACCTCGGAATAAGAATGGAGGCAAAGATCGAGAAGATGCAAGAAATGTTTAACAAAGACCTAGAAGAATTAAAGAACAAACAAACAGAGATGAACAATACAATAACTGAAATGAAAACTACACTAGAAGGAATAAGTAGCAGAATAACTGAGGCAGAAGAACGGATACGTGACCTGGAAGACAGAATGGTGGAATTCACTGCTGCGGAACAGACTAAAGAAAAAAGAATGAAAAGAAATGAAGGCAGCCTAAGAGACCTCTGGGACAACATTAAACGCAACAACATTCGCATTATAGGGGTCCCAGAAGGAGAAGAGAGAGAGAAAGGACCAGAGAAAATATTTGAAG
Organism: Balaenoptera musculus; assembly: GCF_009873245.2. Classification (NCBI taxonomy): domain Eukaryota; kingdom Metazoa; phylum Chordata; class Mammalia; order Artiodactyla; family Balaenopteridae; genus Balaenoptera; species Balaenoptera musculus. Next base: position 17,352,815 of record NC_045798.1, read on the forward strand.
AGATTATAGTCGAAACTTCCCTAACATGGAAGCAAATAGCCACCCAAGTCCAGGAAGCACAGAGAGTCCCATACAGGATAAACCCAAGGAGAAACACGCCAAGACACATAGTAATCAAATTGGCAAAAAATTAAAGACAAAGAAAAATTATTGAAAGCAGCAAGGGAAAAACGACAAATAACATACAAGGGAACTCCCATAAGGTTAACAGCTGATTTCTCAGCAGAAACTCTACAAGCCAGAAGGGAGTGGCATGATGTACTTAAAGTGATGAAACGGAAGAGCCTATTACCAAGATTACTCTACACGGCAAGGATCTCATTCACATTTGATGGAGATATCAAAAGCTTTACAGACAAGCAAAAGCCAAGAGAATTCAGCACAGCCAAACCAGCTCTACAACAAATGCTAAAGGAACTTCTCTAAGTGGGAAACACAAGAGAAGAAAAGGACCTACAAAAACAAACCCAAAACAATTAAGAAAATGGTCATAGGAACATACATATCGATAATTACCTTAAACGTGAATGGATTAAATGCTCCAACCAAAAGACACAGGTTTGCTGAATGGATACAAAACCAAGACCCATATATATGCTGTCTGCAAGAGACCCACTTCAGACCTAGGGACACATACAGACTGAAAGTGAGGGGATGGAAAAAGATATTCCATGCAAATGGAAATCAAAAGAAAGCTGGAGTAGCTATACTCATATCAGATAAAATAGACTTTAAAATAAAGAATGTTACAAGAGACAAGGAAGGACACTACATAATGATCAAGGGATCAATCCAAAAAGAAGATATAATAATTATAAATATATATGCACCCAACATAGGAGCACCTCAATACATAAGGCAACTGCTAACAGCTACAAAAGAGGAAATTGACAGTAACACAATAATAGTGGGGGACTTTAACAACCCACTTACACCAATGGACAGATCATCCAAAATGAAAATAATTAAGGAAACAGAAGTTTTAAATGACACAATAGACCAGATAGATTTAATTGATATTTATAGGACATTCCATCCAAAAACAGCAGATTACACTTTCTTCTCAAGTGCGCACGGAACGTTCTCCAGGATAGATCACATCTTGGTTCACAAATCAAGCCTCAGTAAATTTAAGAAAATTGAAATCATATCAAGCATCTTTTCTGACCACAACGCTATGAGATTAGAAATGAATTACAGGGAAAAAAACATAAAAAACACAAACACATGGAGGCTAAACAATACGTTACTAAATAACCAAGAGATCACTAAAGAAATCAAAGAGGAAATCAAAAAGTACCTAGAGACAAATGACAATGAAAACACAACGATCCAAAACCTATGGGATGCAGCAAAAGCAGTTCTAAGAGGGAAGTTTACAGCTATACAAGCCTACCTAAAAAACAAGAAAAATCTCAAGTAAACAATCTAACCTTACACCTAGAGGAACTAGAGAAAGAAGAACAAACAAAACCCAAAGTTAGCAGAAAGAAAGAAATCATAAAGATCAGAGATAAATAAATGAAATAGAAACAAAGAAAACAATAGCAAAGATCAATAAAACTAAAAGCTGGTTCTTTGAGAAGATAAAGAAAATTGATAAGCCATTAGCCAGACTCATCAAGAGGGAGAGGACTCAAATCAATAAAATTAGAAATGAAAAAGGAGAAGTTACAACAGACACCTCAGAAATACAAAACATCCTAAGAGACTACTACAAGCAACTCTATGCCAATAAAATGGACAACCTGGAAGAAATGGACAAATTCGTACAAAGGTATAACCTTCCAAGACTGAACCAGGAAGAAACAGAAAATATGAACAGACCAATCACAAGTAATGAAATTGAAACTGTGATTAAAAATCTTCCAACAAACAAAAGTCCAGGACCAGATGGCTTCACAGGTGAATTCTATCAAACATTTAGAGAAGAGCTAACACCCATCCTTCTCAAACTCTTCCAAAAAATTGCAGAGGAAGGAACACTCCCAAACTCATTCTATGAAGCCACCATCACCCAGATACCAAAACCAGACAAAGATACTACAAAAAAGAAAATTACAGACCAATATCACTGATGCATATAGATGCCAAAAATCCTCAACAAAATACTAGCAAACAGAATCCAACAACACATTAAAAGGATCCTACACCACGATCAAGTGGGATTATCCCAGGGATGCAAGGATTCTTTAATATACGCAAATCAATCAATGTGATACACCATATTAACAAATTGAAGAATAAAAACCATATATCATCTCAATAGATGCAGAAAAAGCTTTTGACAAAATTCAACACCCATTTATGATAAAAACTCTCCAGAAAGTGGGCATAGAGGGAACCTACCTCAACATAATAAAGGCCATATACAACAAACCCACAGCAAACATCATTCTCAATGGTGAAAAACTGAAAGCATTTCCTCTAAGACCAGGAACGAGACAAGGATGTCCACTCTCACCACTATTATTCAACATAGTTTTGGAAGTCCTAGCCACGGCAATCAGAGAAGAAAAAGAAATAAAAGGAATACAAATTGGAAAAGAAGAAGTAAAACCGTCACTGTTTGCAGATGACATGATACTATACATAGAGATCCTAAAAATGCCACCAGAAAACTACTGGAGCTAATCAATGAATCTGGTAAAGTTTCAGGATACAAATTAATGCACAGAAATCTCTTGCATTCCTATACACTAATGATGAAAAATCTGAAAGAGAAATTATGGAAACACTCCCATTTACCATTGCACCAAAAGAATAGAATACTTAGGCAATAAACCTACCTAGGGAGACAAAGACCTGTATGCAGAAAAACTATAAGACACTGATGAAAGAAATTAAAGATGATACCAAACAGGTGGAGAGATATACCATGTTCTTGGATTGGAAGAATCAATATTGTGAAAATGACTATACTACCCAAAGCAATCTACAGATTCAATGCAATCCCTATCAAATTACCAATGGCATTTTTTACGTAACTAGAACAAATCATCTTAAAATTTGTATGGAGACACAAAGACCCCGAATAGCCAAAGCAGTCTTGAAGGAAAAAGACGGAGCTGGAGGAATCAGACTCCCTGACTTCAGGACCTATACTACAAAGCTACAGTAATCAAGACAATATGGTACTGGCACAAAAACAGAAACATAGATCAATGAACAAGATAGAAAGCCCCAGAGATAAACCCACGCACCTATGGGACTAATCTATGACAAAGGAGGCAAAGATATACAATGGAGAAAAGACAGTCTCTTCAATAAGTGGTGCTGGGAAAGCTGGACAGCTACATGTAAAAGAATGAAATTAGAATACTCCCTAACACCATACACAAAAATAAACTCAAAATGGATTAGAGACCTAAATGTAAGACCGGACACTATAAAACTCTTAGAGGAAAACATAGGAAGAACACTCTTTGACATAAATCACAGCAAGATCTTTTTTGATCCACCTCCTAGAGTAATGGAAATAAAAACGAAAATAAACAAATGGGACCTAATGAAACTTCAAAGCTTTTGCACAGCAAAGGAAGCCATAAACAAGACGAAAAGACAACCCTCAGAATGGAAGAAAATATTTGCAAATTAATCAACGGACAAAGGATTAATCTCCAATATATATAAACAGCTCATTCAGCTCAATATTAAAGAAACAAACAACCCAATCCAAAAATGGGCAGAAGACCTAAATAGACATTTCTCCGAAGGAGACATACAGATGGCCACGAAGCACATGAAAAGATGCGCAACGTCACTAATTATTAGAGAAATGCAAATCAAAACTACAATGAGGTATCACCTCACACCAGTTAGAATGGGCATCATCAGAAAATCTACAAACAACAAATGCTGGAGAGGGTGTGGAGAAAAGGGAACCCTCTTGCACTGTTGGTGGGAATGTAAACTGATAAAGCCACTATGGAGAACAATATGGAGGTTCCTTAAAAAACTAAAAATAGAATTACCATATGACCCAGCAATCCCACTACTGGGCATATACCCAGAGAAAACCATAATTCAAAAAGACACATGCACCCCAATGTTCATTGCAGCACTATTTACAATAGCCAGGTCATGGAAGCAACCTAAATGCCCTTTGACAAACGAATGGATAAAGAAGATGTGGTACATATATACAATGGAATATTACTCAGCCATAAAAAGGAACGAAATTGAGTCATTTGTTGAGACGTGGATGGATCTAGAGACTGTCATACAGAGTGAACTAAGTCAGAAAGAGAAAAACAAATATCGTATATTAATGCATGTATGTGGAACCTAGAAAAATGGTACAGATGAACCAGTCTGCAGGGCAGAAGTTGAGACACAGATGTAGAGAACAAATGTATGGACACCAAGGGGGGAAAACTGCAGTGGGGTGGGGATGGTGGTGTGCTGAATTGGGCGATTGGGATTGACATGTATACAGTGATGTGTATAAAATTGATGACTGATTAAAAAAAAAAAAAAGAAATCACACACACAAAAGAATGTAGGTAAAAATAATAAAAAATTTGATACATAACACCATCTCTGGACACCTAATTTTCAGGGTATTCAGAGGTACCACTACTAAAACACAGAAAGTAGAGGAAGAGAGGACAAATTTAACCATAAATGATATTAAAATTTCAACTTGTCACACAGTAGTTACTTACCATCCATGAGAAGCCAATGGCCAGTGAGAACCCAGATGAGGACGAGCATGACAGACAGAGAGAATGATAGTAATTCAGCAGCAGTGAAACGCCCACAACAACCAAAGGAAATCCTGGAAAATACACAACATTTATTGGACTAATGGACATAATTTATATGAATAATCAAACTCCTCCTTTGGTTCTTCATGATCAGAATTTTGTGACAGCCAGATTAAAATAGCAGGCAATACCTAGATACCCAGAAATCCAAAATACCCAAATCTCTTTGGAAAAAACTACAGAAAGTTCAAAGGAATTATACTTCTGCACCAATTAGATAATGTACTTTTTATCCAAATTATCAACATGGGTATTGAGAAGTTTAAAGTGATAATATCAATCTTTAGAAAATCTAAATGTAGGGGAATTCTAATTCTTACGGGAAAACAAAATGAAGACAGTCCAACAATTCAATTCATTAAGCAAAGATGAATAAAATTAAGATGGTACATCTATTTGGTTATCACTAATCCTGGGAAGATCAGCCACCCCAAGTGACTGATTTCCTAAGTGCACACAGCATTCTCCATTAGCACAGCATTTTGTTTCCATGGAGCAACGGCTTTAGGAGTTAAGGGTGAAACTGGGATTTAAACCTAAGTGGCTAGTATATATTCTAGGTCATCAAAGATGAAAGGCAAAGAATGTTGAGTCAAGCACTATTTTCATATTCCATTAACTAGTAAAGGAATGAAAATGCTTGCTTCAAAAGAAAACTCATCTTCAATATAATCAAAGCAAGGAAGCATATTACAGTGACTCTGACTTCCTAAGATTTGTTATATTTCCTCTGCTATGAAAGTTGCAAAAAGAAGTACTATCCTACAGTTTTAAAAAATCAAACATCTCACTTTCCAGTCTTCTGGCATTTGTGTGCTTCAGTCAATACCAAAAATTTAGACCCCTAATATTGCTATCAAGTATGAGACAAAATCATACATATACAAGTTTACAATTTAGAGGAAAATCCCAAGTCCTTACTTGTTCTGAGGTGAACAGGGTCTTGTTAAATACTGGCACATCGGGAGAAGAAGAAAAGCAAAAGCTATCGTTGCAAGAACTAGAGAAAGAAAATGTATGGTTAATTTTTTTGTTGTTTATTATTTTACTAAGTATAAGAAAAATGGCATGACTTATGGAAACAATCATTGCCCAGAATACTTTTCTCGACAAGTGCATACAATAGTATTAATTAACTAGAGAAGAAAAGTATCTTTCTTTAGCACCGCACAGACAACCTCTTAAAAAAAATATTACCTGATTTGAAGTAGGGGTAGCATTGGTAGGTTTTCTCTTTCTCACCTATCTCAACAAGATATGATAAACAGCGGGCCAGGGTATGATCTAACATGTCTAGCATTTTGATGTTTCACACATGTCCATCATCGCTCAGCTTGAAAACTGATCAGATAGATGACAGTCGAATTACTGTGATTAGCTATGAGTGTTTCTATCTGCAGAAACATGCGTAGGGGTTGCCAATGACTACTCTGCCAAACTGGACTTTCTGGTAACCTATCAGACAAGGAGCCACAGCCAAAGCAATTCTGCTCTGGTGCCACAAAGCTCGTGAGTTTTCAACTCCTGGCCTTTCATTCAGATTGGGTTGGCAGGTCTGAACTGATGATACAGGTATCAAGTATCTCGCAGGTCTGAACTGATGATACAGGTATTAAGTGGTTCAAGGAGGAGTGGGGGGAGAAAAAGCCAGACTTATGAAGAAAAACTTGCATGGTGCAGTGTATAAATCTTAATTTTTGAATGATGATTTTAAAAAAGGTTTAATAATTTCCTTTTAGCTTAATGTTAAGATTAGATAGAGGAACTCATTTACCTGCTGTACATATTGTAAAAACTACTTGAACTGAGTCAAAGAAGAAGAACATTACTAGGAGGGAGACAGATGCTCCAATTGGAAGGAACAGGGCCTGGGTAGAGTCAATAGTCTGGATACCTGAAAGAGAAAAAGGGACATATCAATGACTTACCTAATAGACACTGTACCCATGTACTTCAGATACATTAACTCATAAAATGCAGACAGTTCTAGGGATTAGTATATAAAATATAGATTATCTAGGCCCTTGGACTCTCTCCTTCCCAGTGAGACTATGATATGAGCTCCTTGCTGTCCTCATAGTGCCTTTATTATAGTAGGTGCCCAAGAAATACTTGTTGAATTGACTTACTACCTCCTGGTGCTAACCATCTGGATGACAGGGTGCCAAAACAAACAAACAAACAACAAACAAGAACATTAAGAGGTAGTAAAAATTCATTTTAGTCAATTTGAGTACATCTGTGGTCCTGTATATATAGGTTTGGTAAAAGAGGTGGTTTAAACCCCCTGACTAAAATAATTTCTCATCATCTGTGGATTTAATGTACTCATGTTCATTCTTCCCCATTGTTGCTAATAGTTGAGGACTGACTTTGGTGGGGGAGGAGGGGAGAACAAGATATATCTGGAAACAGTAAATCAAAAACATTTCTTTGTGGGAACATTTTAAAGAGTAAATAGGAGATAAATGGGGGAACCAGAAGCTCTTGGGATAGAGCAGGATTTAGCACAGTGGTTCTCAAGTCTTGGCTGCTCATTAGAATCACCTGGACAGCTTTAAAAAAATCACAGGACAGCTTTAAAAAAATCACAGTGCCTGGGCCCAACCCCAGAGCCAACTAAACTGAAATCTCAAGGGGTTAGTAGGTCCAGGAAAAACTCCCCACAAGATTTTATTTTGGGGGCTACCCTGGTGGCACAGTGGCTAAGAATCCACCTGCCAGTGCAGGGGACACGGGTTCGAGCCCTGGTCCGGGAAGATCCCACATGCCGCGGAGCAACTAAGCCCGTGCACCACAACTACTGAGCCTGCGCTCTAAAGCCTGTGAGCCACAACTACTGAGCCCACGTGCCACAACTACTGAAGCCTGCACGCCTAGGGCCCGTGCTTCCCAACAAAAGAAGCCACCGCAATGAGAGGCCGAAACGAAACGAAGAGAGGTCCCTGCTCGCTAGAGAAAGCCTGCGCGCAGCAACAAAGACCCAACACAGCCAAAAATAAATAAATAAATAAATAAAAACCCTGCTCATCAGTATTCAAATTTACCTGTCCTCAAGAAGGCTATTTAGGGATTTTTGTGAAATGAATATTAAATATTTCTACAAAACAAAATTGCTTCTTATTGGCTAGGTAGATGAGTCAAATATTCACTAAGGAACAGGGCAATTCAATTTCAGAAGAGTGAGCCATGTGTCAAGACAAACAAATGATCTGGAGAAGAGTCTAACCTGAACTGCAGTCAAACCCATTCATCTTGGCCCATGGATAGGTTTTTTTTTTTTTTTTTTTTGGGGGGGGGGCGCATATCTTAAAGTATCTTATGGGCATTTGTAAGGCAAAACTCTATGAAATCTCTAACTAAATTTCACCTAAATAGTTTTTTTATTTGAGTGCTCTACAATAGTTCAAAGAACTACTTGAGGAAGCTAGATTTCAGGTGCCTTTCACAACAGAAAATAATAGTTTCTCAAATAAATGATTGTTATATAAGAAACAAATCTTTGAAAAGAAATCTATAAATCTGAAAACACACACCCACACCCCCCTCCTTCTGTAAAACAAAGCATCATATACTCTACAGATTAATTATACTGGTTTAAAACATGAGACGAAAAAAAATCAAATGACTGGCTAGAACAAAGAACTGTTTACTAAGCAGGCTTATGAGAAGTATTTGTTTATAATCAATCTAAATTTTACAAGTTCAGTCTGCAATTAAAATGCAAAACAGAATACAAAGAACTTTTCTAGAATATTAGATAGAATGCACAGATTTTTGTTTTTTGAAAGCACAGATTTTAAACCAGTAAGTATTAGACATTATTTCCATTAGTTTTATAGAAGGACTGCCCAAGAGAGTTTATCAAACAGCAATGTCACAGGGCAAGTGAAGCTCCTTTAGTTGCTGACAATATGTTACCAAAAATAATGTACACAACTTTAATACTGCACTTCTTAAAGGTCTGGAAATAATGGTCCTGAGGGGAAGGAAGCTAATTAATTAGAAATTTTAGCCAAACTCCAGTGACAAAACAAAACAGAGCAAAAGCAAAACAGAGCAGCCATAATTGGGCCGACTTGCTCAACTGCAGTGGCATTATCTTTAAAGGCAAAATCAACGTTAAGAAATAGGCATGATGATGGAATTAAAAATTATGTACAGAGACATTATTTTTTGTATTTAGTGAACAGGTTGCAGAGCAATACACCAATGTAGTACTGATAACTGTTTATGAAAGTTACTGATTTTGCACCTCCATGAGAGAAGCAAGGGATTTTTTTAAAAAACTCATTTCCAGAGCTTATGGGGTTTGCAGTCTAGGTGGGGAGATTAAGATGTGTTTCTCTATTAATGAAGAGAATTCTAACTGTAGATCTCCATCAATCTTCACAGTTCAAATAAATTATAGGGGAAGCCTAGTAAAGAACTTCAAGATATCAGATAATTGGAGGTGGGGGGGGGTTGGGTTTTTTTGTTTTTGTTTTTTTTAAACCCTCTTAATGCTAATTAGGATGAAGGACTGGCTGTGCCAGAAGGGGGAAATTTCTATATAGGTTTCCTGGGGCAGATTCAGGGATAAGACAGGAGTTAGGACAAGGTTAGGGAAAATCAGAGAGGACCTGGAAGGAACTCACTCCCCTCCACTTCCTAACTGTTTTTACTGTAAAACATAACACACTACAGAAAAGTACATGAAACAAAGATGTAGAGTTCAGTGAATCATCACATGGCTAATACCACCCAGGTCAAGAAACAGAACCTTGCCAAGGCCAGAAGTCTTTCTTGTGTCCCTCACAATCACTGCTCTTTCTCTTTCCCCCAAAGGTAACTACTATTATATCCTGGCTTTTACGGTACTTTTTATTTGCTTTATGTTTTCTACCAAGCATGCATCCTAAAATACTAATATTTATTTTGCCTGTTTTCTGAACTTACTATATACATTGAATTATGTAGTATGTATTTTTTTGTGTCTGGCTTCTTTCATTCAACATTGTTAGAAACATCCATGCTGTTATACGTAGCTGTAGTTCACTAATTTTCATGTCTTTTTCACAAATTCCTTGATTCGTATTTTGGGAGTAGGCAACTGCAACTTTTAGAAAACCTCCATCTACTCTTTCTCCTTCATTAATTAGTTCATAACACTTGGCAAAATCTTAACACTAAAGTCATACCCTCCTTTTCTTAGAACTCCCCCCAATTCTTCTTCATTGTTAATCTTCATTGTTAAGCATTTCAATCTCCTCAGCACCTACACCATCTCATGTTTCTGTTCATTTTTCTGGCTATTATTATTTCTTTGATTTTTGATGACTGCATCCCGTTTTCCATGCCACCCCTTCAAACTGGAATGATACCATATTCCATAATCAAGTACTGGCCTTCTCTGCAATGGCCATTTCTTTCATTAAGTTTTTCCTGATTATGTGGAAGTGGACTGCATCCTGTCCTGGTCTATGCTTATCCTTTTTGGTATCCATGGCCCAGATTAGGCACTGAAGAAATACTTTTGTTGAGAATAATTTTAGCACAACACAGGAGGTAGATTTAAGGAAATTACCATTAAACAACCACCAACTACTCTTTAGATGCTGATTAACAATGAGAAATACAAAACTGATGTTACCAGGTAAATTCTTTCCACTGCATGGACTGACTTAACCATTTATTTATTTGAGGATAAAATGGTACTTAGATACATACTATTGATTTCTTTTAGGTTTATGTGATGCAATGCACAACAGATTTGTAATCTGTTTTAAGTACATCATTTGTATATATGCTATATAACACAGGAATTTAAAGGAGTTTCAAGTGTGTGAAGTGATTTGGTTTAAACTATTGATAGAAGGTAAGCTGCTATGTAAAAATTTAACCCTAAAATTGGATACTGACACTGGGTTTTACCTGGTTCCTGTGAAGTTACTGGTATGGTATTTTACTTAATATAAGGATCTGTGTTATAAGTTTAAGAAAAGGCTCATTATATTTAAATGATTCTACTTACTGTATTTGTCCTGTCCACTTTACATTGCTGGGGACAATGAAACACATTTAACTCAGTGAAAATTGGGCAAGTATAATTTAGTTGATGGGGTATTATAATAACTAGAGAAAATGAAATAGATATTAAGTGATCTCTTTTCAATTTAGTTTCTAAGATCCTCCATCAATATTCTATTAAACTTTATATTAGATCTCCAGTCTTTCCTCCCTATTAGGCGGTGACTTTGATTTGTCCTGCAAGTCACGCTTATTCTCCTCCTCTGTGCCTGTATTATATGCTCTTCCCACCTGGAGGAACTTCTTCTCCAGCAATCCAAGTTCACTGTTTCATGTCAAATTCACTTTCTCCAGGAGAGTCCCTTACTAACTTCACCACTGTTGCTCACCTTGGCTTGCCTTTCTCTTTATTCTCCTTGTACATGGATGTCAAAATGACTTCCCTCTGGTGCTTACTCTGATGTATTGATAGTAGATGCTTGTTCAGAAGGATTCTGAGGCTATGGTAAGGGTCCATGAGAAAAAGTACTTGCTCTAGGTATAGTGTGGAAAGTGGTATTTGCTCTGTCTTAGCACTTTATTAACACCTTGGGAAGTATTTTGGCCACACTGCCTACGTGACGGCTTGAGTACCAGCTCTTGTACTTTCGCATCTTTCAAAATATCTAATAAATGCCAAGTGCATGGTAGGTACCCAGTATCAATCTCTTAGTATTATCAAATCAAGTCTCCTTACTTCCAATTCAGTTCTCTTTCTATAATAAGCATTACCAATTTTCTAGTACAATTTACATACCATAAAATTTACCCAGTTTAAGTGTGTAATTCAATACTTTTTTTTGGTAAGTTTACCAAGTGTGAAACCATCACTATAATCTAGTTTTAGAATATCTTCATCACCTCAAGAAGATCCCTCATGCCAGCTTACTGTTAATTCTCCTTCCAATCCCTTGCCCCAGGCAACCACGAATCTGTTTTCTGTCTCTATACAGTTGCCTTTTGGAAATTTCATATAAATGGACTCACACAATATGTAGTTTTTCTATCTGGCTTTTTATACTTAACAATTTTTTTTTAAATTAATTAATTTTATTTTTGGTTGCGTTGGGTCTTCACTGCTGTGTGCAGGCTTTCTCTAGTTGCGGTGCGCGGGCAATTCTTAACCACTGCGCCACCAGGGAAGCCCTTAACAGTGTTTTGAGGTTCATCTATGTTGGAGCATATTTCAGTAATTAATTTTTTTTAATGCTGAACAGTATTCCATTGTATGGACATACCATATTTTGTTTATCCATTAACTAGTTTATTGATCTTTGAGTTGCTTCTACTTTTTGGCTATGATGAATAATGCTGCTGAATACTTGCCATATAGCACACTTCTGTTTTTTCAAAGCAAATATTCTTTAAAATCTTAAGTATCAGAAAAGATACAATAGTTTTACAAGTACTTCAAGTAGCTATCTTTAAGGATCACTAAATGAATTTATGATCAACACCTACAAAATTATCAACCTCATCAAAGGATTTAAATGAAGTTATAAGCAGGCAGATACCCATCTATCCTGCTTGTCTTTAAGAAAATAAAGAGAGCTTCCCTGGTGGCGCAGTGGTTGGGAATCCACCTGCCAATGCAGGGGACACAGGTTCAAGCCCTGGTCCGGGAAGATCCCACATGCTGCGGAGCACCTAAGCCCGTGTGCCACAACTACTGAGCCTGTGCTCTAGAGCCCGTGAGCCACAACTACTGAAGCCCGCGTGCCTAGAGCCCACGCTCCGCAACAAAGAGTAGCCCCCGCTCGCCACAACTAGAGAAAGCCCGCACACAGCAACGAAGACAAAATGCAGCCAAAAACAATAAATAAATAAAGTAAAATAAATAAATTTATTTTAAAAAAGAAAATAAAGAATCTCGGCAGCAAGCTTTTAGGCATGAATTAAAAGCAGTACACAAGAAATCCACAGTTCAGGTTCAGAACATAAGACTTTAACAAATTATACCATACAGATTTAATTTTATTATTATACCAGACATAATCCTTGAACCCAGTAAATTATCTACTGGGGTTATAGAAAGAATCAAATTAAGACAACTACACGTAGAAAGCTAATTGTCATAAAATGCCTTACTATTATTGGCGCCGTTGCCATTGAAAGACCCAGAAGAACTGTTACTGTCTTTCTCCTTATCTTGATTTTCAAAGTCCATATTAAGGGATCTGTGGGAAAAAATTGTATAGGTAAGTTTTAGTTTTACTTAAGAAGCAGACCAGAAAAGTCAGTAATGAGACATACTTTTAAATGCTAAAGCATTAGGAAAGAAAGAAAGATCTCTTTTGAACAGCTCTGCAAAACACTTCTTGATGCCACATTTAAAAAAACAATCTACATTCCTTACAGTGTCAGTTCAAGAGTTTTCCTGACTGCAGGTAAAAGCATTCCATTGTGGCTGAATATTCCAGCCATATCTCTGTGCACCTCTTTAATTACTTCCTTATGCTAAATACCTAGAAGGAGAAATATTGGGTCAAAAGGCAAGCACAATTTTGAGACTTTTACATACCACACAATTGCTTCCAAAGAGGGTGGACCAATTCACTCTCTGAGAACAGTGTATAAGAGCACTTGTTTCTCTACACCTTGCCAGCTCTCATTCAACAACATGGATTTGAGTTTTTGCTATATCTGGGAATATTCAAGGTATTGGAGAGACAATAAATAGTGAGTAAAATAGGCTCTCATGGATTCTACATTCGAAGGGGGGGAAACTGACAATAAACAAGAAAAATAAGTTAAATACAGGGTATGCTAATGGTAAGAGCTAAGGAGAAAAGGCAGGAAATAGAGAGGGTAGATCTGAAATTTTAAACAAGGTAGGCAAGGGAAGGCCACACTGGTGTGATTTCTGAGTCAAGACCTGAAGGAAGTAGACACAGTCAATCTGGGGGACTAAAAATGCTGTCTCTGTCCTAATTTAGAATTCTTTACCTATTAAACAATTTTATGTACCTGAGCTTGCCCATTTCTCTTTTTGTGAACTAACTGTTCAAGTCCTTAGCTCATTTTCTACTACTGCGTTCCTTTAAAGTGTTTGTGCATCCAAACTTCCTGTGATGGTGGAAATGTTCTGTACCTGCACTGACCTATTTGGTAGATATTAGCCACGTGAACACTTGAAATGTGGGCGCACAACTGAGGAACTGAATTCTACATTTTATTTCATTTTAATTAATTTAAATTTAAATAATTGGAGAGCTAAAACTATAAAACTTTAGACAAAATCTTTGTGACCTTGGATTTGGCAGTGGATTCTTACATATGACATCAAACACACAAGTGAAAATTTGATAAATTGAACTTCATCAAAATTAAAACCTTGTGTGCTGCAAAGAACACTCTGAAAAAAATGAAAACACAACCCCAAAGGATGGGAGAAAATACGTGCTACTGTGTATCTGATAAGGGCCTTACATTTAGAATATAGAAAGAACTCCTCTAATTCAATAATAAAAAGACAACCCAATTAAAAAGTGGGCAGACTCTGAATAAATATTTCTCCAAAGAAGATAAGCAAATGGCCAATGAGCACATGAAAAGTTCTTTTTTTGTTGTTTTTTACACATATATACATGTACATGAAATATTTTTATTGCTGTTAGTTTTACAAAAACAGGATCATATTATTCACACTTTTCTGCATCTTGCTTTTCCTTTCTTTTTTTTGAATTTTATTTATTTTCTTATACAGCAGGTTCTTATTAGTCATCCATTTTACACACATCAGTGTATACATGTCAATCCCAATCTCCCAATTCAGCACACCCCCACCCCCACCCCCTGCTGCTTTCCCCCCTTGGTGTCCATACGTTTGTTCTCTACATCTACGTCTCTATTTCTGCCCTGCAAACCAATTCATCTGTACCATTTTTCTAGGTTCCACATATATGCGTTAATATACGATATTTGTTTTTCTCTTTCTGACTTACTTCACTCTGTATGACAGTCTCTAGATTCATCCACGTCTCTACAAATGACCCAATTTCGTTCCTTTTTATGGCTGAGTAATATTCCATTGTATATATGTACCACATCTTCTTTATCCATTCGTCTGTCGATGGGCATTTAGGTTGCTTCCATGACCTGGCTATTGTAAATAGCGCAGCAATGAACATTGGGGTGCATGTGTCTCTTTGAATTATGGTTTTCTCTGGGTATATGTCCAGTAGTGGGATTGCTGGGTCATATGCTAATTATATTTTTAGTTTTTAAAGGAACTTCCATACTGTTCTCCATAGTGGCTGTATCAATTTACACTCCCACCAACAGTGCAAGAGGGTTCCCTTTTCTCCACACCCTCTCCAGCATTGGCTGTTTGTAAATTTTCTGATGATGCCCATTCTAACTGGTGTGAGGGGATACCTCATTGTAGTTTTGATTTGCGTTTCTCTAATAATTAGTGATGTTGAGCAGCTTTTCATGTGCTTCTTGGCCAGCTGTATGTCCTCTTTGGAAAAATGTCTATTTAGGTCTTCTGCCCATTTTTGGATTGGGGTATTTGTTTCTTTAATATTGAGCTGCATGAGCTGTTTATATATTTTGGAGATTAATCCTTTATTCATTGATTCGTTTGCAAATATTTCTTCCCATTCTAAGGGTTGTCTTTTCGTCTTGTTTGTAGTTTCCTTTGCTTTGCAAAAGCTTTTAAGTTTCATTAGGTCCCATTTGTTTATTTTCGTTTTTATTTCCATTACTCTAGGAGGTGGATCAAAAAACATCTTGCTGTGATTTATGTCAAAGAGTGAGTGTTCTTCCTATGTTTTCCTCTAAGAGTTTTATAGTGTCCGGTCTTACATTTAGGTCTCTAATCCATTTTGAGTTTATTTTTGTGTATGGTGTTAGGGAGTGTTCTAATTTCATTCTTTTACATGTAGCTGTCCAGTTTTCCCAGCACCACTTATTGAAGAGATTGTCTTTTCTCCATTGTATAGCCTTGCCTCCTTTGTCATAGATTAGTTGACCATAGGTGCATGGGTTTATCTCTGGGCTTTCTATCCTGTTCCATTGATCTACATTTCTGTTTTTGTGCCAGTACCATATTGTCTTGATTACTGTAGCTTTCTAGTACAGTCTGAAGTCAGGGAGTCTGATTCCTCCAGCTCCGTTTTCTCCCTCAAGACTGCTTTGGCTATTCGGGGTCTTTTGTGTCTCCATACAAATTTTAAGATTTTTTGTTCTAGTTCTGTAAAAAATGCCATTGGTAATTTGATAGGGATTGCATTGAATCTGTAGATTGCTTGGGGTAGTATAGTCATTTTCACAATATTGATTCTTCCAGTCCAAGAACATGGTATTTCTCTCCATCTGTTGGTATCATCTTTAATTTCTTTCATCAGTGTCTTATAGTTTTCTGCATACAGGTCTTTTGTCTCCCTAGGTAGGCTTATTCCTAGGTATTTTATTCTTTTTGTTGCAATGGTAAATGGGAGTGTTTCCTTAATTCCTCTTTCAGATTTTTCATCATTAGTGTATAGGAATGCAAGAGATTTCTGTGCATTAATTTTGTATCCTGAAACTTTACCAAATTCACTGATCAGCTCTAGTAGTTTTCTGATGGCATCTTTAGGATTCTCTATGTATAGTATCATGTCATCTGCAAACAGTGACAGTTTTACTTCTTCTTTTCCAATTTGTATTCCTTTTATTTCTTTTTCTTCTCTGATTGCCATGGCTACAACTTCCAAAACTATGTTGAATAATAGTGGAGAGAGTGGACATCCTTGTCTTGTTCCTGATCTTAGAGGAAATGCTTTCAGTTTTTCACCATTGAGAATGATGTTTGCTGTGGGTTTGTCGTATATGGCCTTTATTATGTTGAGGTAGGTTCTCTCTATGCCCACTTTCTGGAGGGTTTTAATCATAAATGGGTGTTGCATTTTGTCAAAAGCTTTTTCTGCATATATTGAGATGATCATATGGTTTTTATTCTTCAATTTGTTAATATGGTGTATCACATTGATTTGCGTATATTGAAGAACCCTTGCATCCCTGGGATAAATCCCACTTGATCGTGGTGTAGGATCCTTTTAATGTGTTGTTGGATTCTGTTTGCTAGTATTTTGTTGAGGATTTTTGCATCTATATGCATCAGTGATATTGGTCTGTAATTTTCTTTTTTTGTAGTATCTTTGTCTGGTTTTGGTGTCAGGGTGATGGTGGCCTCACAGAATGAGTTTGGGAGTGTTCCTTCCTCTGCAATTTTTTGGAAGAGTTTGAGAAGGATGGGTGTTAGCTCTTCTCTAAATGTTTGATAGAATTCACCTGTGAAGCCACCTGGTCCTGGACTTTTGTTTGTTGGAAGATTTTAAATCACAGTTTCAATTTCATTACTTGTGATTGGTTTGTTCATATTTTCTATTTCTTCCTGGTGCAGTCTTGGAAGGTTATACCTTTGTACGAATTTGTCCATTTCTTCCAGGTTGTCCATTTTATTGGCACAGAGTTGCTTGTAGTAGTCTCTTAGGATGCTTTGTATTTCTGTGGTGTCTGTTGTAACTGCTCCTTTTTCATTTCTAATTTTATTGATTTGAGTCCTCTCCCTCTTTTTCTTGATGAGTCTGGCTAATGGCTTATCAATTTTGTTTATCTTCTCAAAGAACCAGCTTTTAGTTTTATTTATCTTTGCTATTGTTTTCTTTGTTTCTATTTCATTTATTTCCGCTCTGATCTTTATGATTTCTTTCCTTCTGCTAACTTTGGGTTTTGCTTGTTCTTCTTTCTCTAGTTCCTTTAGGTGTAAGGTTAGATTGTTTATTCGAGATTTTTCTTGTTTCTTGAGGTAGGCTTGTATAGCTATAAACTTCCCTCTTAGAACTGCTTTTGCTGCATCCCACAGGTTTTGGATCGTCGTGTTTTCATTGTCATTTGTCTCTAGGTATTTTTTGATTTCCTCTTTGATTTCTTCAGTGATCTCTTGGTTATTTAGTAACGTATTGTTTAGCCTCCATATGTTTGTGTTTTTTTACGTTTTTTTTCCCTGTAACTGATTTCTAATCTCATAGCACTGTGGTCAGAAAAGATGCCTGATATGATTTCAATTTTCTTAAATTTACTGAGGCTTGATTTGTGACCCAAGATGTGATCTATCCTGGAGAATGTTCTGTGCGCACTTGAGAAGAAAGTGTAATCTGCTGTTTTTGGATGGAATGTCCTATAAATATCAATTAAATCTATCTGGTCTATTGTGTCATTTAAAGCTTCTGTTTCCTTATTTATTTTCATTTTGGATGATCTGTCCATTGGTGTAAGTGAGGTGTTAAAGTCCCCCACTATTATTGTGTTACTGTCAATTTCCTCTTTTATAGCTGTTAGCAGTTGCCTTATGTATTGAGGTGCTCCTATGTTGGGTGCATATATATTTATAATTGTTATATCTTCTTCTTGGATTGATCCCTTGATCATTATGTAGTGTCCTTCCTTGTCTCTTGTAACATTCTTTATTTTAAAGTCTATTTTATCTGATATGAGTATTGCTACTCCAGCCTTCTTCTGATGTGCATTTGCATGGAATATCTTTTTCCATCCCCTCACTTTCAGTCTGTATGTGTCCCTAGGTCTGAAGTGGGTCTCTTGTAGACAGCATATATATGGGTCTTGTTTTTGTAACCATTCAGCAAGCCTGTGTCTTTGGCTGGAGCATTTAATCCATTCTCGTTTAAGGTAATTATCGATATGTATGTTCCTATGACCATTTTCTTAATTGTTTTGGGTTTGTTTTTGTAGGTCCTTTTCTTCTCTTGTGTTTCCCACTTAGAGAAGTTCCTTTAGCATTTGTTGTAGAGTTGGTTTGATGGTGTTGCATTCTCTTAGCTTTTGCTTGTCTGTAAAGCTTTTGATTTCTCCATCGAATCTGAATGAGATTCTTGCTGGGTAGAGTAATCTTGGTTGTAGGTTCTTCCCTTTCATCACTTTAAGTATATCATGCCTCTCCTTTCTAGCTTGTAGAGTTTCTGCTGAGAAATCAGCTGTTAACCTTATGGGAATCCCCTTGTATGTTATTTGTCTTTTTTCCCTTGCTGCTTTCAGTAATTTTTCTTTGTCTTTAATGTTTGCCAATTTGAATACTATGTGTCTCGGCGTGTTTCTCCTTGTTTTTATCCTGTATGGGACTCTCTGTGCTTCCTGGACTTGGGTGGCTATTTCCTTTCCCATGTTAGGTAAGTTTTCGACTATAGTCTCTCCAAATATTTTCTCGGGTACTTTCTCTCTCTCTTCTCCTTCTGGGACCCCTATAATGTGAATGTTGTTGCGTTTAATGTTGTCCCAGAGGTCTCTTAGGCTGCCTTCATTTCTTTTCATTCTTTTTTCTTTATTCTGTTCCACAGCAGTGAATTCCAGCATTCTGTCTTCCAGGTCACTTATCCGTTCTTCTGCCTCAGTTATTCTGTTATTGATTCCTTCTAGTGTATTTTTCATTTCAGTTATTGTGTTGTTCATCTGTTTGTTTGTTCTTTAATTCTTCTAGATCTTTGTTAAACATTTCTTGCATCTTCTTGATCTTTGCCTCCATTCTTTTTCCAAGGTCCTGGATCATCTTCACTATCATTATTCTGAATATTTTTTCTGGAAGGTTGTCAATCTCCACTTCATTTAGTTGTTTTTCTGGGGTTTTATCTTGTTCCTTCATCTGGTACATAGCCCTCTGCCTTTTCATCTTGTCTATCTTTCTGTGAATGTGGTTTTTGTTCCACAGGCTGCAGGATTGTAGTTCTTCTTGCTTCTGCTGTCTGCCCTCTGGTGGATGAGGCTATCTAAGAGGCTTGTGCAAGTTTCCTGATGGGAGGGACTGGTGATGGGTAGAGCTGGCTGTTGCTTTGGTGGGCAGAGCTTAGTGAAAAGTTCTTAACAACACTAGTCATCAGGGAAATACAAATCAAAACCACAATGAGGTACCACTTCGTACCCACTAGGATGGTTGTAACCAAAAAAGTCAGATAATAATCAAGTGTTAGGAAGGCTGTAAAACTGAAACCATCACACGTTGCTGGTGGGAAATGTAAACTGGTGCAGCCACTTTGGAAAACAGTCTGGCAATTTTCAATTTCTTTAATAAGTATAGGGCTATTTGGGTTACCTATTTCTCCTTCTTCTTTTTTTTAATTAATTAATTTATTTTTGGCTGCATTAGGTCTTCATCGCTGTGCGCGGGCTTTTCTCTAGTTGTGGCCAGCGGGGGCTACTCTTCGTTGCGGTGTGTGGACTTCTCATTGCAGTGGCTTCTCTTGTGGAGCATGGGCTCTAGGCGCGCGGGCTTCAGTAGTTATGGCGCACGGGCTTAGTTGCTCCGTGGCATGTGGGATCTTTCTGGACCAGGGCTCGAACCCATGTCCCCTGCATTGGCAGGTGGATTCTCAACCACTGTGCCACCAGGGAAGCCCTATCTATTTCTTCTTGAGTGAGCTTTGGTAGATTGTACCATTCAAAAAATTTGTCCGTTTCATCTAAGTCGTCAAATTTTTTGGCATAAAGTTGTTTATAGTAGTCCCTTATTATCCTTTTAATATCTGTAGGCTCTAGTAATATCACCTCTCTTACCCCTGATATTAGGTTTGTGTCTTCTCTTTTTTTCCCCAGATTAGTCTGGCTAGAGGGTTACCAATTTTATTGATTCTTTAAAAAAATCAGCTTTTAGTTTCACTGATTTTTCTCCAGTAGAGGAAATCTATTTGATTTACTTTGGCTTTGATCTTTATTCTTTCCTTTTGTCTACTGAATTGGGTTTCATCTGCTCCTTTTTTCTAGTTTATTAAGAAAGGTAAAAGCTTAGGTCATTGATACTTTTTGCTCTATTCTAATCCAGGCATTTGGAGCTACAGTTCCCTAAGTATTGCTTTTGCAGCATTCCATAAATTTGGTGTGTTGTGTTTTCACTTTCTTTTCATTCAAAGTATTTTCTAATTTCCTTCTTGATTTCTTATTTGATACATGGAAGTGTGTTATTTTTGTTTCCAAACATCTAGGAATTTTCCAGAGCTCTTTCTGCTCAATTCAATCATGATTTGTTAGGAATTGAATGTTTGTGTCCCCCACAAAGTTCATTTGTTGAAGCCCTAACCCTCAATGTGATGGATGGTATCTGGTGATGGGGCCTTTGGGAGGTAATTCTGCTGAGGTCCTGAGGGAGGGGCCCTCACGATGGGATTAGTATCCTAAGAAGAGAAAGCAGAGAGTTTGCGTGCGCGCTCTCGCACTCTCTCCTTCTCTCTCCTGGAGCATGCACACACTGAAGAAAGACCATGTATGTGAGCACAGAGTAAGAAGCGGGCCATCTGCAAGCCAGGAAGAGAATGCTCACCAGAACCCACCCATGCTGGCACCCTCACCTTGGATTTCCAGCCTCCAGAACTTGAGAAAACAAATTTCTGTTGTTTAAGACACCCAATCTGTGGTGTTTTGTTATGGCAGCCCCAGCTGACTAATAGAGATCAGAGATCATACTCTGTATGCCTTGAATCCATTTACTGAGACTTTTTTTTATGTCCCAAAATACATTCTATCTTGGTAAATGTTCCACATGCACTTGAGAAGAATGTGTATTCCACTGTTGAATGGAGTGTTCTATAAATGTCAATCAGGTCAAGCTGGTTGAGAATATTGTTTAAGCCACTATATCTTTACTGATTTTCTGACTACTTTGTTCTATCGATTACTGAGAGAGAGAGGTACTAAAATCTTCGGCTACATTTGTGGATTTGTTTTATTTTTCCTTGAAGTTATATCAGTTTTTGCTTCATGTATTTTGAAAATCTCCTATTAGATGCACAAACATTAAGGATTATTATGTCTTGTTGCTTAACTGACCCCTTTATCATTATGAAATAAGGTTTTTTGTCTGTGGTAATATTCCTTGCTCTGAAAGTTGCTTTGTCTGACATCAATATAGCCACTCCAGCTTTCTCTTGATGAGTATAAGGTGTATCTTCTCCCAACCTTTTACTTTAAATTCTTTTTCTGGCTTTATATCTATAGTGTGTTTTTTGTAAGCATCATGTAATTGGATCTTGCTTTTTAATTCAATCTGACAACTGCTGTCTTCTAACTGGAGTTTTTAGGCCAATTTCATTTAATGTGACTATTGTTACGATTAGGTCTGAGACTATCATGTTTGTCCTATCTCTTCTGTTGTTGCTCCCCTTTACCTGTCCTCTTTTGGATTAACACAGTATTTTTTATGATTCTGTTTTATTTCCTCTGTTGTCTTATTAGCTGGAAGTCTCTGCTCTTTTGTTTTAGTGGCTGTTGTACAGTTTATAGCATACATCTTAATCAGCACAGCCTACCTTCAAGTTATATGGCAGTACTGCATATATAGTATTAAAACCTGATAACAGTTTACATTTATTCCCCCTCAACCTTTGTACTATTATTACCATGCATTTTATTTTTACATGTTATGCTATGAACGCCATACTATATTATTATTTTTGTTTATACAATTATCTTTTAAGGAGGTTTAAATAATAAGGGAAAAAACCCCTTTTATATTTATCACTGTAGTCAACATTTCTTTTTCTTTTCTTTTTTTTTTTTGGCTACATCCTGCACAGCTTGCAGGATCTTAGTTCCCTGGCCAGGGACTGAACCCAGGCCAGAGCAGTGAAAGCACCGAGCGAGCCCTAACCACTGGACTGCCAGGGAGTTCCCATGTAGGCGTCATTTCTGCTGATCTTCATTCCTTTGTGTAGACCCAGACTTCCAACTGGTACCACTTTTAATCTGCTTGAAGTACTTCCTTTAACACTTCTTGTGGTGCAAGTTGGCTGGTAAAGAATTCTTTCAGGTTTTGTGTGTCTTAAAACATCTTTATTTTGCCTTTTCTTTTGGAAGATACATTTGCCATAGAATTCTATGTTGACAGTTTTTCTTTCTGTACTTTAAAGCTGTTGTTCCACTGTCTTCTCACTTATGTTGTTTTCAGTGAGAAATCGGATTCCCTCCCACCTCCCATCCCCTCACCCCCTCGGCTGCTTTTTGGATTTTTTTAATCACTGGTTTTGAGCAATTTGATTATGATGTGCATTGGTGTAGTTTTCTTCATGGTTCTTGTGCTATGGGTTTACTGAATCTGTGGGTTATAGTTTTCTTCAAGTTTGGAAAAATTTTGGCCATTCATTCTTCAAGCCTTTTTCAGTCCCCCTCTTTCTTCTCTTCCCTTCAGGGACTCCAATTACCATATTAGGCCACTGGAGATTGTTCTTTGATGTCCAATGATAGCTCAGTGACACTTTTCATTAAAAAAATTATTTTTTTCTTCTCTAATTCTCTTTGGATAGTTTTTATTGCTGTGCCTTCAAGTTCATTAATCTTTTCTGCTGTAATGTCTAATTGCTGTTAATCTAACCCTATGTATTTTTGATCTCAGACATTGTTGTCTTCATCTCCAGAAGTTTGATTTGGGTATTTAAAAATACCTTCTATGTACCTACCTAACTTCTTGTACATATGGAATATACTACCATGGGTCACTATTACACAAAACAGAAATCTGGCTAAATGAGGTTGTGAGGCC
This sequence comes from Balaenoptera musculus, assembly GCF_009873245.2. Classification (NCBI taxonomy): domain Eukaryota; kingdom Metazoa; phylum Chordata; class Mammalia; order Artiodactyla; family Balaenopteridae; genus Balaenoptera; species Balaenoptera musculus. The sequence continues at coordinate 17,376,155 of NC_045798.1, forward strand.
CCGTATATTTGCTCAAACACGGAAGATACATGCATTCCAGCTTTATAAAATGACATCCTGGACCTAAGTTTAGCAGATCCCAGGCTTCTATGACTGGGGTCTAGTAATGGTTACCCACACTGCATAGCTGACAGCAAACATAAGCTGTTAAATAGAGCCTTTGTAGAAGACCCTGCCTCCTGAGCTATCCAGGGACCACTGTGAATTATGCGCCTTTATCCCAACTTACTTGGTAATCTTTATTAACTCTACAGATATGAAGTTGCTTGGCTGGACCTAGAACAGTTTGTTCCATCTTCATAGAAAACTACCCTTCAATCCCCCCACCCCTGCCATCACAACCCTATTGTTATTACTATGCAATAACATACAATATGATATTTATACATTATAATATTATTACTAGATATTCTATCCAGATTGTATCTTAGCTATCTGCTTAACAAACAGCAAGTCTAGTTTACTGAAATCAATGTTTAAATAGTAACAGAAAGACTTGAGCTATGGCTGTTCCATCACAGACAACCATTTACCATTATGGAAAAAGCCATCTAAATTATAGCATATTATTTGCTATTTTCAATTTGTCTTTTCACCAACTATGACTAAACAGGAAATAGTTACAGGTGTCAAGTTGTAGGAGGCAGACAAATTTCTAATTATCGATGCTCATATAGACCTACATTAAGAACCTACTACTAAGAATCCAAGTAGAAGAGATGGTCTTCTGACTATGCAGCCGTGGATTAAAATATTTTTAATAGTTAACCTTTATTGAGCTTATACAGTCAGGCACTATGCTAGGAGCTTTGTAGTCAATATTTCTTTTGATTCATAGAATAACTATAATTAAAAATGTGACTGCATTTGGAGACAGAGCCTTCAGAGAGGTAATAAAATTAAAATGGGGTTGTTAAGGTGGACCCTAATCCAATATGACTGCTGTCCTTATAAGAAGAGGAGATTAAGACAGAGAGAGAGAGGGCAGACAGCAGAAGCAAGAAAAACTACAATCCTGCAGCCTGTGGAACAAAAACCACATTTGCAGAAAGATAGACAAGATGAAAAGGCAGAGGGCTATATACCAGATGAAGGAACAAGAAAAAACCCCAGGAAAACAACTAAATGAAGTGGAGATAGGCAACCTTCCAGAAAAAGAATTCAGAATAATGATAGTGAAGATGAGCCAGGACCTCGGAATAAGAATGGAGGCAAAGATCGAGAAGATGCAAGAAATGTTCAACAAAGATCTAGAAGAATTAAAGAACAAACAAACAGATGAACAACACAATAACTGAAATGAAAAATACACTAGAAGGAATCAATAACAGAATAACTGAGGCAGAAGAACGGATAAGTGACCTGGAAGACAGAATGCTGGAATTCACTGCTGTGGAACAGAATAAAGAAAAAAGAATGAAAAGAAATGAAGGCAGCCTAAGAGACCTCTGGGACAACATTAAACGCAACAACATTCACATTATAGGGGTCCCAGAAGGAGAAGAGGGAAAGGACCCGAGAAAATATTTGAAGAGATTATAGTCGAAAACTTCCCTAACATGGGAAAGCAAATAGCCACCCAAGTCCAGGAAGCGCAGAGAGTCCCATACAGGATAAACCCAAGGAGAAACACGCCGAGACACATAGTAATCAAATTGGCAAAAATTAAAGACAAAGAAAAATTACTGAAAGCAGCAAGGGAAAAACGACAAATAACATACAAGGGAACTCCCATAAGGTTAACAGCTGATTTCTCAGCAGAAACTCTACAAGCCAGAAGGGAGTGGCATGATATACTTAAAGTGATGGAAGGGAAGAATCTACAACCAAGATTACTCTACCCGGCAAGGATCTCATTTAGATTTGATGGAGAAATCAAAAGCTTTACAGACAAGCAAAAGCTAAGAGAATTCAGCACCACCAAACCAGCTGTACAACAAATGCTAAAGGAACTTCTCTAAGTGGGAAACACAAGAGAAGAAAAGGACCTACAAAAACAAACCCAAAACAATTAAGAAAATGGTCATAGGAACATACATATCGATAATTACCTTAAACGAGAATGGATTAAATGCTCCAGCCAAAAGACACAGGCTTGCTGAATGGATACAAAAACAAGACCCATATATATGCTGTCTACAAGAGACCCACTTCAGACCTAGGGACACATACAGACTGAAAGTGAGGGGATGGAAAAAGATATTCCATGCAAATGCACATCAGAAGAAGGCTGGAGTAGCAATACTCATATCAGATAAAATAGACTTTAAAATAAAGAATGTTACAAGAGACAAGGAAGGACACTACATAATGATCAAGGGATCAATCCAAGAAGAAGATATAACAATTATAAATATATATGCACCCAACATAGGAGCACCTCAATACATAAGGCAACTGCTAACAGCTATAAAAGAGGAAATTGACAGTAACACAATAATAGTGGGGGACTTTAACACCTCACTTACACCAATGGACAGATCATCCAAAATGAAAATAAATAAGGAAACAGAAGCTTTAAATGACACAATAGACCAGATAGATTTAATTGATATTTATAGGACATTCCATCCAAAAACAGCAGATTACACTTTCTTCTCAAGTGCGCACAGAACATTCTCCAGGATAGATCACATCTTGGGTCACAAATCAAGCCTCAGTAAATTTAAGAAAATTGAAATCATATCAGGCATCTTTTCTGACCACAGTGCTATGAGATTAGAAATCAGTTACAGGGGAAAAAAACGTAAAAAACACAAACACATGGAGGCTAAACAATACGTTACTAAATAACCAAGAGATCACTGAAGAAATCAAAGAGGAAATCAAAAAATACCTAGAGACAAATGACAATGAAAACACGACGATCCAAAACCTGTGGGATGCAGCAAAAGCAGTTCTAAGAGGGAAGTTTATAGCTATACAAGCCTACCTCAAGAAACAAGAAAAATCTCGAATAAACAATCTAACCTTACACCTAAAGGAACTAGAGAAAGAAGAACAAGCAAAACCCAAAGTTAGCAGAAGGAAAGAAATCATAAAGATCAGAGCGGAAATAAATGAAATAGAAACAAAGAAAACAATAGCAAAGATAAATAAAACTAAAAGCTGGTTCTTTGAGAAGATAAACAAAATTGATAAGCCATTAGCCAGACTCATCAAGAAAAAGAGGGAGAGGACTCAAGTCAATAAAATCAGAAATGAAAAAGGAGAAGTTACAACAGACACCGCAGAAATACAAAGCATCCTAAGAGACTATTACAAGCAACTTTATGCCAATAAAATGGACAACCTGGAAGAAATGGACAAATTCGTACAAAGGTATAACCTTCCAAGACTGAACCAGGAAGAAACAGAAAATATGAACAGACCAATCACAAGTAATGAAATTGAAACTGTGATTAAAAATCTTCCAACAAACAAAAGTCCAGGACCAGATGGCTTCACAGGTGAATTCTATCAAACATTTAGAGAAGAGCTAACACCCATCCTTCTCAAACTCTTCCAAAAAATTGCAGAGGAAGGAACACTCCCAAACTCATTCTATGAAGCCACCATCACCCGGATACCAAAACCAGACAAAGATACTACAAAAAAAGAAAATTACAGACCAATATCACTGATGCATATAGATGCAAAAATCCTCAACAAAATACTAGCAAACAGAATCCAACAACACATTAAAAGGATCCTACACCACGATCAAGTGGGATTTATCCCAGGGATGCAAGGATTCTTTAATATACGCAAATCAATCAATGTGATACACCATATTAACAAATTGAAGAATAAAAACCATATGATCATCTCAATAGATGCAGAAAAAGCTTTTGACAAAATTCAACACCCATTTATGATAAAAACTCTCCAGAAAGTGGGCATAGAGGGAACCTACCTCAACATAATAAAGGCCATATACAACAAACCCACAGCAAACATCATTCTCAATGGTGAAAAACTGAAAGCATTTCCTCTAAGACCAGGAACGAGACAAGGATGTCCACTCTCACCACTATTATTCAACATAGTTTTGGAAGTCCTAGCCACGGCAATCAGAGAAGAAAAAGAAATAAAAGGAATACAAATTGGAAAAGAAGAAGTAAAACCGTCACTGTTTGCAGATGACATGATACTATACATAGAGAATCCTAAAAATGCCACCAGAAAACTACTGGAGCTAATCAATGAATCTGGTAAAGTTTCAGGATACAAAATTAATGCACAGAAATCTCTTGCATTCCTATACACTAATGATGAAAAATCTGAAAGAGAAATTATGGAAACACTCCCATTTACCATTGCAACAAAAAGAATAGAATACTTAGGAATAAACCTACCTAGGGAGACAAAAGACCTGTATGCAGAAAACTATAAGACACTGATGAAAGAAATTAAAGATGATACCAACAGATGGAGAGATATACCATGTTCTTGGATTGGAAGAATCAACATTGTGAAAATGACTATACTACCCAAAGCAATCTACAGATTCAATGCAATCCATATCAAATTACCAATGGCATTTTTTACGGAGCTAGAAGAAATCATCTTAAAATTTGTATGGAGACACAAAAGACCCCGAATAGCCAAAGCAGTCTTGAGGGAAAAAAACGGAGCTGGAGGAATCAGACTCCCTGACTTCAGACTATACTACAAAGCTACAGTAATCAAGGCAATATGGTACTGGCACAAAAACAGAAACACAGATCAATGGAACAAGATAGAAAGCCCAGAGATAAACCCACGCACCTATGATCAACTAATCTATGACAAAGGAGGCAAAGATATACAATGGAGAAAAGACAGTCTCTTCAATAAGTGGTGCTGGGAAAACTGGACAGCTACATGTAAAAGAATGAAATTAGAATACTCCCTAACACCATACACAAAAATAAACTCAAAATGGATTCGAGACCTAAATGTAAGACTGGACACTATAAAACGCTTAGAGGAAAACATAGGAAGAACACTCTTTGACATAAATCACAGCAAGATGTTTTTTGATCCACCTCCTAGAGTAATGGAAATAAAAACAAAAATAAACAAATGGGACCTAATGAAACTTAAAAGCTTTTGCACAGCAAAGGAAACCATAAACAAGACGAAAAGACAACCCTCAGAGTGGGAGAAAATATTTGCAAACGAATCAACGGACAAAGGATTAATCTCCAAAATATATAAACAGCTCATTCAGCTCAATATTAAAGAAACAAACAACCCAATCCAAAAATGGGCAGAAGACCTAAATAGACATTTCTCCAAAGAAGACATACAGACGGCCACGAAGCACATGAAAAGATGCTCAACATCACTAATTATTAGAGAAATGCAAATCAAAACTACAATGAGGTATCACCTCACACCAGTTAGAATGGGCATCATCAGAAAATATACAAACAACAAATGCTGGAGAGGGTGTGGAGAAAAGGGAACCCTCTTGCACTGTTGGTGGGAGTGTAAATTGATACAGCCACTATGGAGAACAATATGGAGGTTCCTTAAAAAACTAAAAATAGAATTACCATATGACCCAGCAATCCCACTACTGGGCATATACCCAGAGAAAACCGTAATTCAAAAAGACACATGCACCCCAATGTTCATTGTAGCACTATTTACAATAGCCAGGTCATGGAAGCAACCTAAATGCCCATCGACACACGAATGGATAAAGAAGATGTGGTACATATATACAATGGAATATTACTCAGCCATAAAAAGGAACGAAATTGAGTCGTTTGTTGAGACGTGGATGGATCTAGAGACTGTCATACAGAGTGAAGTAAGTCAGAAAGAGAAAAACAAATATCGTATATTAACGCATGTATGTGGAACCTAGAAAAATGGTACAGATGAGCCGGTTTGCAGGGCAGAAGTTGAGACACAGATGTAGAGAACGGACATATGGACACCAAGGGGGAAAAACTGGGGTGGGGTGGGGATGGTGGTGTGCTGAATTGGGCGATTGGGATTGACATGTATACACTGATGTGTATAAAATTGATGCCTAATAAGAACCTGCAGTATAAACAAACAAACAAAACAACTAATACAAAACTTTCATTGGGTTATGTGTATGGAAATATGTTAATATAAACGTTTCAGACATTACATGAAATTTCTAAAAATCTTATATGTTCTGGTATAATGTTATAAGTCATAATCCTAGTTATTACTTTAAAATGTATATCTCAGAAATAACTAATTTTCTTGTCAACTGCATTATTATGAACTTTCATCAAATCTTTAACCGTGGTCATTTTTAAGTCTTTTGTCATTTACAGACAGTCCTGGGTGTACTCTGATGCTTTTGCAAATATGTTCCTATAAAAGGGTTTCATCTTCAAGAAATTCATGGAAAAGACTCTGACAAGTACAGGTTTCTGGTAACTGACGGTACTGCTGAACTGAATGAATAAGCATTTTCAGAACTCTAATGAAAAACTCATGAACTCATAAAAGTGCTAACAAAAGATCAAGATAAAAAAAAAATTAATTACATGGGACTGAGTGAACTGATGAGGATGAGTATAATTTTTGTGACTTTCTGTTTGAATTAAAAAAAAAAAAGGCAGAGAGAGAGACAGATACACTAGACACATGCACACACAGAGAAAAGACCACAGGAAGGGCACCATCTACATGTGAAGATGGTCATCTATAAGCCATTTCAGAATGAAACCAACTCTGCCAATACCTCAATCTTGGACTTCTAGCCTCCAGAACTGGGAGGAAGTAAATTTCTGCTGTTTAAGTCACCCAGTCTGTGGTACTTTGTTATGGTAGCCCTAGCAAACTATACAGAGATGCTCTATTATTATCCCTATAGTAAGGAAACCAAGGTTCTTATTATACCACTCTGCCCTGGCTGTATCATCTCCCCTTACAAAACAACCAAACTTCTATATTTTTTTCTGAAAAAGTAATATATATGATTATTTAAAAACTCAAATAATAGAGAATGGTACAAAACAAAAGACTCCTATAATCCCTATCTCCAGAGATATATATGTTTGGTATATATTTTGCCTTTTAAAAAAAAGAGGCTTAATATGTCATCTCACAAGTTAATTTTCATTCAGTAGTATGCCAAGATTATCTTTCCACATCAATACATACAACTCCTTTTCATTTAAAAACAACAAGAAAAAAAGCTAAGACTATTTCTCCTTGGGTTAACTTGATCTGACATTATTTTTGGATGAATTGCATATATCCTGCCTTATTAGAGAGAAATAGTAAGAAAAGCAACCTTTTACAAGCAGATGATATGGTTTGATCTTGATGGGTGGGGTATAACCGACAACTGAGCCTGCTAGATAAGTAGTGTCAGAAAGAATGACAACTGATCAACACTGTTCAAATTTAAGTTGATGTATAAGTATAAACCCCAGGGTGCATTTTTTGGTCACTTTGATGTACATTTAACAAGTAGTTTATCACAGACAGTACATCAGGAAGTAGTTTAACATTCTCTGAGTGCTTTAATTCTCTAAGTGCTTTAGTTTATCACAGACAGTACATCAGGAAATAGTTTAACATTCTCTGAGTGCTTTAATAAGGTTTTATTGTGGCTGAGGTAGAGATCTGGTTATATTTGCTTCAAATTTTTTTCAGGCTAAAACTAATTCAGTTGTAAGGAACAGAACTTTAGGAAATCAACTATTAGTATCTTTAGGTACTAGACTGGATTATATACGGTTTTCTGAGAAAGTCCTAGGCCCATGAGAACTTCCACTGCTTGCTGAGGACAAGGGGAAATATGGGCTTATAGTTAGGTCATTTTACGTTCCTTGGTTGTGATAAAAATGCAAATGTGCTGTAAGAACTGTTAAGACAAAGAGGTCTGTATTCAGCCAGCCACGGAGTACACATCTGGACCACTGCCCACATTTATCAAGAAATCAATATTCAAGAATAATCAGTTGAAGAATTAATAACCCATTAATTTCTCCAGGTATTGTACAATGTAACATTAGACCACAGTAAGCTAGCAATCTAGACCACAGCTTTCTGCTGCTGGCTGTGTCTCCCCAGTTTTGGCAAAATTGCTTTTGCTGAAATCTGTTTTCACAAAATGCTACCAGCTTATATTGAAGGGTACTATAATTCATTCAACAAACAATGAATGCCTATTATGAATGCTATGAAATTCAATGTTGCATCCTCCTTCTGAGGGTCTTTGGGATAAAGGTCTGTCTGATCTTAAGACCAAGAATAACTGCAATTCACCTGAACAACTGGGTTCTTTTTATTCAAGGACATTGTAAAGTTTTTCTTTCTTTCTTCTGAAAGTTGGCTGCTAGAAAGCTTACTGTGGTGTCAGTGGACCACCAGTAGTAAGCGTGCTGGCCAATATGGTATACATTTTTAGACTTATTTTTGGCTCTACTTTGTCTCCACCCATACTTTTCTTTGGCCCCATTTTAATTTACCTTATCTCATCACAACTTGTAAAACTTAATAAATGGTCTGAAATCCTTTTGGACAGGGCAGAGCAAAAATAAACAATTGCAGGAAGCAAAATGGAGCTGAGAACACATTTACTGAAAGTTATACTTGTTCATGTTTGAATTCTGATAACGGAGTACAACTGTGAATATTGGAGGAGAAACTCAAATTGAACTTTTTTATTTTAATATTTTAATTTAAAAGTACCATGTTTTTTGATCATTTCAGTTTTGGAAGCAAGCACAATGAAGGGGAGAATTCACTTGGTCAAGGTAAACACTACATGGCTGAACTTGGCTTTACGCTAAATGTGTGTTCCTAGAAAAGTTACAGTGGTTTTTATAAATGGAACATTGAAAAAGGAACTGATAAAACTTTTAAATATATCAAGGAACTTGTCCATATACATTACAATGTACATAACCATTCCCTACATTATCTAATAAATTCAGATTTCTGTATGTTTTCTTAAAGTAGGACAGGTTATGAGAGGGCAAAAAGAACAATTCAAAAGATAAGCATATCACACATCAGTGTGTGATAAACACATCATGACATTTGTGAACCATAGTCAGACTTATTTTGGTTAACCTGATCTAACTTAATTACATGCATTTAATATGAAGGGCAACACAATCATACGAAGTGCATTTCTTATCATCTCTGCGGTCTTACTAACCTGATGACCTTGTCTTCCTAAAGTAGGTTTGGGTATAAGCAAATAAACTATCCTCACCATTAAAGAAAGCACAGGTAGGTGCTTGCCTTAAAAAAAAGGTAGTAGTTACTCTATAAAAGTTCCATTATTCCTTTATATAGCAACTTCACATATACAGAGATATATGTATTATATATTATCTATTTGTCTATTGATCATAAAGTGTATCTTCCTTTTGATTTCCTTTTACATCTACTTCATTTTTAAAAATTTATTTCATTAATTAATTTATTTTTGGCTGCATTGGGTCTTCGTTGCTGCGTGCGGGCTTTCTCTCCTTGTGGCGAAGGGGGGGCTACTCTTTGTTGCGGTGCACAGGCTTCTCATTGTGGTGGCTTCTCTTGTTGCGGAGCACGGGCTCTAGGCACGCGGGCTTCAGTAGCTGTGGCACGCCGGCTCAGTAGTTGTGGTTCGCAGGCTCTAGAGCGCAGGCTCAGTAGTTGTGGTGCATGGGCTTAGTTGCTCCGTGGCATGTGGGATCTTCCCAGACCAGGGCTCAAACCCGTGTCCCCTGCATTGGCAGGCGGATTCTTAACCACTGCGCCACCAGGGAAGTCCCTACATCTACTTCCAACCTGTTATTCTTTTGTCTATGATTCCTGATGGGACAGAACTTAAGTGTCTTGACAGTAATAAGCTGTCTAAGAAATTCTAAACCATCCTCACATTGTAATTCTTGGGTCCATATGCCCATCAGGACAGTCCCCTTCTCCTCCCCTCTCCCCTCCATTAATGTTTTCCTGTTGATTTGTCAAAGGCTTTGGGGACATACATATTAGGTGAGTAATTATGCTATTTTTTTCCTGAGCAGCTGGAAAGATTAAGGAGAGACAGGTGTCATCTTTAAGTAATATAGGAAGTCCAGCTAGCAAAGCTCAGCCAAGGGATGGCGAACGTTAAAGGTTCCTAAATCAAGGATTTGTTTTGGGCTTTAGAATCTCATTTTATTTGGCACAGTTTTCCCCTCTGTACTTTGAAATGTGAAAGCCTGGGGGTAATTAACCAGTACAATTCACAAATCTTTTATCCTGTATTTTATGATTTTCTCCATGTCATCCCAGCTCTAAACAAATAAAATGGAATAATTTAAGTGAGCAAATAATATATTTTTATGGTCCCAAATCAGAGGAGATAAGAACATATTAATATCTGGCTGGGCATTTGGAGGGGCAATAGGGACAGGGCTAAACAAATTCAAGAAGGATTTTTTTGTGCATGACCTATATGGAATGGAGCATGAAAGTGAATCATGGAAGCCAAGGGAGGAGAAATTTGCAATAGGTAAGTGGTGGTAAACCATCAAGGCTTATCAAGGATGAGGACTGAGGGGAAACTTTTTTGATTTAGCAAAAAGGGAAACTCTGAGAACTTCAGGAGAACTTCAACAGAGTTGTAAAAGGTAAATAACATATCAGTGAATGGGTCCTTAAAATGCTACCAGCAATGAAGAACCAACAACTTAGTGTTAGGTAAGAGTTCATCAAAGTGTGTTGTGTAGGTCACCTGAATGAGGTGCTGGGCCCCCATCCTAAACCTACTGAACAATCTTCCCCAGGTGATATTTATGCACAATAAGGTCTGAGAACCACTGCTGAAGAAAAAAAATCACCAAAAAAGGGTTTTTTAAGAAAGCTTCTCATTCCTTCTGACTTTACTACCAGATCAATTTATTTGCTTCATATTTAAAACTTTATTATTGTTCTCAATAGCCAGCAGCAGTAAAGTACTGCTTGAGTTTGAATCCCAGCTCCATCACTTATTACTTGGGTAAGCCACTTGACATTTCTGGGCCCTAGTTTCCTCATTTATACAATGGGAATAACAATACCTATCCTGTTGAATTGATGTGAGGATTAATGAGACTTTATGTAAAGCACTTAGCACTGTACTTGGTACATAAATGTTCAGTAAAATGTTAGCTATTTTCTTCATCAGGTTTCTTTAATATAGTCAAGGTCTAAGTAAAAAAAAAATTATAATAGCCAATAAAAATCATACATCGCTACCCAATCCCCTCAGAGTAAGAAAAAGAAGTCACTCACAACAATTGAGAGGCATCTAAACTGGTAGCAATGGTAGAAGTCAGAGAGCAAGATAGATTGGGAAGCATCATTCAGCACCCTAGGGTACCCAACTGGCTGTGTCTTAATGAAGAACTCCCTTAAGTATTTTCATCAAGGAATCCACATCCAATAAGTAACAGGTCAGTTCTTCATCTAGCTATCCCTTGTTTACATTAAAGCAAGAATCAAGGAAATTACCCTGCTACCAGTTTTTTTTTTTTCACACACACACACTGTATTTTATTTTTACAAGAGATAAATAGACTGACACCAAGCATTGTACATGGATGACCACAACAAAAGCAACAATGATTGCAATTACCAAACATGAAACACACTCATACTATGTCATAATATTGACATTCAGTCCAGTAATCCTCCACTGTAACAGCTCCTTTACTTTGCAGTGAAAATTGATTTGTATATTCTTTGCCTCTGAGTCCTTGTGGGATTTTTTTTTTTTAATTCAGACAGAAAGTCACAAAAATTATACTCATCCTCATCAGTTCACTCAGTCCCATATAATTAATATTTTTTTTCATCTTGATCTTTTGTTAGCACTTTTATGAGTTCATCAGTTTTTCATTAGAGTTCTGAAAATGCTTATTCATTCAGTTCAGCAGTACCGTCAGTTACCAGAAACCTGTACTTGTCAGAGTCTTTTCCATGAATTTCTTGAAGATGAAACCCTTTTATAGGAACATATTTGCAAAAGCATCAGAGTACACCCAGGACTGTCTGTAAATGACAAAAGACTTAAAAATGACCACGGTTAAAGATTTGATGAAAGTTCATAATAATGCAGTTGACAAGAAAATTAGTTATTTCTGAGATATACATTTTAAAGTAATAACTAGGATTATGACTTATAACATTATACCAGAACATATAAGATTTTTAGAAATTTCATGTAATGTCTGAAACGTTTATATTAACATATTTCCATACACATAACCCAATGAAAGTTTTGTATTAGTTGTTTTGTTTGTTTGTTTATACTGCAGGTTCTTATTAGGCATCAATTTTATACACATCAGTGTATACATGTCAATCCCAATCGCCCAATTCAGCACACCACCATCCCCACCCCACCGCAGTTTTCCCCCCTTGGTGTCCATATGTCCGTTCTCTACATCTGTGTCTCAACTTCTGCCCTGCAAACCGGCTCATCTGTACCATTTTTCTAGGTTCCACATACATGCGTTAATATACGATATTTGTTTTTCTCTTTCTGACTTACTTCACTCTGTATGACAGTCTCTAGATCCATCCACGTCTCAACAAATGACTCAATTTCGTTCCTTTTTATGGCTGAGTAATATTCCATTGTATATATGTACCACATCTTCTTTATCCATTCGTGTGTCGATGGGCATTTAGGTTGCTTCCATGACCTGGCTATTGTAAATAGTGCTGCAATGAACATTGGGGTGCATGTGTCTTTTTGAATTACGGTTTTCTCTGGGTATATGCCCAGTAGTGGGATTGCTGGGTCATATGGTAATTCTATTTTTAGTTTTTTAAGGAACCTCCATATTGTTCTCCATAGTGGCTGTATCAATTTACATTCCCACCAACAGTGCAAGAGGGTTCCCTTTTCTCCATACCCTCTCCAGCATTTGTTGTTTGTAGATTTTCTGATGATGCCCATTCTAACTGGTGTGAGGTGATACCTCATTGTAGTTTTGATTTGCATTTCTCTAATAATTAGTGATGTTGCTGCTACCAGTTTTAACTCACTGACTACTGCAATTTTCATTTTGTTACCACAAAGAGATATTTTTGATAAGAGGCATTCCTAAAAGCCCCCACGTGATCACAGGTCAATGAGTAAAAAGAAACTATCAGTTGAACTACAATATTTGACAAGTTTTGACCTATCAAAACAGTAATTTCAGTATGGTTTGTTTATTAAATACTTAGAAAGAGATGTGAAAATTTCTTGTAAAACTATTTGGTTAAGCGCTACTAAAACAATACACTTACAAGTCACTCTGGAAAGCTTAAAGAGAGTGCATTACAAGTCAGAATATAGTTAACACTATGCCACTATTGTTATAAATTATAGTTACAATACTCATAATTAATGAAATAACAACTTTCAAGATATGGGTTCACAGAGGTTAAGTTACTTGCCCCAAATTAAACAGTGGGAAGAGCCAAACTAGAACCAGTATCAGTCTCTTAACAAATTGTGTCTGCTTTGTGTATCAAGTTTCCATGAAAAATCTGCTTTTCTTACAGAGCTTCCCATCTCAAAAATGGCACCATCACTGGGTCCAGCTGTTTCAGGCCATAAACCTTGGAGTCACCCTTGACTCTTCTCTCTCACACACTATATCCACTCCATCAGCAATCCTGTCCTAAATCCACTGATATCTCACTCCACCATTATTAGTTTAGTTAAAGCACCATCATTTTTTGCCTATACTAGGGCAGCAGTCTCCCAGGTTTCCCTTATTTCACTCTTCCTTCTTACTCAACAATCTATTTCCCATACAGAACCTAGACCAACCTTTCTAAAACACAAACCAGATAATATCACTCCCTGCTCTCAACACTCTGTTGTAGGTTGATTTTTCCAACTGCATATGGAACATTCTCCAGGACACATCATACGCTAGGCCATAAAACAAGTCGCAAATATTTAAAAGGATTGAAGCCATAAAAAGTATGTCTCTGAGCACAGCAGAAGTGAGGCTGTTGAAATTCTTTTAAATAACAGAGAGAATTTTGACATATTCCAATTATTAGGAAAGTAAGTAACACACTTAGAAAGAACCCATAGGTCAAAGAAAAAAATCACCAGGAAAAATATCTTGAATTGAATGAAATGAAAATACAACATAACAAAAGTTATGGGTTGCAGTTAGAGCAGTGTTCAGAGGGAAATTTGTAGCTTTAAATGACTATGTTAAAAAAGAAGAAAGGTTTCAAATCAGTAAATTGAGCTTCTACCTTAAGGACTTAGAAAAAGAAGCATAAATAAACTCAAAGCAAGCCGAAAGAAGGAAATGATAGATTGGAGTGGAAATCAATGAAAAGCGAAAATAGAAAAAAGAAAAAGAAAAATCAATGAAATCAAAAGTTGGTTCTTTGAAAAGGTGAACAAAATTGACAAACCTTTAGCTAGACTAACAAAGAAAAAAAAGACAGAAGACATAAATGACTAAAATAGAAAATGGAAGAGAGAACATCACTACTGATGAACAGAAATTAAGAGGAGGAGAAGGAGGAGGAAAGATTAAAGGCAGTCAGATTTTTTTTTTCCAGGAAAAAAAATGTACTTATCTTTATCACACACAAAGAATGACAGAAAGCAATGGTAAAATGCTAACATCTGAGGAATCTGGGTAAAGAGTATATGAGAATTTTTTGTACTAATTTTACAACTTTTATGTCTGAAATTATTTCAAAATAAATGTTTTAAAGAAATTAAAAATAAAATAGTATCAAAAGAAAGCAGGTATAGCAATATTAATGTCAGACAAAATAAAACTCAAAGCAAAAAGCATAAAACATAAGAAAAAGGGCTACTGGATAATAATTTGAAAATACAGTCTACCAAGATATAATATCATAAACCTTTTTGTACTTAATAACATAACTTTAAAAATGAATCAACAAAAATATAAGGGAAAACAGACAAATTCCAATCACAGTTGAATACTTTTAACTATCCTAGAAATTAACAGATAAAATAAAAGGCATTCAGATTTGAAAGGAAGAAGCAATGCTGTCTTTACTTGCAGGCTGCATTACCCTGCATGTAGGAAACCCCAAGAAATCCATACACAAAAAACTACTAGCACTAATAAATGAGTTCAGCAAAGCTACAGGATACCAGGTTAATATTTTAAAATCATTCATAGCTCTATATACTTAGCAATGAAAAATCTAAAAATAAATCAAGGAAAAATTCCATCAACAATAACATCAAAAAGAATAAAATACTTAGGAATAAGTTTAACAGAAGTGGTGCAAACCTTGTACACTGAAAATTACAAAACATTACTAAGAAAAATTAAAGATTATCTAAATAAATGGAGAGACATTCCAGGTCCCTGGACTGAAAGACTCAATATTATTAAGATAGCAATTCTCCCCAAACTGATCTATAGATACACAATACCTATCAAAATCCCAGAAGAATTTTTGTAGAAACAGACCAGCTGAACCTAAACTTAATATGGAAATACAAAGGATCCATAATAGCCAAACACTTTTGAAAAAGAACAGAGTTGTAGGACTTACACTACTAGATTTCAACATTTACTATAAAAGCTCTAGCAATTGGACTTCCCTGGTGGCACAGTGGTTAAGAATCCACCTGCCAATGCAGGGGACATGGGTTCGAGCCCTGGTCCGGGAAGATCCCACATGCCACGGAGCAACTAAGCCCGTATGCCACAACTACTGAGCCTGTGATCTAGAGCCCGTGAGCCACAACTACTGAAGCCCATGCACCTAGAGCCCATGCTCCTCAACAAGAGAAGCCACCGCAATGAGAAGCCTGCGCACCACAACAAAGAGTAGCCCCCGCTCACTGCAACTAGAGAAAGCCCGCGTGCAGCAACGAGACCCAACACAGCCAAAAATAAATAACTAAAATAAATAAATTTATTAAAAAAAAAAAAAAAGAAATGGGGAGTCCCATGACAAATCCTTACACTTACGGACAACTGATTTTTGACAATGGGTGAAGGATCGTCTTTTCACCAGATGGTGCTGGGACAACTGGATAGTCATATTCATAAAGACGAATTTAGATTTGTACTTCATTTGTATTTCCCAAAAATCAACTCAAAATGAATTATAGACTTAAATGTAAAACGTAAAAATATAGGAGAAAAACTGTGCTCATGGATAAGGCAAAGAGTTCTCTGGTACAACACGAAAAGCATACTCCACAAGACAAAAAGTTGGTAAGTTGGACTTTATCAAAATAAAATATGTTTACGCTTTGAAAGACACTGTTAAGAAAATGAAAAGGCAAGCTAGAGACTGGAAGAAAATATTTGCAAATCATGTGACTGAGACAGAACCTGGATCTAGAATATTTAAAGAACTGTTACAATTTGGCATAAGACAACCCAATTTTATAATGGGCAAAGATTTGAATAGGCATTTCACCAAAGAAGAAAAACACATGCCTAACAAGTACATTAAATGATGCTCAACATCTTTTCAACCTGATCTCAGTTATCAGGGAAATGCAATCAAAGCACAATGAGGTATTTCATACCCCAGCACTAGAACGGCTATAATAAAAAGATAGTGGGCTTCCCTGATGGTGCAGTGGTTAAGAATCCTCCTGCCAATGCAGGGGACACGGGTTCGAGCCCTGGTCCGGGAAGATCCCACATGCTGCAGAGCAATGAAGCTCATGAGCCACAACTACTGAGCCCGCATGCCACAACTACTGAAGCCCACGCGCCTAGAGCCCGTGCTCCACAACAAGAGAAGCCACCGCAGTGAAAAGCCCACGCACCACAATGAAGAGTAGCCCCCGCTTACAGCAACTAAAGAAAGCCCGCGCGCAGCAACGAAGACCCAATGCAGCCAAAAACAATAAATAAAATAAATTTTAAAAATAATTTAAAAAAAAATAGTAACGTGTTTTAAAAAGCCCTTACCAGCTACTGAACTGTATGCTTAGAAATGATTAAAATAGTAAATTTTATGTTATGTATATTTTACTGCACACACACACAAAGCCTTTACCAATACTTAAAAAAAAAAAAAAAAAGATGAAAAAAGCAGGAAAAACCAAAGCCAAACCCCCCCCAAATCTTCCATCTTTAGATGGCTTCTCTGGTGATTTCTATCAAATATTTAAAAAAGAAGTAACACAATTTCACGTAATCTTTTCCAGAAAACAGAAGAGGAGGAAATACTTCCAAATTTACTTAAAATGAGGTAAATTTAAATGTATAATTAAAGGCATCATGATTTACTTTTTGCAGAAAGTGCATTATTAAAGTATAAAAGACATAAAGTATTGGACCACAAGTCTTGAGAACTGGGTTCCAATCCAGATTTTGTTACCAACTAGTTGTATAATCTTTAGCAAGTTACCTCATCTTGTTGGGCCTCGGTTTCCTCATTTGTAAAATAAGGAGACGTACCAGAGAAATCCTTTCCATCCACATAATATAATTCTATGGTACATTTATTACATAAAATTTTGTTTAAAACTTGCCCAATTCTAAGTTGGTATAACCCTTCTGGAAAACAACATGGCAATATGTAGTAAGAGCCAGTTCCTACTCTTTGGAGAAGTTTTTCAATTTTTGGATATTTATCTTAGGGATATTTTTCAGCCAAAGCAAAAGAATACATAAAAAGATGGTCACTTTAACAACTCACATGTCCAAAAAGAGTGGAATAAGATAGTAATACAAAGAAATATCAAATTACTAAAAATTAGTATGAAGATGATAATGAAAAATATTTTTGTTAGATAATAATCAGAATATAAATGATTTAAACTATAAAAATGTACACAGTATATAAGTATGTGCCAAATAAAATGTCATATGAGCTATAATGAAAGGAGTATTAGAGTTGTGAGTCTAAAGGTTTTTTTTAATTATAAAGACTTTTGAAATGTTGAAACATTATATACTTAAAAAGAAAAAACCAAAAACTTGTCCAAAGGATAGAGATACAAAATATCAGGATTATGCTGATGAGGTTCTAAATTGCCCTGGTTTGACTAATGCTTCCTAAGAGTGGTTATGAACCTAGGGCTCCCAGCTGAAGTCTCAATGATTAAAACTTTTATCAACTGATACTGGAATTATCAACAGTATTTTACTTGTCCTACTCAGTGTTGAGATAAAGCCTGAAAGTCTTATGATTTTACCAAATACCCATTAAAATCCAGATATAATACTGGATAGTTCAAAATCCTTATGCCTCATTATTTCGTTTATCACTGTTGCTCCCTTTCAAGTTCTCAATTTAAAATTTCTCAGGCAGCCTTCATTTTTAAATGTATCAGCCACAAAACCATTTGAGTTATACAACCACCAAATTTCCTCTAAAGTAAGAATAGTGAAAAGAATGGAGTATCTAGCTTCCTGATTTTCCTTGTATTTCTATGGCTGTTTGCTAGGATGGGAACTTCGAGGTCAGCAGAGAGAATACTTGGTAAATGCTACCGTACACAATCCTCATAAAAGTAGGTTGAACCATATGAAATTATTTGTGTAGGTCAAAAATTTGACTATCAGCAGTCTCATATGGCTCAACGTAGGTCAGTGCCTTTTTTTTTAATTAAGAAAAACTTTATGTCCCCTTTGAGACTCTGCAGAATCACTGTCAAGGACTCTCCTTTACCCTCTCAATGAGTGTATTTACGTGAATCCTTTTTTTCAGAACCAGAATTTAAGCAATTAGTTTTTGCTTGTTTGCATTAAAATGCCAAAGCCATAAGCAAAACCAAGAAGTGTTTTAACAGAAGCCAACCAAAGAATAAATATCAGAATTATCTTGTTCAACTCAATTCCTGTCAAAGTCATGTTTTTCCTCACAGAAGCAATAAGTTTTGGTGCCAACATTTTCAGAGCAATGCTTCTTCCACTTCCAATAGAAATCAATCCCATTTTGAGAGCATCTTACCTGAAACTACCATAGACTATAAGTAGAATGGAAATCAGAAATGTAGACACTTGACTGGAATCCACCAGGGAATAGGCCCTAGAGAAATAAGAGGAAAAAAATTTTAATCACATGGCAGCAAGTCCTCATGGAGTTTACAGTCTAATGGATTTCTATAAACCCCACTAAGTTTTATTTTTGTCTTTAGGAAGGAAAACAGGTATAAATTAGCATTAACAAAATACATAATTAAAACATAGATCTGCTAGCTTAACATAAAGAGTAAACGTATAGATTCACAGCTATTATTAGTTAACATTCACAGGATGTTAAATGACATCAATGTAAAAAATGCCATCTCCGTATGATAGGCAATATGTGCTTCCACTCCCAAGTTAAAAAGTACCAAAACATCTACCAACTCTGTACACTTGAATTATCAATAGTATTTTACTGGTTTTGCTCAGTGATGAAGTAAAGCCTGTGTCTCTCTCCTGGATTCTAGTTTTATTTTTATAACTGCCTATTGGTTCTCTCCATCTAGGTGTCCCACAGAAGGTTCTTTAAAGTCAACAGGTCCAAAACTGAAGTCATTATTCTTCCCTTCATACCCAAATGTCTTAAGGAATGATATGATTCCCTCAGCATTCTCGACACCCTGTTCTCTTACTTCCCACATGTGACGACAGTCAGTAAGTCTCACAAGTTCCACTTCCGCAAATACCCTACTTCTCTCAATCCTACTGCCAATTCCTTAGCTCCCTTGTATGGCTTGACTATCAGAGATCTTTTTTGGGGGGGGGGGAGGGGCACATCGCTCGGCTCGTGGGATCTTAGTTTCTGGACCAAGGATCGATCCCAGGCCCCCTGCAGTAGAAGCGCAGAGTCCCAGGGAATTCCCAACGTTTGCAAGTCTGTCTTCAGGAATTCACCGTGCACACTATCCATTCATGTTATGGATTTTCCTAAAACAAATTTCTCTTCATTTTTTTCCCTCAGTAAATATTTAATGATGCTTCTGTGCCAGGCACTCTGCTAGCCCCCAGGGATGTAATAAAAAACAAGACTGTCTTGGTCTTATCCCTGAATGTCTTTTCTAAAGGAATTTAAAAACTAAATTTTGTTCTAAAGCAATGAAAACAAAAGTTAACATAAGCAAGTGAATATAATTGTTGAAAATGTTATAAATTTTCAACAAGTACAGGGTACCTTCAAAATATATAATAGGTGGATTCTACCTAAGAACTAGGGGTGGGGGGGCTTCCTTAGTGGGGGCAGATGAATGAGAGAGACACAAGACTCAACAAAATAGGATTTGGTGATTGTTTATGAGGCTAAGAGAGGATCCCCAGGTTTCTGCTAAGCAGCTGATGGATGGCTATACCATTTGGCAAAAAAGGCAACAGGAGGAGCAGATTTGAAGTTCTGGATGTGCTGAGGAAACAGTTGGCTATCTGGGTCTAGAGTTCAGAAGCAGCTCTAAGCTAAGGATACATATTGGGAGCTCATAGCCTTCCACATGGTAATTGAAGCCACGGGTGTGGGTGAGAAGAGGACCCAGGATGAAAGCCTGAAAATTCAGAAATTTAAAGATCAGAAAGGAGGAGGAGCTGCAAAGAAAACAAAATGAAACAGAGAAGGAGGAAGAAAACCCAGGATAGCACGGTAACTGATGAAGTGTCTTCAAAGAGCAGCAGGATCAGATGAGATGCTGCCTGAACTTAAATTGCTCTACCCCTTACCAGCAGTTAGTTTTCATTTGCATTAATTACTTTGCTGATGTAATTAATTTTAAAGTGAATTAAAGTGAGATTGAGCAGCTTTTCGTATAATTAAGGGCCAACAGGCATTTTAAAAAGCAATTTAAAAGTTTTTCAGACTCCTGATCTATAAAACATGAAGGGAGCCTGTTTTTGGTGGGGGGGCACTTTTCTTTTGATGGTGTTTTACTTAGATGACTTAGCTTTTCTGTACCCTTCATGTTCTGAAGAATATTGCCATTCCCTAAAAGGTAGATTAAACATTTAAACTTCCCAAACTCAGTGTCTTAAGGTTTGGTACTATTGTTTCTTTCTTTTGCTATAACTCTCAAATCAATGGAGACTCTCCAGAGACATCACTTAAGACTTCTAGAAGTCTGGGTTGAATTTTGGTTAAACCAGCTCTTCCTCCTCCACAGATTCTCTATGCTGTGCTCTACTCTGTGTGACTAACCATACTTAGTCACTGACTTTCCTCACAATCTGTTTTTCAAGGTGCAGTCTTGGCCATGTGTTAAATACCTTACGAAGAGACTGATAAGCACTACAGTTCTCATCTCCACTTTCTGGCGATAAGCATGCTACCCACTGCAGAGCTAAATGTATGGTTTCAGAAAAAATGTTCTGATGTTTCATTTAATGGTTTCTTCTATACTGGACCAGTTTATTTTTCAAATAAATCTGTACCAAGAAAATCTGGTTAAAACTGACTCCTAATATAGCTCATGGTATTTTATAATTTATAATAAAACTTTTTAAAAAGTTTGAACAACTTTGCAAACTACCAAATATCACATAATTAGAAGTTATAATTTATTTCACAGTGTTATTTGTAATTTCACAAATTTCAACTCAAACTATCATTATGGAAGTTTTACAAAAAGCCTTTTAACCAAAAGAATTTATTATAAAATACAGAACATGGATTAAAATCAAAGGCCAGCAATCTTATTTTACAGCCCTCTGTATCCTATACTTCAGACTCTACCAAAGCATCAACAGAAATGTATCATCTCTCAGGCCCTCCCATTGAAGTGACTGTTTCCAGAGATGCTGGATTCACGATAAAGAAAGGAGGAATTACTCTACACTCTGAAGTAAAGGAATTCTTACAGAAATGCAAAAAGAAACTACATACATGCATTTGAGACACGCTGAAAGCAGGTTAGCCAAACGTACTAAAAACAGACTTGAAGACTTTGCCAAATAAAGTATTAGTATAGGTCAGCTGTTGAGTTGAAACATTTTATATGGTCATTACGAAAACCATTAATTCTTTACATTCCCCCAAGTCTTAATAGACAAAGAGCTACCAGAAAGTTCTCTCATATATAAAGTTATATTTCACACCCTAAGATTTTTAGAACCATGCTGGATTTTAGGAGCTGCTCCACAGTCAAGCATCTATTTCTAGCTGCTTTACCAGCAAGTGCTTAGACACATATCCTGCTAAAAATCATGCCAAACTGAGACACAGAGAGTTCTGTTCTATAATGTGTTCTATGTGTCAGCCTGCCAGCTATACAATGAAAGCATTCTTGTCCACCCAACAAACCAAGCAACTACTATTCCAACCCTGCACACTGACCTAGAATAGCACTTGGCAAACTTTTTGGTCTTGAGACCATCTATACTCTCAAGGACCCTGAGAGCTTTTGTTCCTGTGGGTTACAGCTATTGATATTTACAATACTAGAAATTAAAAGTGAGAAAAAATTTAAATGCTTATTTACTAATTCATTTAAATATAATAAAACCATTACACGAGCACATAAATTACATTTTTAAAGGAAAGATAACTATTTTCCAAAACAAAAAATTTAGATGAGGGGCATCCTTTTACATTTTTGCAAACCTCTTTGATGTCTGGCTTAAATAGAAGAAAGCCAGATTCTCATAATTGCTCCTGCATTCAATCTGTTGCTGTATGTTACTTTAGTTGAACTTTATGGGGGGAAAAAAATCTGGCCTTACACAGATGTGTAGCTGGAAAAGGGAGGAATATTGCAATAACCTTTGCAGATAACTGAGGATATTCTTCTTTGATACTATACTAAAATTCAACAAGTGGTAATTTCTTAAAGGTTACTTGCAGCGTGGAATCTGAAACCTTATCAGTGAATTAAAAAAAAAAACGATATTACATTAAAATCCCACGGACTATATTACAGTTGAATGGATCTTTTACCCATGGATGATTTTGTAACATCACGCATTGGTCACCTGGAAGACACTGGTCACTGAGTTATGCAGCTCTTCCAGATGCTGTTACATTTCATTACACAATATCTGAAAAACCACATTTGTTAATTTCACTTTTTAAAAAATTTTATTTTATTTATTTTTGGCTGCATTGGGTCTTTGTTGCTGTGCGTGGGCTTTCTCTAGCTGTGGCGAGCGGGGGCTACTCTTCGTTGCAGTGTGCAGTCTTCTCATTGTGGTGGCTTCTCTTGTTGCGGAGCACAGGCTCTAGGCATGAGGGCTTCAGCAGCTGTGGCAGGTGGGCTCAACAGTTGCGGCTCACGGGCTCCAGAGCGCAGCCTCAGTAGTTGTGGCACACGGGCTTAGTTGCTCTGCAGCATGTGGGATCTTCCTGGACCAGGGCTCGAACCCATGTCCCCTGCATTGGCAGGCAGATTCTTAACCACTGCGCCGGCCAGGGAAGCCCTGTTAATTTCACTCTTGAGGCTAATGATAATGGGCACAAAATTTCCAAAATTCCTATTTTCATGCAAATTTTATCACTGGCAAAAATAACTTTTTTCCCCCTTGAAGTAACAGGCTCACTTCATTCATTTTTGAGAAACTGTCTGCCACACACCCAAGTGTGAATAACTCCATAGTTTGTCCACTAGTCATCCTTCAAGTAAAAATGGAAGGTTCCAAGAAAAAAGTAGCTAGTTCAGCTAGCATTTTAAATGACTGCACAAGTGTTTTTCTTAAGAAAACCAATGGTATTTTACTATATAGCAGAAGTGCTTAATAAGAACTTTTAAAATTTTAATTGAAGTATAGTTGACTTACAATATATTAGTTTCAGGTGTACAACATAGTGATTCAGTATTTTTATAGATTACACACCATACAAAGTGATAAAATATTGACTACACTCCCTGTGCTATACATTACATCTCTGTGACTTATTTATAACTGCCGGTTTGTACATCTTAATTCCCTTCACCTATTTCGCCCTTTTCTCCCCTGTGGTAACCACTAGTTTATTCTCTGTATCTGTTTCTGTTTTGTTATATTCGTTTGTTTGTTTGGTTTTTTAGATGCCACATACAGTATTTGTCTTCCTCTGTCTGACTTATTTTACTAAGCTAAACACCCCCAGCAGGTCCATCCTTGTTGTCACAAATGGCAAGATTTCATTCTTTTTTATGGCTGAGTAATATTCCACAGTGTGTGTGTCTATGTATACATACATATGCCCCCACATCTTCTTTATCCATTCATCTGTCAGTGGGCACTTAGGTTACTTCATGTCTTGGCTATTGTAAATAAT
Source organism: Balaenoptera musculus (assembly GCF_009873245.2). Classification (NCBI taxonomy): domain Eukaryota; kingdom Metazoa; phylum Chordata; class Mammalia; order Artiodactyla; family Balaenopteridae; genus Balaenoptera; species Balaenoptera musculus. Next base: position 17,400,260 of record NC_045798.1, read on the forward strand.
GCTGCTATGAACATTAGGGTGCATTACCTTTTCGAATTAGTGTTTTTGTTTTCTTCAAATACCCAGAAGTGGAACTGCTGGATCATATGATAGTTCTATTTTTAATTTTTTGAGGAACTTCCATACTGTTTTCCATAGTGACTGCATCAATTTACATTCCCACTGACAGTGCACAAGGGTTCCTTTTTCTCTACATCCTCACCAACTCTTGTTATTTCTTGTCTTTTTGACAATAGCCACTCTGACAGGGGTGAGTGATACCTCATTGTGGTTTTGATTTGTATTTTCCTGATGATTAGTGACACTGAGCATCTTTTCATGTGCCTGTTGGCCATCTGTATATCTTCTTTGGAAAAGAAGGTCCTCTGCCCATTTTTTAATCGGGGGAAACTCTGCGTTTTATTAGAAAAAAACAAGTGTGCTCAAGGACTGAGATTTAATAAAAGCAACAAGTGGTAATTTCTTAGCAGTTTCACTGCTTTGCCCCAAGTGAAACTGCCTTTCTTTTTTTTTTAAGCAGTGTGTGCATGGTGGTGAAGAATACAATGATTATTAGTTCAGTTTGGTGCCACTGTGTTGATTCATGTTACAGCAGCACAGCAATGGTTTTTTTAAACGCGCCACTGCTTTTCACTGCAAGAAAAAAAATGTCAAAATGAAAAAGGCAAATAACTTTATTTGCATTATGAAAATAGTCTGACCTTGTAGACTCCCTGAAAGGGTCTGAGTAAACCCCAGTGATCCACAGGCCACAATTTGAGAACTGCTGCCTTATACATTTCCCCACAAGCCCTGGCTATATAAACTGCTAGTATTTTCTCACATGCTATTCTAACACATCACAAAACACCAAGGGTAGCTACAATTTTTTTGTGCTTTGCAAAATATCTGGCTTCAAATACAATATGCAGAAAATGACATATTCCAGGCCTAAGAAATGTTACAATCTTTCTCTTCATGGTGGAGTATACTGAAACAGAATTTAATTTGTATTTTTATCAAAAATATTGTCTATCATAAGGTCCACAATAATTATCTTCCACATCTTTTCTTATTTTAAGGGAAAAAACCAAGTATGTATTCTAAGCATAGTAATGGAATAGGTGTCTCATCAAATAAAATTTTAATAAATTAAATTCATGTTTAAGATACAAAAAGACAAAAAGTAAGACAGTCATTTAAGAAGGTTACAATCTAGTAAAGACACACTGTACAAGGCGGCAGAATGTAATGTTTAATAGAGAAACAAAGTGCTATGGGACCTAATCAAACTTATAAGCTTTTGCACAGAAAAGGAAACCATAAATAAAATGAAAAGCTAACCTATGGACTAAGTCCCCAGTATAATCAAGGCAGCTGTGAAGCAAACACTGCATTTCTTCCTACAAGAGATTACGCGGTGCAAGCTCAGGAGCAGACGTTGGGTTGCTTTCCAAATGAGGGTGGGATGGGGTTTGGGGAACCTGGAATTCAAATATGACCTGTGTTATAGTAGCTGCTTAAATTTTTTTTAGCTGCCTTTTGATGAATTAAGGTATGGAAGTTTGCTGCTGTTTCCTATGTGAAAAGCTGTTATCAGTAATCAGAATAGCAATATTTACCTGCAATAGTATTTAGTGCTGAATCAAGATATCAATTGATGTGATGTGACTAAATAAATCTTAAAATACATATATAATTGCAATGTTGGTGCTTTTAAAGTTTTAGAAAACCTTCATCTTTAAATTTGGCTCTCTGAAATAAAATTCTACTATAGATGGGATGTTACATTTAACTGTAAAACAAGCTTCTAGCATTTGGTCAAAAATAAATGAAAAGTATAGCCAAATCAGAAATCACAAACCACAAACACTTCTTTGTCCTTTTCTTAACGTGCAGATCTTAAACACCATTTTAAAAAAATTTAGTGTTATTTAAAAAATTCAAATAATAAGAAATGTGAAATGATGAGTCCCATTTTTAATAAAAGTGGGATTATGTGATATATTGGTCTTCAGCCTGCTTCTTCCTGTAACAGTTTTCCACGCTGTTCTTTTAAATTTCTTCATAAACAAAACACAATGACTGTAGGAAAAAAAAATAAAGTTGAGGGAATTCCCTGACAGGCCAGCGGTTAGGACTCTGCGCTTTCACTGCTGGGGCCCGGGTTCGATCCCTGGTCGGGGAATTAAGATCCTACACGCCACGCTGCACGGCCAAAAAAAAAAAAAAAGTTGATTCACCTCACTTGTTTCAGTTAACTTCATCTATAGAAGGGGGATAATAATGTAAAGTATTTAATACAGCACTTGACACACTACTCAATAAAAGACTGTTGTTATTACTTAGAGGAGGGAGTCACCAGCCTACATATAGCGCTATGGGTTGCCACACACCAGGAGTGGACAAACCATGACCTACTGCTATTCCAATAAACAGAGCCAAGCTCATTCATTCAGGTACTGTCTATGGCTGCTCTAGAGCTTCACTGGCAGAGGTGAAAACAGTTAACCCTTGAACAACGTGGGGGTTAGGGGTGCCGGCTTAGAGCTGGCCCTCTGTATCCGAGGTTCATCTGTATCTGTGGATTCAACCAACCACGAACCGTGTAATACTGTAGTACTTACTACTGAGAAAAATCTGCCTTATAAAGTGGACCCGCACAGTTCGAGTGGACCCCCATGTTGTTCAAGGGTCAACTGTAGTTGTGACAGCGACCATATGGCTCACAAAGCTCAAAATATTTACTATCGGACTCTATACAGAAAGAGTATGTCAACCCTTGCTGTTTACTATTGTTACTGCACAAGGGTACCAGACCTAAGTTAGTAACCTCCACCCCAATCACCTTAGAAGTACTAGGTGCTTGCTACCCTGCTCTATCTTCTGCTGGCTTGTGCCCAGGGATGAAGGACTGCCGTTCCCCTGGCTCACTGCATCCCCTTGCTTCTGGGTCTGTAAGTAATAAATCTTAAGACTATTTCCTTGGTGTGGGGGTATTGAAACTGCACCCTCCATCAGAACGACCCTGTGGATTTCACTTCCCCAAAGTGGGAGCTCAGATGCTGAGGAAACTACCTGGGGACCCCGTGTGGGTGGTTTGTCCCCCTCATCCATCGGTCAAAATCTACATGTTCTTAATTCAATACACCAGCTCCAGCTTCACAACACAGTAGGTGACAAAGTGTGGATTCAAATCCAGAAAGTTTGAGCCCAGAGCTCTAAAGTACTCTGTGCTAAATATCTCCCAAAAGCAGACACTCAGCTGTCTGGAGAGGGCTCTTCTGTCCTTAGCAGTAACAAGAATATTTAATACCCTTGTTTTTTTCTAGAGATATACACAAAGAATTCATGACTGAAGTCTTTAGCTCGAATTAATCCACTATCACGCCTCTAAAAAGATTCAGATCAAATAACTACTGTCCAGGGCTCCAAGTGGAGGGGAAAAACCCCAATACAAATATACTGTTAGAAACCTAAACAATAATGAGAAGCCCTGGGTGATTTTACTTGTGAATTTTCTAATTAATCTTGACAAAAAGTGAGACATTCATAAGATGAATGTCCAAATTTTAAAGTCACACTAAGAAAAGACTACTTTTAGTTGGTAGTTATAAAGGATGCTGGACTCTATTCTATAGTTGGAGACTTCTGCCACTTGTGAGAATATTTTCAGAGAAAACTGTTGGTTTAGTACGAGTCAAACGCCTGTTTACAAACAGAGATTAAATTACAGTGTTTTAAAAGGTTGGGCTTTATAAATTCCCCAAAACTTTCAGTTTTCCTCTACACACAGGTGCCGCAAACACTCAGACAAATGTTACCTGGCCTCCCGTAAATAATAAACATGAGAACAACCTTTAAAAGGTGAGTAATTCATTAAAAAGTGTCCGAAGCCCTATCTGAAAGGCCTAGGAGACCGAGAAATAAAACTGCTGTTATAGTAACAGTAACAGCAACAACAATAGCTAATGCTCTTGGGGCTCTCACTATGTGTTTAGACACTGTACTAGCTGTTTACATCTAACTCATTTTATCTTCACAACATTCCTTTGAAAAAGGCACTATTATTATCAGCTCTAGAGATGAAGATACTGAAGCACAGAGAGATGAACTAATTTGCCCAAGGAGGAATAAGAGCTAGCATGCCAACCCAGGCAGCCTGTCCCCAGATCTAGAGGTCACACTCTAAACCATTTCACAATATAGTAGTAACCCCCTTATCCACCGTTTCACTTTCCACAGTTTGCTACTTATGGTCAACTGCAGTCTGAAAATATTAAATGGAAAATTCCATAAATAAAACAATTAATAAGTTTTAAATTGCACATCATTCTGAATGGCGTGATGAAATCTTGCACCGTCTTGCTCTGTCCTTCCTGGACGTGACTCATTTCTTCATCCAGCATATCCACTCTGTATACCTACCCTCCCATTAGTCACTTAACCTTCTCAGTTATCACATCAACTATCATGGTATCATAGTACTTGTATTCAAGTAACCCTTATTTTACTTAATAATGGCCCCTAAAGCGCAAGAGTAGTGATACTGCCACAGTAAGATATTCTCTTACCGTGCTTAATTTATAGCAAAATGGTACAGTCACTTTAGCATCAGTTTGACAGTGTCATATAAAGGTAAACAAGTTAGCATATTGACCCAAGAGAAATGAAAATATATATCCACACAAAATCCTAAATGTGAATGTTTAAAGCAGCTTTATCCAAAATTGCCAAAAACTGGAAACAATCCAAATGTCCATCAACTAGTGAAAGGATAAACAAACTGTGGTACCTTTATACAGTGGAGAACTACTCAGCAATAAACAGATACAAACTACTGAGCAATGCACTGTGTATGTATGAATCTCAAATGCATTATGCTCAGAGAAAGAAGGCAGACTCAAAACACTACAAATATATCCCATTTATATGACATTCTAGGAAAGACAAAACTGAAGGAAGAAAAAAGAGACTAATTGCCAGGGGTTGGGGGTGGGAGGAGGGATGATTACAAAAGGGCATAAGGGAACTTTGGGTGGCAATGGAAATGTTCTATTTCTTGACTATGATGGTCCAAGACTATGTGTGTTGTCAAAATTCACAGAACTCTACTCCTAAAAAGAGTGAATTTTACTGTTTGTAAATTATACCTAAAGAAATCTGAGTTTTAGAAAAGTAGGGGGAAAAGGGATGACTAGCTGATGTATTAAGAACATATTATGACTTCCCTGGCGGTCCAGCGGTTAAGACTTCACCTTCCAATGCAGGGGGTGCGGGTTCGATCCCTGGTTGGGGAGCTAAGATACCACGTGCCTCGCGGCCAAAAAACCAAAACACAGAACAGAAGCAATGTTGTAACAAATTCAATAAAGACTTTAAAAATGGTCCACATCAAAAAAAAAAATCTTAAAAAAAAAGAACAGATTATAGAAGCAACCTAAGTGTTCAACAACAGATGAATGGATAAAGAAAATGTGGAACATATATATAAAATATATTTCATATAAAAATATATATAAATAAAATGACTACTCAGCCATAAAAAAAGAATGAAATTTTGCCATTTGCAACAACATGGACTTGAAGAGTATTATGCTAAGTGAAATAAGTCAGACAGAGAAAGACAAATATTGTATGATACCACTTATATGTGGAATCTAAAAAATACAACTAGTGAATATAACAAAAAAGAAACACAGATATAGAGAACAAACTAGTGGTTAACAGTGGGGAGAGGGAAGGGGAAGAGGGTAGAGGATTAAGAGGTACAAACTACTATGTGTAAAATAACTAAGCTACAAGGATATATAGTACAACACAGGGAATATAGGAATACAGTCAAAAATTTATACTCATTATAAATTAGTATAGTGGAATATAACCTTTAAAACTGTGAATCACTATGTTGTACACCTAAAACTTATGTAATATTATACATCAACTATACTAAGTAAATAAATATCAACCTTGTTGGGGGAAAGAACAGATTATAGCACGGTAACGCAGAAGCAAAGAGAACAGGCTACTGTGATAATTCAGGCACAAGATGACAGATGACAGATGATGGCTGACACTGGGGTAAAAGTCATGGTAATGGTGAGAAGTGATCTGATTCCAGTTATATTTTGAAGATAAAGCTCTGCAGAATTTCCTGATACATTGAACATGGAGCACGAGAGAAAGAGGAGCAAAGGATGACTACCATGGTTTTAGCCTGACCAAGTGGAAAGATGGAGCCACCACCAACAGAGATGGGAAGGCTACAGATGGAACAAGTGTTGGAGGGGGAGGAAGGGGGGTTGGGGAGTGGGGATCAGGAACTCAGTTCTAAGTTCTAGTCTGTTGTAAAATAGAGATTATGCCATTACTTAACTCATAGTTTGTTTTGTTTCTGTAAACATCACTGCATTCTCCATTTCAGTTGGAAGTCCTACTATGCAGACTTTGCTGTGACCCTAGAAGGAAGCCCAGCCATCATACAGTTCTGCTCATTGCAGCTTGATGGGTCTACCAGCTCTCACCCCCAAGTTAAACATGTTCCTCTTTTACAAAAGGGAAAAATGTGTTCACTATCTTTGGCTCCTTTAATCAGGTTCCACTTACACCCCTCTTGAAGAAATTCCTCCGTCACTATTTCTATATTTCACTCCTTATGTTCAATGTTTATCCCACTAGTTTATGCGAAGGAGAGGTTGTATACTTTGGGAATTCATGTCTGAATCACTTATATTTCTGATACAGCTTTTCCTTCCTATTATGGAGTTTTTCATTTCTACTAGTAAAGTGCGTGCTTAATAGAAAAAAAAAACAAAACAAAAACTTTTGTTCTCATTTCTCCCATCTGTTAGCAGTTCCTCCTAAGTTCTGTAGCTCCTGATCCTTTTTGCAGAGTCTCTCTAGTCTCTCCTTTACATTGACTATCATTTTAATCCGAGAGTTGAGAAGAAAGAAAAAGCTATTATAGATTCCCACTGAAAGGTTTTCTTCTCTGAAGAGCATGCCAGTGCTGTTTCCTACGGTAGCACTGTCACCTAGAAACCAAAATTCTCAGCTGACATAACATTTCAGGGCTAATCTAATTCCTAGGAAACTACTTGGCACAGTTCAATACATAAAAACCAGCAGTACACTTGCCTTTATACCACCAACAATCTTAACTCTCAAATTGTAAATTCCTAATAGTAATTATAGCTCCTTGGCTTTATTGACCATTTAATATGTGTGGGGTGCTGTGCTATGTGCTTTATTTATTTTTTTAACATCTTCATTGGAGTATAATTGCTTTACAATGGTGTGTTAGTTTCTGCTTTATAACAGAGTGAATCAGCTATACATATACATATATCCCCATATCTCCTCCCTCTTGCGTCTCCCTCCCACCCTCCCTATCCCACCTCTCTAGGTGCTCACAAAGCACGGAGCTAATCTCCCTGTGCTATGCGGCTGCTTCCCACTAGCTATCGATTTTACATTTGGTAGTGTATATATGTCCATGCCATTCTCTCACTTCGTCCCAGCTTACCCTTCCCCCTCCCCGTGTCCTCAAGTCCATTCTCTACATCTGCATCTTTATTCCTGTCCTGCCCCTAGGTTCTTCAAAAGCTTTTTTTTTTTTAGATTCCACATATACATGTTAGCATACGGTATCTGTTTTTCTGACTTACTTCATTCTGTATGACAGGCTCTAGGTCCATCCACCTCACTACAAATAACTCAGTTTCGTTTCTTTTTATAGCTGAGTAATATTCCACTCTATATATGTGCCACATCTTCTTTATCTATTCATCTGTTGATGGACACTTAGGTTGCTTCCATGTCCTGGCTATTGTAAACAGAGCTGCAATGAACATTGTGGTACATGACTCTTTTTGAATTATGTTTTCTCAGGGTATATGCCCAGTAGTGGGATTGCTGGGTCATATGGTTAGTTCTATTTTTAGTTTTTAGTGTTGTTGAGCATCCTTTCATGTGTTTGTTGGCAATCTGTATATGTTCTTTGGAGAAATGTCTATTTAGGTCTTCTGCCCGTTTTTGGATTGGGTTGTTTGTTTTTTTTGATATTGAGCTGCATGAGCTGCTTGTATATTTTGAAGATTAATCCTTTGTCAGTTGCTTCATTTGCAAATATTTTCTCCCATTCTGAGGGTTGTCTTTTCATCTTATGTTTTCCGTTGCTGTGCAAAAGCTTTTAAGTTTCATTCAGTCCCATTTGTTTATTTTTGTTTTTATTTCCATTTCTCTAGGAGGTGGGTCAAAAAGGATCTTGCTGTGATTTATGTCATAGAGTGTTCTGCCTATCTTTTCCTCTAAGAGTTTGATAATGTCTGGCCTTACATTTAGGTCTTTAATCCATTTTGAGTTTATTTTTGTGTATGGTGTTAGGGAGTGTGCTAATTTCATTCCTTTACATGTGGCTGTCCAGTTTTCCCAGCACCACTTACTGAAGAGGCTGTCTTTTCTCCACTGTATATTCTTGCCTCTTTTATCAAAAATAAGGTGACCATATGTGTGTGGGTTTATCTCTGGGCTTTCTATCCTGTTCCATTGATCTATATTTCTGTTTTTGTACCAGTACCATACTGTCTTGATTACTGTAGCTCTGTAGTATAGTCTGAAGTCCGGGAGCCTGATTTCTCCAGCTCCGTTTTTCTTTCTCAAGATTGCTTTGGCTCTTCGGGGTCTTTTGTGTTTCCATACAAATTGTGAAATTTTTTGTCCTAGTTCTGTGAAAAATGCCACTGGTAGTTTGATAGGGATTGCATTGAATCTGTAGACTGCTTTGGGTAGTATAGTCATTTTCACAATGTTGCTTCTTCCAATCCAAGAACATGGTATATCTCTCCATCTGCTTGTATCGTCTTTAATTTCTTTTATCAGTGTCTTACAGTTTTCTGCATACAGGTCTTTTGTCTCCTTAGGTAGGTTTACTCCTAGGTATTTTATTCTTTTTGTTGCAATGGTAAATGGGAGTGTTTCCTTAACTTCTCTTTCAGATTTTGCATCATTAGTGTATAGGAATGCAAGAGATTTCTGTGCATTAATTTTGCATCCTGCCACTTTACCAAATTCATTGATTAGCTCTAGTAGTTTTCTGGTAGCATCTTTAGGATTCTCTATGTATAGTATCATGTCATCTGCAAACAGTGACAGCTTTACTTCTTCTTTTCCTATTTGGATTCTTTTCATTTCTTTTTCTTCTCTGATTGCTGTGGCTAAAACTTCCAAAACTATGTTGAATAATAGTGGTGAGAGTGGACAACCTTGTCTTTTTTCTGATCTTGGAGGAAACGGTTTCAGTTTTTCACCACTGAGAACGATGTTGGCTGTGGGTCTGTCATATATGGCCTTTACTATGTTGAGGTAAGTTCTCTTTATGCCTACTTTCTGGAGGGTTTTTATCATAAATGGGTGCTGAATTTTGTCAACAGCTTTTTCTGCATTTATTGAGATGATCATATGGTTTTTATCCTTCAATTTGTTAATATGGTTTATCACATTGATTGATTTGCGTATATTGAAGAATCCTTGCATTCCTGGGATAAACCCCACTTGATCATGGTGTATGATCCTTTTAATCTGCTCTTGGATTCTGTTTGCTAGTATTTTGTTGAGGATTTTTGCATCTATGTTCATCAGTGATATTGGCCTGTAGTTTTCTTTCTTTGTGACATCTTTGTCTGGTTTTGGTATCAGGGTGATGGTGGCATTGTAGAATGAGTTTGGGTGTGTTCCTCTCTCTGCTATATTTTGGAAGAGTTTGAGAAGGACAGGTGTTAGCTCTTCTCTAAATGTTTGATAGAATTCGCCTGTGAAGCCATCTGGTCCTGTGCTTTTGTTTGTTGGAAGATTTTTACTCACAGTCTCAATTTCAGTGCTTGTGATTGGTTTATATTTTCTATTTCTTCCTGGTTCAGTCTCAGAAGGTTGTGCTTTTCTAAGAATTTGTCCATTTCTTCCAGGTTGTCCATTTTATTGGAATATAGTTGCTTGTAGTAATCTCTCATGATCCTTTGTATTTCTGCAGTGTCAGTTGTTACTTCTCCTTTTTCATTTCTAATTCTGTTGATTTGAGTCTTCTCCCTTTTTTCTTGATGAGTCCGGCTAATGGTTAATCAATTTTGTTTATCTTCTCAAAGAACCAGCTTTTAGTTTTATTGATCTTTGCTATCGTTTCTTTCATTGCTTTTTCACTTATTTCTGATCTGATCTTTATGATTTCTTTCCCTGTGCTAACTTTGGGGGGGTTTTGTTCTTCTTTCTCTATTGCTTTAGGTGTAAGGTTAGGTTGTTTATTTGAGATTTTTCTTGTTTCCGGAGGTAGGATTGTATTGCTATTAACTTCCCTCTTAGAACTGCTTTTGCTGTGTCCCATAGGTTTTGGGTCATCGTATTTTCATTGTCATTTGTTTCTAGGTATTTTTTAATTTCCTCTTTGATTTCTTCAGTGATATCCTGGTTACATAGTAGCGTATTGTTTAGCCTCCATGTGTTTGTACTTTTTACAGTTTTTTTCCTGTAATTGACATCTAGTCTCATAGTGTTGTGGTCGGAAAAGATACTTGATACAATCTCAATTTTTTAAAATTTACTGAGGCTTGATTTGTGACCCAAGATGTGATCTATCCTGGAGAATGTTCCATGAGCACTTGAGAAGAAAGTGTATTCTGTTGTTTTTGGATGGAATGTCCTATAAATATCAATTAAATCCATCTTGTTTAATGTAGCATTTAAAGCTTGTGTTTCCTTATTAATTTTCTGTCTGGATGATCTGTCCATTGGTGAAAGTGGGGTGTTAAAAGTCTCCTATTATGATTGTGCTACTGTCTATTTCCCCTTTTATGGCTGTTAGCATTTGCCTTATGTATTGAGGTGCTCCTATGTTGGGTGCATAAATATTTACAATTGTTATATCTTCTTCTTGGATTGATCCCTTGATCATCATGTAGTGTCCTTCTCTGTCTCTTATAATAGTCTTTATTTTAAAGTCTATTTTGTCTGATATGAGAATTGCTACTCCAGCTTTCTTTTGATTTCCATTTGCATGGAATATCTTTTTCCATCCCCTCACTTTCAGTCTGTATGTGTCCCTAGGTCTGAAGTGGGTCTCTTGTAGACAGCATATATATGGGTCTTGTTTTTATATCCATTCAGCCAGTCTATGTCTTTTGGTTGGAGCATTTAATCCATTTACGCTTAAGGTAGTTATCGATATGTATGTTCCTATTACCATTTTCTTAATTGTTTTGGGTTTGTTATTATAGGTCTTTTCCTTCTCTTGTGTTTCCTGCCTAGAGAAGTTCCTTTAGCATTTGCTGTAAAGCAGGTTTGGTGGTGCTGAATTCTCTTAGCTTTTGCTTGTCTGTAAAGGTTTTAATTTCTCCGTCAAATCTGAATGAGATCCTTGCTGAGTAGAGTAATCTTGGTTGTAGGTTTTTCCCTTTCAACAGTTTAAATGTCCTGCCATTCCCTTCTGTCGTGCAGAGTTTCTGCTGAAAGATCAGCTGTTAACCTTATGGGGATTCCCTTGTATGTTATTTGTTGCTTTTCCCTTGCTGCTTTTAATATTTTTTCTTTGCATTTAATTTTTGATAGTTTGATTAATATGTGTCTTGGTGTGTTTTTCCTTGGATTTATCCTGTATGGGACTCTCTGTGCTTCCTGGACTTGATTGACTATTTCCTTTCCCATATTAGGGAAATTTTCATCTATAATCTCTTCAAATATTTTCTCAGTCCCTTTCTTTTTCTCTTCTTCTGGGACCCCTATAATTCGAATGTTGGTGCATTTAATGTTGTCCCAGAGTCTCTGAGACTGTCCTCAATTCTTTTCATTCTTTTTTCTTTGTTCTGCTCTGCAGTAGTTATTTCCACTATTTAATCTTCCAGGTCACTTATCCGTTCTTCTGCCTCAGTTATTCTGCTATTGATTCCTTCTAGTGAATTTTTAATTTCATTTATTGTGTTATTCATCTATGCTTGTTTGCTCTTTAGTTCTTCTAGGTCCTTGTTAAATGTTTCTTGTATTTTCTCCATTCTATTTCCAAGATTCTGGATCATCTTTACTATCATTACTCTGAATTCTTTTTCAGGTAGACTGCCTATTTCCTCTTCATTTGTTTGGTCTGGTGGGTTTTTACCTTGCTCCTTCATCTGCTGTGTGTTTCTCTGTCTTCTCATTTTGCTTAACTTACTGTGTTTGGGGTCTCCTTTTTGCAGGCTGCAGGTTTGTAGTTCCCACTGTTTTTGGTGTCTGCCTCCGGTGGCTAAGGTTGGTTCAGTGGGTTATGTAGGCTTCCTGGTGGAGGGGACTGGTGCCTGTGTTCTGGTGGGTGAGGCTGGATCTTGTCTTTCTGAAGGGCAGGACCGCGTCTGGTGGTGTGTTTTGGGGTGTCTGTGACCTTATTATGATTTTAGGCAGCCTCTGTGCTAATGGGTGGGGTTGTGTTCCTGTCTTGCTAGTTGTTTGGCATAGGGTGTCCAGCACTGGAGCTTGCTGGTCATTGAGTGGAGCTGGGTCTTAGCGTTGAGATGGAGTTCTCTGGGAGAGCTTTCGCCATTTGATATTACATGGAGCTGGGAGGTCTCTGGTGGACCACTGTCCTGAACTGGGCTCTCCCACCTCAGAGGCACAGGTCTGACACCCGGCCGGAGCACCAAGACCCTGTCAGCCACACAGCTCAGAAGAAAAGGGAGAAAAAAAGAAAGAAAGAAAGAAAAAAAGAAAATAAAATAAAGTTATTAAAATTAAAAATTAAAAAAATTAAAAAGTCATAAAAAAATAAAAAAAGAAAGAAAGAAAGAGAGCAACCAAACCAAAAAACAAATCTACCAATGATAACAAGCACTAAAAACTATATAAAAAAAAAACAAAAAGAAAAACGGACAGACAGAACCCTAGGACAAATGATAAAAGCAAAGCTATACAGACAAAATCACACAAAGAAGCATACACATACACACAAAAAGAGAAAAAGAAAAAAATATATCTATATATATCTATATATATATATAAAAAAGAGCAACCAAATCAATAAACAAATCTACCAATGATAATAAACTCAACTAAGATAAACATAAAACCAGAAACAAATTAGATGCAGAAAGCAAACCCCAAGTCTACAGTTGCTCCCAAAGTCCACTGCCTCTATTTTGGGATGATTCGTTGTCTACTCAGGTATTCCAGAGATGCAGCATACATCAATTTGATTGTTGAGATTTAATTCGCTGCTCCTGAGGCTGCTGGGAGAGATTTCCCTTTCTCTTCTTTGTTCGCACAGCTCCTGGGGTTCAGCTTTGGATTTGGCCCCGCCTCTGCGTGTAGGTCGCCTTCTGGCATCTGTTCTTCGCTCAGACAGGACAGGGTTAAAGGAGCAGCTGATTAAGCGGCTCTGGCTCACTCAGGCCGGCGGGAGGGAGGGGTACGGAATGTGGGGCGAGCCTGCGGCGGCAGAGGCCAACGTGACGTTGCAACAGCCTGAGGCACGCCATGTGTTCTCCCGGGGAAGTTGTCCCTGGATCACGGGACCCTGGCAGTGGCGGGCTGCACCGGCTCCCGGGAGGGGAGGTGTGGAGAGTGACCTGTGCTTCCACACAGGCTTCTTGGTGGCGGCAGCAGCAGCCTTAGCGTTTCATGCCAGTCTCTGGGGTCCGCGCTGATAGCCACGGCTCGCGCCCGTCTCTGGAGCTCGTTTAGGCGGCGCTCTGAATCCCCTCTCCTCACACACCCCGAAACAATATTCTCTTGCCTCTTGGGCAGGTCCAGACTTTTTCCCGGACTCCCTCCCGGCTAGCTGTGGCGCACTAGCCCCCTTCAGGCTGTGTCCACACAGCCAACTCCAGTCCTCTCCCTGGGGTCTGACCTCCGAAGCCTCAGCCTCAGCTCCCAGCCCCCACCCGTCCCGGCAGGTGAGTAAACAAGCCTCTCAGGCTGATGAGAGCTGGTCGGCAGCCATCCTCTGTGCGGGAATCTCTCCGCTTTGCCCTCTGCACCCCTGCTGCTGCGCTCTCCTCTGTGGTTCCGAAGCTTCCTCCCCTCCGCACCCAGCCCCCCGCCCCTGTCTCTGCCGGTGAAGGGGCTTCCTAGTGTGTGGAAACTTTTCCTCCTTCACAGCTCCCTCGCAGAGGTGCAGGTCCCGTCCCTATTCTTTTGTCTCTATTTTTTCTTTTTTCTTTTGCCCTACCGAGGTACGTGGGGAGTTTCTTGCCTTTTGGGAAGTCTGAGGTCTTCTGCCAGCGTTCAGTAGGTGTTCTGTAGGAGTCGTTCCACATGTAGATGTATTTCTGATGCATTTGTGGGGAGGAAGGTGATCTCCACGTCTTACTCCTCCGTCATCTTGAAGGTCTCCCCTGTGCTATGTGCTTTAAATAAATCAGCCCATTTAATACTCAAAATAATCCTGTGACAAAGTTATCATTACTGTTACACATGCAAAGATAGCATTCAATTTAAGATAACATTCATAAAAACGGGAGGTATTATGTCAACCTTAGAAATAAAATAAGCAAGCACCAAGTACCTAAAATTTGGTTTGAATGTCCAATATTTAGGCAGTATACTAAGGAGTATGGCATTTAATTAATCCCCAAAGGATCACGAGAGATCGGTTTATGCCTTATACTATTATTTCCTGGCTCTAACATTAAAAAAAAAAAAAGAAAAAAAAATAGAGGCATGCCCCTCTTAAAGAAAGTGGATCATGTGAAAATGTCAAGTTGCTCTCATAGCTGGTCAGAGCTCACTATACTATACAGGCAACTTGTTGCCACGCTGTTGTTTAATATTAGATATCTGAACTACAAGGAAGACTCTTTGAAAACAGTGTTTGGGACAGATGTTTTACTGAGCCCTTCCGAAGTATAAGGAATGCTTTATGTACTACATCAGCCCTATGGGGATATGGTGATAACTCACAGCTCCTGACTTCAAGATTACAATCTAAGTGGGAAAAGAAAACGCACATAAACAACTCTAAATGAACCAGAAAGACATCTAAAATTCAGTAAAAGGAACAGACAGCTACAGGAGAGGAGGAAGAGACTATTTCCAACTGCAGAGTTCAAATTAGCCTCTTCTGAAGACATGATATTTGAGTTGTTCTTGAAAGATGAGTAGGATCTGGATATGTGGAATCCAACAGGGAGAACATTCACAAGCAAAGGATACAAGAGGAATGATGGCATAA
This sequence comes from Balaenoptera musculus, assembly GCF_009873245.2. Taxonomy (NCBI): domain Eukaryota; kingdom Metazoa; phylum Chordata; class Mammalia; order Artiodactyla; family Balaenopteridae; genus Balaenoptera; species Balaenoptera musculus. The sequence goes on from NC_045798.1 coordinate 17,415,423, forward strand.
TGACAAAGAAGTATGGGATGTGCTAAGTACTTGGAGGTTACTTGGAGCATGGGGACCAGAAAGGAAATAGAGGAAAAGAAGCCTGGTCAGGTTGGTTAGGCTGGGCGCAGACAGGCCTTAAAAAAGGGAGAGAGACTAGGAGGGAGTCTAGACAGGAAGAATATCCGAATCATTTTAAGAGGTAGAAGAGAAGTAGAATGGACAGCATTTGGCAGCTGACTTGGTATAGCAGAGCAAGAGAGAAATAGGAGTGAAGCTGGGTAAATAAGAAGGTGGTAGTACAGTAACAAAAATAATAAAAGTGTGGTGCAAAGGAGGAGAAACGAATGCACGTGAGTAGGGACAGGGAAAAGAGTTGCTCTTTATATACTGAGCTTCAAGTGATAGAGAGATATATAAGCAGTGAGATCCACTTTTTTTTTTTTTTTAAAGGCATCTGAAGAATCACCACTATCTTAACCTGAGTTTTGGCAACTCAGGTTAAGTTTTGTTTTGTTTTGTTTTTTAAATTAATTAATTAATTTATTTTTGGCTGTGTTGGGTCTTCGTTTCTGTGTGAGGGCCTTCTCTAGTTGTGGCAAGCGGGGGCCACTCTTCATCGCGGTGCGCGGGCCTCTCACCATTGTGGCCTCTCTTGTTGCGGAGCACAGGCTCCAGATGCGCAGGCTCAGCAGTTGTGGCTCACGGGCCTAGTTGCTCCGCGGCATGTGGGATCCTCCCAGACCAGGGCTCGAACCCGTGTCCCCTGCATTAGCAGGCAGATTCTCAACCTCTGTGCCACCAGGGAAGCCCCCACTTTTGTTTTATACAACTAAAGTGGGCTGCAAATGTGGGGCTAGAGCTCAGGATTGAGATTTCATTTTAACATACACACATATATGAAAGGTGACTGTAAATCTGCACAGCACTGACCTTCAAAGACTCAGAATAAATATGTGTCAAGGATCAGACACTTCCACTTATATTCTCCTTTAATCGTAATGAGATAATACTTATTTCACAAGATTACTTATCACCATTTCCTGAAATTTTAGTATTTGGCCTATAAATTCTTCCTAGCTAATGAGTTCACTAGTTGTGATTAACATAACTAGTTTATGTTAATCACAATCTGGAATGCAGAAACAAAGGAAACCTCACTAGACTGAGTTTTAAAAGTCTTCAGTTCATAACAGGCAACCAAGCTAGCATGAGAATCTTTCTGTTCATTTTCAGCACAATCACCTGTGCTAACCAATTTCAAGGCAGCTGTGCCATGGTTAATAAGGGGGCCACAGAGTAGTGAGAGGGGCTCAGTGGTCCAGAAGTCTGCTCAGTCATCTCCAACAGGGGTTGTGAGTGGGGTGGTGGGTGAGGATCCTGCCCTCTGAAGCACCCTTTGAGAGACTGCCTGAAAGACAGACAGATGGGCCATGACAGCTTCCACGTGGACACCTAACAGTCAGGAGGTGGGAAGCAAAAGAGGACCATGGATGTTGCCTAAGAAGGAGAAGTTAGAAATGTCTACTAAAACAAGGGAAGGCATTTCCTCCCCATTGTCTATGTCTTGATACTTCTTTCTGCAATTTTAAATTCATTCTCCTTTCCTATCACAGTGAATATGGATCAGCTGAGCTATTCTCACCGTTATGAATGGTATGAAAAGCACTAAATGAAGGTTTTGAACTACTCTGGTTTAACCAAAGATAAAAACAACCTTTGTGTTTCCCTTTCTGTAATTCTATATTTCATTAACGAATAATAAAACAAGTGTTCACCTGTGTGCACCGTGGGTAAAATGTGCCAAAAATACACAGTAATAAATCTTCCACACCATCACGTGGAATCTGATGCATCTTATAAAAAAAGTGTAAGCCTCTAATAATTGAAACCTATGTTTCAGAATCACAATACTTTAGAGATGGAAGAGAACCCGTCCACATTTATTTTACAGCTATGGAAAAATGAGGTTCAGGCAGCTTACTTAGCTTGCTGTCTGTAACATTCTCTCCTTGTTTTGAACTTGTATGTTATCACCTTGGTATTACATAACAGCTATTTGTGAACATCTTATTCGCCCCGTGGGACCACAATCTCCTGGAAAATAGGGACCCTGTTCTAACTTTCTTTTAATGATGTCTAACAGAGCGTCCCATGTATATAGAGTGCATAGTTAATGTCTGTGAAATCAGTTACCACTCAGAAAGGAAGGAGGAAAGGAAACTCTCAGCCAAATAACATATTGTTCTAAAGCTCAGAGTGAAAGGTCATTTCTATATTGGCAACCACACTATACCTAATCATCCCCATGATTTACTAAAGGCTCTCTAAAGCATGTAGCCCTCACTGAGCACTAGCTCTTGAGTTACCTCTCATTCCACAAATTCTATGAAAGCTCATTCCTTACAATATAATAGATGATCAAGAATTCTTCCAGCAAAGTTCAGAATCTCTAACCTTTAACCCATTCTACTGCCACTCTCAAACAAAACAAAGGAAATGTAACATTTGATAGTCAAAAAAATCTTAAAAGAAAAATGCTCTTCTGGTTTTAAATCCTTAGCTGAAATGAGTATCTCTTTCCTTCTACAATCTTATTCCCTCTTAAGAGATCTTTTCTATGAAGTTGAAAATATCTTGAAAAACAATATCCTTACACCCTACCTAAAAAAGCTTAATGAAAGGAGGAAAATCTGTACGGTCTCTTGAAGTTAGTAATATAGGAAGCTGGAACTATGTATACAAAGCCCCTGCTATTGTAAGATCACGAGAAAACAGCTAGCCTGGGAAAATAAAAGAGAGGTGAACCATTCCTAACATCTTAACAGACACTTCAAGCAACCACTTGTTCTACAAATACCACAGGCCCCCTGGGAATCCTCAGATCTGGTTGCTAACTTGAACTCAGCAACTTGCCTTGCAAAGGAACTGTTCTCTGCACACACCTGCTGCTCCTCCCATCAAGACGCAGAGTCTGTTTCCCCTCCCCCTCGGACCTTGGTTACCCCTGTGATTGCTCCAACCAACAGACTACTACAGGAGTAAGGCTGTGCCAGTTCTGGGCCTAGGTCAAGAGAGACTCGGCAGCTTCCATTTGTGCCTTCTTGGAGCCCTGAGCTGGCATGTAAAAAAAAAGAGAAGTCCAGGCTCTACTGCTAGAAGCAAGAGGCCACGTGGAGAGAGAGGCCCTGGAGGAGAAGAGACTATACGAGAGGCCGTGGGGAGGAGCACTTCGGCACCCTAACAGAAAGCCAGCACCGAGGCTCCAGGCATGCGACGTGAGACCACACTGGATTCTCCAGTCCCAGTAGAGTCCAGCAGATACCACATGGAGCAAAGACAAACAATCCCAACTGAGCCTCGCCCCAACTGCGGATCCACAGACAAATACAAATACACTATTTCTGAAAGGAGAGAATTTAGAAATGGCAGACAGTGGCTGCCTGTGGTTAGGAATGAGACTGAGAGTGGCAGCTCAGCATGGAGAGGGAGGTGAGTATGGGGTATGCTCATAGAAGGGCAATATGAGGGGTACTTTTAGTGTTAGTCCTGCTCACTACCTTGACTTGGTGGTAGATGCAAACACACACAGGTGATAAAACTGTACAGACCTTAACACACACATGTGCACACACACCCGTGCAAGTAAAATTGGTGAAACCTGAATAAGATCAGTGGATTGTATCAATGCCAATATCCCGTGATATTACACTAGAGTTTTGCAAACCTTACCAGTGGGCAAAGGATACACAGCAATCTCTCCATATTACTTTCTTTTCTTTCTTTCATTTTTTTTTATAACCACTGCATGTGAATCTACAATTATCTCAATTAAATTTAATGTCAATTAAAAATGGTTATTGGGGCTTCCCTGGTGGCGCAGTGGTTGGGAGTCTGCCTGCCAATGCAGGGGACACGGGTTCAAGCTCCTGGTCTGGGAAGATCCCACATGCCACGGAGCAACTAGGCCCGTGAGCCACAACTACTGAGCCTGCGGCGTCTGGAGCTTGTGCTCCGCAATAAGAGAGGCCACGACACTGAGAGGCCCGCGCACCGCGATGAAGAGTGGCCCCTGCATGCCGCAAGTCGAAAGAGCCCTCGCACAGAAACGAAGACCCAACACAGCCAAAAATAAAATAATTAATTAATTAATTAAAAGAAAAAAAAATTAAAAAAAATGGTTATTTTAAGCTATGAGATTTTGAGGTAGGCTGTTATACAGTAATAGATAAGTGACACAGAGTAGTAATACTTTAATGTAACTAACAGCTCAGCTTTATAAGAGAAGACTTACTGGGTATATAATTAATGTTAACAATTGCTATTAGTAGTGGTATGGTGCATAATTTTTACCTAGTTTATTTGCATTTGAACAAACAGCTCTCAATTACACACAATAAAGACACCTCCAATGGGCTAGTTAGAGAAAAATGGGAGGAGACAAAAGCCAGACATGAAAATGTTTAATACTGTCAATGACACACTTTCCCACATTTTAACATCTCTGAAAGTGAAGTGTGTTTTACAATTGACAGTATATTTTTTTCTTTTTTAGTGGCACAAAATAATGAGCCATTTTAAATTAGCAGTCTAGGTTAGCTGAAATACATTATATTAAAATATGAGCTTTTTTAAAGTCCAAATATTTATTTAGCTGCATTTTAAACACAAAACATTTGTGTTTTTTTATACTTGTTTCCTGTATAAGCCACTATTACCTTGAGTTTTTATTACATATAGTTAAACCTAATCCTAATAAATAAATATGGTCTACAACAGTATTATCCAAAATGTACCTCATGGAAGCTTAGTTTTTCAAAATATCCTTTTCCTGTGGAAGAGTTCCATAGTTCAATTAGTAGGGAAAATACTGTCCTAGCCATTAAAACCTAGATTCCTCAAAGTCTACAAAAGTCACTTCTCTGCCAGCATTGTAAACTCTCAAAAAAGACAAAAACAAATTTATAATTCTTTCTATGGGAACTACATACAACGTTCCTGAAATGTTCCTTAGATGACCTAGATGTTTCTAAATATAATTTTAAATGCCTCACCTTTTCACTGTTTCTATATTCTAGCTGTCATGAAAGTCTTATAACGGCTGATATATAAACTGACCAATTAGTAGTTTGCTAAGTTTTAGAGAAAGAATGGGAATAAGAATTGGTTAATAATTTAAGACTGACCACAGGCTAGCATTTCAGGCCCTATTACAATTTACACAAGAGGGGACTTCCCTGGTGGCACACTGGTTAAGAATCCGTCTGCCAATGCAGGGGACACGGGTTCGAGCCCTGGTCCGGGAAAGATCCGACATGCCACAGAGCAACTAAGCCCGCGAGCCACAACTACTGAAGTCCACGCACCTAGAGCTCGTGCACCGCAACAAAAAGTAGCCCCCTCTCGCCGCAACTAGAGAAAAGAAAGCCTGCGTGCAGCAACGAAGACCCAACGCAGCCAAAAACAAAATAAATTTAAAAAAATTTACACAAGAGGCTAGTATTAAAAATTGCTAAGCAACTTATTAGCAAGGGTCCTCAGACAGTGAGGTGAGGAATTGAACACGGTACCACCATGGTTGCTTTCTCCGAGACAGCAGTAAACAAAACATCATTTATTAATTTAGTGTGAACATTACTAATCATTTTAATCAGATTATTAAAATGTACCCAAGTATATTCTTACATAATCCTAATCTACTCACTCTACAGAGAAATCTGCTTTTGTCACACACAGTTTTTTGCACCTTTATTCCTAGGATAATACCTATGGCTAAGTAGATTATCATTCCCAATTCTTCACTCCATCCTTATTAGAATTATACACCCGTGTTGTGTGACTTTGCAATCTCCCACTGTGGGAGCAGTATTTTCCTGGCTCCACTGATACTGGGCTTAGCCATATAATTTACTTTGTCTATTAAAACTGGGAGAAAGTTATCAACGTGCTAGTTCCCAGATGAAGCCTTAAGAGACAATGCATGTTTCTACTCACCCTTCTTAAACTCCTGCAAACCTGTATGAGAAGATCATGTAGCCACATGCCCAGGGAGCCACTGCTTCTCAGCCTAGGCTCCAGAATACAAACTCATGAAAGAGAACTGAACCTGGCCAGAAGTTTAAGCCCAGCCTGGCCTAGACTAGAAAAGCCTAGATCAGCAGAACTACACCAACCTGAATACCCATAAATAAAAATAAATGTTGTTGGTTGTAATTCACTGTGAGGTTTTGAGGCTGTTACCCAGCAGGGGGAAAAAAAGGCCAACAGAACTATACAAGGAAAGTTATTAAATTGGATACAATTCACATGATATGCCGAAACTCACCTAATGCTCATCTCATTCTCCTCACTGATGCCCAGAGGGGGATGTTTAAAGCCACCTTACTCATTTTTTTTTTTTTTAGTTCTTTACAGGAATTTACAAAGTATTTTCACACATAAAACCTTTGAGCCTCACATATCTCTTATAAGATTGATGGAACAGCGGGTATTATCCTCATTTTACAGCTAGAACAATTAAAGCTGAGAGAGCCTGTTTTGTCAGCCAGCCCAACCAGTAATGACAAATCTGTTAATAAAATCAGGAAACCGGGGCTTAGACTTGAGGTACCCTAGGATAGGGGGCAATCAGATGGGCTGGTAGGGCAGTGACAAGACCTGGCTGGGCACAATAAAAACTAGGGCCAGGGCCAGGATGTAGATTAGAATTGCAGGTGATCAGGCTCTGAGATTCCGGATCCCAGGCAAGAAAGCAACACAGGTCAGGAAACCTAGAAGGGGCCCTCAGCACAGGTGGAGACCACAGCTGTACTTACGGTCAAGAGCAAGGTGGTAGTTAATACCTAAAAGCCAAATAACACTGGTACTCTTTCTACAGTGGGGGTGAACATAGAACTACCACTACAACACACAAAAAATCAGCACCTAGTCGGTCACTGACATGTAATAACCAAAGTACAACTAGTACTGTGCACCCCATCTTAAGACCGCAATTTACTGTAAATTAGCATTGCTTAATCATTTGTAATCTGCCCACTTCTCTGTCCTGTTACTTATTGAATTAAGTGGAAGGGTCATGTAGAGAAGCTGCTTCAGACAAAACTCAAGTTGCACTGGTCACTAAAAGACCAACCCTTGTGTCAAACAAGAGTATCGTTGAGCAAAAGTAATAAAAACATTCTTCACTGTCTCTTTAGAATTAAATCTCAGACACAGTGATTATGAATACAGCCCACACTTACCACTTAAAACAAAGGAACCAGTTTTGTTTAACAAAGCTATAAAATACTTTACCAAACAAATACTTAAGAATAAAAAGGCACAGACATCCAAAGGATCTGCAGGAAACGCTAGAAAAAGAAAAGGGTTGGTCTTTTTAGGAAAGATGGGCTTTCTGAACTCAGTAGGTTATCAGATACAGACTCAAGTGCAGTGAATACGTACTTATTTTTTCCTTATCAGCTCTACAGAAAGAGAGGTGTGACTCTGCAGTGCACCCTTGTTGGTATTTTTCCAGCACACATTCTTCCTTCCTTTCCTAACAGAACACTGACATGGATTGTACCCATTCCCAGCTCTAGCTTATTCCAAATCCTGACCAAAGATAAGCACACAACCCAAGATAGATCAACAGGGCAAATACGATTCAACTGGACCCTCTGTTTAAGTCACCAAGGAACTCTAAGAGTGAAGAAACAAGTCTTGCCCGAAGCCAGCGCTACCTGGACTTTTCAGTTATTGTTCTAGAAAAGCCTCATTACTGCTTAAGCCATTGGGCTTTCTATTTTATTATTTGCTTCCAAACATTCAACTGATAAAATTTTTAGAGTTACCACGGAGCAAATGTGAAATGAGAATTAGAGTACCAAAGTACTATACATAAGCTATCATTCCAAGAAAGCGGGCAGCTCGAAAAACCCAATGAGCTACTTACAACTCATCTTTAATTTAAGAGTCTTTCTCTTTAAATAACCAAAGATGGAAAATAGTATAATAATACCCCTAGCCCCAGGGTTAAATTATTTTTTCACTATGTAGATACATCTGATAATTTCATTCAATGGACTAGTCAACAACTATATTACTTAACAATAAGATAGACTATAAAATGGAGCAATTCTATTCCTAGGTATATACTCAAGAGAATTGAAAACACATGTTCACACACAGAAAAAACATGTACATAGATATTCATAATCACTCAAAAGTGGAAACAAAGTCCACCACTGAGGAATGGATAAACAAATTGTGGTATATCCATGTGATGGATAATGTGGGCCATAAAGTGGAATGAAGTACTGACACATGCTACAACGTGGATGAATCCTGAAAACACTATGCTAAGTGAAAGAAGTCAGACACATAAGGCCACATATTGTATGATTCCAATTACATGACATGTCAGAAGAGGCAAATCAATAGAGACAGAAAGTAGATTAGTGGTTGCTTAGGGCTGGGGTGGGGGATGGGGGATAGGAGAATGGAGAGTGATTGTATATACGAGTTTCTTATGGCGGGAATAAAAATAAGATCATGATGATGGCGACACAACTAAAAACCACAGAACTGTGTACTATGAAAGGATGAATTTTATGGTATGTTAATTACATCTCGATAAAGCTGTTATTTTAAAAAAGAAACAATAAAAGCTTTGAATTGTTCATATCTTTATTATTCACTGGTTTTCTCTGCTATGCACTTTTAAGTGAAAAGAATACTTATATGCAAAACATCTGGGTTGTCTCCTTCCTGCAACTCAGTTTTTCATTCTTACAGATTTCTGAAACCTTCATGTTGTAAGAGAATGAAAAATAAAAGGCTAAGTTACATATTTTCCTTAAAAGAGTGAAAAGAGAAAACTGCCTCAGTTTGTTCCTTCATGTGAATTAGGTTAAATTACTTGACTGTATAAGTCAGAAGTTCTGGAATATGAAACAAAATGTGTTAACCAAGCAAGTCCCAGTCTGTGCTTTACACAATTAGCCCAATGTTACAGAAACAACTACCCTTTGTTATCCAAATCTATTCAGTTTCTGAGTTTGGAAAGTGAAAGGTCAGACACAAGAGTGATAACTGAATTTTCCTTCCGTTAGACAGTCTCAGTATCTGACTACCTAGCAATTACAACTTCTTTCTTCAAAGCAAAATAAGCATCAACATAACTTATCTTTCTCCTATTACTACTAATCAATAGCCTGAATCACAGAACTACTGGCTTGCACATTTAAATGTGCACCAGTACTGTTAGGCATTTAAGGCAAAATATGACATAATAACTATTACATTCTAAGCTTCTATCACACCACAATACTAGCTTACTATCTGGAAGAGTAAATCTAAGTATCTGCAGGCTGAATTTATTTTGATCACCAACACAGACTGTCTTGTATCTCTTCTGCTGGACTATCTCAGTACAGATAGAAAATAAAGTGCAGCTATAAGCTGTGACGGCAAACAGAAAAAAAGAGCTCAATTTTTGAAATGATGGGTCAGAAGCACACACAAGAAGTTGATACTTTTTAGGTAGAGTAATAAGAGAAAATAGTCATAAAAGTTCTCTGATGGTCTACATGATTGATAAAAGTTCTCTGATGGTCTACTTGATTGATAAAAGTAATAATGCCAACGGGCACCACAAAGTTAAAGACATCTACAAACAAATATCAGAAACTCGTGTTCCTCAACCTAAGATAGTGGCAGAGCATTACACTACTCTCCAAGTTACAGAGGGTGGGGGGAACCTTACCAATAGCTTAGAAGATGTTCCTATGTAAAAAGGTTCCTGAACAAATTATTTTTCAAAAATACTGGAAAAGAAAAAATATAGTATTAAAGACAGAGCTCTAACAAACATTCAGTTAATGGAAAAAACACCAAGAAGGCATTTTTAAAAATGCAAAACAGGACCTGATCAGTGATCTGGAAGCTGCAGGAGGCAGTACACACATACATACACACACACACACCTTCCAACTATGCATTTTGCACTATTTCTAGTGTGAAATATATTGAATTACAGCCTCAAACTAGTAGAGTGAGTTCCTTAGCACATCCCCAGGAGTGCAGCTACATGAAGGACCACTGTGCCTGTGCTCCATTCAATAGCATTCACACCATGAGAGTTTACAGTTCTAATCTGTGTCTGGGTCCCCAGGTGGCGGATACACATGTATAAATTATATAGTGATATTTCTGTTGATTTGCATTAGGAACACAGTATATGTTTGCTATCCCTCTTCTCTCTTAGAAAACATAATTACCTGTTATATCTATTCTTGATATAATCCGTTGTGATTCAAGAGTTGTGTATAATCACTGTCTCCTTCCTCAGGTCTATTCTCTCCTTGACTCCACTGAGAATGCTGGTGTCAAGATCATGAGTGATTCTCAAAACCAGTGTCTCTGTCGTTCTTATTTAACTTGATCTCTGAGTAGCATGTTGGTTTCTAGGCCTCCTTCTTGAAACTTTCAACTTTTCGTTTCTCTGATGCCGCAATCCACTGGCTTCCTCCCACCTCAATGGTCATTCCTCCTCAGTCACCTTTGCTGGCTCTTTCTCCTGAAGTCCCCAGGGTACTGTCACCTACAAATTGGCACTTGCCGTTTACCTCTACAAGGATTAAATTATGAGCCGCTGCAGCTGCTGACCTTTAACAACCCCTGAAAGGAGTTCAGGGCAGAGATCAGAAATGAGGCCCTCTGTGCTCTGGGAAAAACCCGCAGAACAGGTCTTCAAACAGATATTTTCAGGAGACGATTTTACGAGCCCAATTCTTGCATGTCCTCATATCTAGAAAAGCACTAAAATCTTTCATGGTGACATCTGCTCCTCGTGACTACCAGAAAACTACTCCAAAACTATGTGCTTCATTACATGTACTCCACCCTTCACCAAAATCACATATATACTGACCTTCCCCCCTAACTCTTTGGAGCATGGAGCAGTTTCTCAGAGCTATCTGAAATGCTGTCTCCCGGGCTACAGTCCTCATTTTGCTCCAAATAAAACTTAACTCACAACTCTCACGTTGTGCGTTTTTTTTTTTTTTTTAAGTCGGCAGTACTAGGTCTTCTCCTCTTCTCAACCTACACAATTGCCCTCATGATTTATAAAGTCCAACAGTTTTAAATAGTACCTGCTCTCTACTGCTTAATCCTAAATCTATACCCATAGACCTGGCCTCTCCTGGGAACTCCTGAGTTCAAATTAGCAATATTCAATTGCTAATTTGAGATCTCCAGTTGGCTATCTAATAATAGGTATCTTGAGCTTTAAATGGACAAAACAGAAACTCTTGATTTTTTCCAAAAAGCTGCTCTTCCCCCCGTTTTACCATATCAGTAAAGACACCAGCCATCCTGGTACTCAGGTCAAAATCTACAACACAAGTAAATCAACCGTACCTCCAAAACCTATCCCAAATCCTGCCAGTTCAATCTCCAATGTAAGCATCCTAATTCAAGTCACCACCATCTCTACCCTAAACTACTGCAATGGCCTCCAAACTGGTCTTACTTCCATTCTTTATGCTTGTGTTAAAATCCTCCAATGGCATCCCACTGTACCAATAAAATCCTAGCTCCTGTCTGCCTATCTGACATCAAACTTACCCTTATTCCCTAAAAACATCCCCTCCCTCACCCCATGCTATACACAAACACTTTCAGCCTCAGCGACCGTATTTCTGTTTTGAATACCCAACTCATTTCCACCGTAGGACTAGGCCCTCTGCTTAGAATATGCTGCCTCTGATCTTTGCATGGCTGGCTCTTGTTAATAAGACATCAGCTTAAATGTCACCTTCTCAGACAGGCACTTCCTGCCCACCCAATTTCAGGGCCATCCCAATCACTATATATCATTCTCTATTCATTCTCTGCTTAGAATTCCTTCCTGGTACCTTCTTTACTTGTTTACTGCTCCCCATGAGCCAGTAAGCTCCACTAGAGCAGGGGCTTTGACATCTTGGTCACTGCTGTATCCCTACCACCTACAACAGTGCCTGGCACATAACTGGAGTTCAGTAAATATTTTACATGACTGAAAAACTGAAAAGTAGGGCCACACTAAGGGGACTGATAAAATAATTTTATAATTTCATAACGCCATTTGCAGCAACACAGATGGACCTAGCGATTGTCATACTGAGTGAAGTTAAGTCAGACAGAGAGAGACTAATATCATATATCGCTTATATGTGGAATCTAAAAAAAACAGTACAAATGAACTTATTTACAGAACAGAAATAGAGTCACAGATGTAGAAAACAAACTTATGGTTACTAGGGGGGAAAGCGAAGGGGGTGGGGGATAAACTGGGAAAGTGGGATTGACATATACACACTACTGTATATAAAATAGATAACTAATAAGGGTCTACTATACAGCATAAGGAACTCTTCTCAATACTCTGTAATGACCTATATAGGAATATAATCTAAAAAAGGGTGGATATATGAATGTGTTAACTGATACACTTTGCTGTACAGCAGAAACTAATGCAACATTGTAAATCAACTATACTCTAATAAAAATTAAAAAACAAAAACAAAAAAATAAAGCGTTTGAAACGAAAAAATTTCTAATTTCATAAATTCATTTCAAACGCATGCACAGTATGGCACATTTGTTTAGTGTGTCACTTAATTTTATCAATGGTATATGTCAAGCTCTTCAAATAGATTTTTAATTATAGTAAAAGCAAAATTTTACTGTTTTGGGACTTCCCTGGTGGCTCAGTGGTTAAGAATCCGCCTGCCAATGCAGGGATCGAACACGGGTTCGATCCCTGGTCCGGGAAGATCCTACATGCCACGGAGCAACTAAGCTCGCGTGCCACAACTACTGAAGCCCACACGCCTAGAGCCCGAGCTCTGCAACGAGAAGCCCCCGCTTGCCGCAACTAGAGAAAGCCTGCACGCAGCAATGAAGACCCAACACAGCCAAAAACAAATAAATAAATAATAAATTTATTTTTTAAAAAAATTTACTGTTTTAAGATGATGAAATATCCTAGTTTCTGGTTTACTCACACAGCTGCTATTTCACTTTAAAGTAGTTGTGTGAGAATCCTAAAGCCTGAACACGTTTTATCCTATAAAGGCTTTGGAGAGTACAATAGTGAGCCAGGGCTGTTTTGCTTATTTAGTGTATGCTACTTACGACCAAAAAGAGAAACAAGTTTTAAAATTGGAGTTTTAAAAAAAAAGAGAAACAAGTTTTAAAATTGGAGTTTTAAAAAACTTGCAGCAGGGACTTCCCTGGTGGTGCAGTGGTTAAGACTCCGCAATCCCAGTGCAGGGTGCCGGGGTTCGATCCCTGGTGCGGGAACTAGATCCCATACGCATGCCGCAACTAAGAGTTCGTGTGCCACAACTAAGGAGCTCACAAGCCACAACTAAGGAGCCTGCCTGCTGCAACTAAGACCCGATGCAACCAAATAAATAAGTAAATATTTTTTAAAAATCCTTGCAGCAAATTAGGTAAAATACAGTAGGTTTTCAAGAAAAATAACCAATTTTTTTTTTTAATTAAAAAAAAAATGGCTTGGAGAAAGCTGGCAAAACAGAAAGGAAGTAGTAGAGTTTTGAGCATTTAGTTGAGCCATTTATAAGGCTTCTAAACCAGCTTCACAGAAGCTCTTGGAATGGATTTCATATTTTTGTTTGCCAGACAGAGGGCAGGATTAGAAAACCCACGAGAGTTCACGGGGGTGGAAGTGTGGAGGCTTTTCTCAGGCTTTCATCTGGGTATTTATATTGTGACAGCAAACTCTGTGGTTAAGCTTGTGCAGTAATTAAGCAGTGTGTTTATAACTTAAATCTCAATGGACTTTTCTAAGACTTCCCCTCAGGCTCAGGAAGAAGTGAAATAGGATTCTGACTTATAAACACAAATAAATGGAAGTTTTAGGTCACTGAACACCCACACCAACAGCCTCAAGCTTCACTATGCACAGAACCAAACATCAGGCAAAAGGGATTGAAACAAAGGAGATCCTCCACCAAAAAAAAAAAAAAAATGATGTAACACTGATTTCAACACTAAGGAGAGAGAAAGAAAACAAGAAAAAAGAGGGGGGGAAAAAAACTAATTTAGTCTCTCTGGGGAGGCTGGAAATACAGATTAGGTTTATTTTTAAAGTAGCCATTTGAACTGGCTTTTAAACTAATTTAAAAAATAATGCCAATGTTCATAATTAACGTTCCATAGCAGAGCACTGGTTTTCCTGTTCTTCTGTACCTAAATACCATAATCAGCTTGGGTGTGTACTCCTACTTTATAAATGCCACAGTGAATATGAACCAGTGTTCACCTGAACTGCTCAGATAAAGGGGAAAACCTCTATTTGGACAGAGTCATTTTTATAAGCAGTTGAACGTCTGGTGACAGAAAACGAGAAGTAAGGCATTATGCAACAAAACAAAACTAGTCTTGTTCACCAACACTGGAGTGGGATGAGAAGGTGGTATATGTGTACAAGAGTAGATTCTGACCTAGACTATAAACCACCTCCTGATGAAAAGAGCAGCCAGGATCCATTCGAGGGAAGGAACAATTAAAGAACAGAGAAACTCAAGGCTGTTCTAGTTGGCACTGTAAGCAAAGCTGTACTTGCAATGTCTAACCTCATTTTCTCCAATGGCTTCTTTCTAATATACCAGGATCAGGACGTAAATCTCAAGGAAAGAGTCTCAGAAAACAGGCCAAACCACAGCCACTGGATCCTAAAATCCTGGAGCGGGCTGAGGACTACAGGGATGCGTATGGGTCTAGAATTATTGTCATACTCACAGAGCCTCAAATTAATTTCTCTCAACAGGAGGGCCGCAAGGAAGGTGGGACATGAGCACTGCTACTTTTTGTCCAGTCCGAATGACTGAGAATAGTGGTGCCATTGAGAGAACGGCAAGGGTTTATTTTAACTAATTTACCTGCCCCCACTCCCCCCACCCAAGTGAGCTAGCTTAACAAGTATTATTTTAGAATTGTTATACTACTTTAATCATCTGCATATCTCACATACAGATTAGTTGTGGAATTAATCTATATATTTAAGATAAAAGGAAGCCAAATTTATAATTTTTATAACTACTTTTTAATGGTTTCATTTCCAAAAGTCAAACTTTAACCCAGAAGGCGACAAAGGGAAAGGCTAGGTTTTTCACAGGTATTTTAAAATACTGCTCTTGTAGCATATCTTATTATATCTAAAGAATAAGGAAATAATGAAGAAAGTAGGCAAACAGGAAAAGAATTCAGAAAAAAATCTGCATATAAACTATTCTTTACTACCTCTGTGATGTAACACCAATGACAAAAAAATAAGCACGCTAGAGATGATCTGTATGACATTCAATTATTTACTTATTTACTTATTTATTTATTTGTTTTTAACCATCTTTCGGGGCCCAGGATGTAATGCAAACTTGATTAGTGTATGTAAATATTTTTACATTAATGAAAGTAGAATTAAACTTACATATACACCCCCCCCAATACTCTCCCTTCCCTCTAACAAAGTTACAAGAGATGGGATCATCAACTCTAAAAAGCTTTCTTGTATATCAAACCATCTAAGTCAGTTTTCTAAAGGTAAAAAAATTCATGTAATTTGTACCAACTTCTACAAAGTTGTAGCCAACTGGCAGAACATTTCCTAAACTATTGTTTAAGTAGCTACTAATGGATTAATGGGCCACCACAGAGGCAGATGAAATGGGTGATCTGTTTACAACAGCAACTGTTTAAAAAATCATGAGTTTTACTTAGAAAATCAAAACTGCTCTAAAAAACAGAGACCAACATATTCTGTGTGATTTTTGCATGTGGCATCTGAGAATATCTCCAAGAAAATATCTGGCTTTGTCCCAGGCATTCTAGTTAGCTATGACTCATACACGTGGTCTATACCTTTTAGGACTGGGCAAATCCTATTCAGCTGAGATTCCTGAAAACAACTCTGGGTTATAGGCTCCTAATCTTCTCACACATACCCTCCCCCTAGAGTTTTCATGTCCTCAAGCCTCACCACTTCTTTATGATAGCCATTGCTTTATAAATCCATAACTCTAGTGTAAAATATTTTCATTGGAAAAGTTAAGACTGAAAAAATGTGGACAAGGATTCAGTAAAAATAACCATTCCTAACAGTGTAACAGATACATTTAGGCAGACGCTGGTCAGATGCTTCCCTCAGCTGAATCATCAGGCCATGGAAAACCCCAAGTTTGCACTCAGAGAGGTTCTGAAATACTACCCTCTGGTGTGCAAACTTAAAGTATATTAAGCTTGGAGAAACTGTTCTAAACTAAGTTGCTGGACCAGGCTAGATTTGGAAATATGATGGATGATCAGTAAAGGATCAGCTCCAGAAGCTACCAAGGGAACTCAGTTCCTAGAACCTTTTCCATTAAATTAAGCCTTCTGGAGACACCCTTTATCTCAGATGTACCAGAGGCTAATGAGTCCTCCCCACTGCCCCTTTCAAATCTAATTACTTACTCAGTCTCTAGAGCCATCCGAGTGTTAAGGCCAAATGAAATCACCAACATGCCCACACCATGGAAGTTTATGCCACAGTGCAGGGAAGTCTAAAAAGCCAACTGCTGCTATTCCAGACTTCACACTATGAAAAAGAATGTTGGATAATGAACTAATGGTTTCTTAAAGAAAATTTCCCCTTTTCAACTTGAGTAATACCCTATTTTAGTTTTCTATTACTCCTGTAACAAACTACCACAAACTAAGTGACTTAAAACAACACAAATTTATTCTAGAGGTCATAAACCTACAACGAGCCTTACGGGGCTAAAAATCAAGGTGCTGGCAGGGCTGGTTCCTTCTGGAGGCTCTGAGGGGAAAATTAGTTTCCTTGCCTTCTTCAGCTTCTAGAGGCCTGCCTGTACGCTTTAGGTCACCTACTCTGCATCACATCACTCCAACCTCTTGCTTCCATCATCAAATCTTCTACTATGCACTCTGATCTCCTGCCTCCCTTTTCTAAGGACCCTTGTGATTATACTGGGCCCACCTGGATAATCCAGGCTAATTCTCCCATCCCAAGATCCTTAACTTAATCACATCTGCAAAGTCTCTTTTTACAATATTCACAAGTAACAGGAATTAGGATATGGACATCTTTGAGGGGCCGTTATTCAGCCTACCACACACCTGTATAGAGATTTTAAATTCTATAAAGCATATGTATCTACAATATCTCATTTAAACCTCATGCAGTATTATCATTACTTTTTTATTAATGATCAAGTAGGTCTAGAAAAGTTAATTTCTCGGGCATCATAAAGTTAGCCAAAGAACTAAGACTCAAAACCAGAACCACATACTGCCTTCTCCTCCACAGTGCTGTTTATAATTCCCTGGCCTTTCTCCCTTGTTTTTTTCTTGGACAACTTAACACACTGAAAGTCCAAAATTCAAGTCACCAAAAAAATTTAGACCACACCAGAGGTTCCTAAACCTTCTCAGGTCACTGCTCTCTTAGAATGTAGGTCACTTTCTCATAGCACGCTCTAGGCCAAAAGGAATGCCTAATAGTCTGTTAGGTCCAAACTTAATAAGCATTTATGGCCTAACAACTTAACTTCGCACCTTTTGGGTACTCCACAACTTCTCAACTTCTGATTCTAATAACTTATGAAGTAGACTTTCCCAGTAGAAGAGCTTCCAGATAGCACAATAAATGAACAGAAATAACACAGATTAATGGTATTTTTCAACCACACAACTAGAAACTGGCAAACATATATAAACCAATTTTTATCAAGTAAATCGTAGGTCCCTGCTATTTAGCATTATGACTTAAAAGTTTTATTTTCTTTTTTTATAAATTTTTTTTTTAAATTTATTTTTGGCTGCATTGGGTCTTTGTTTCTGTGCCCGGGCTTTCTCTAGTTGTGGCGAGTGGGGGCTACTCTTCGTTGCAGTGCGCGGGCTTCTCATTGAGGTGGCTCCTCTTGTTGCTGAGCACAGGCTCTAGGCGCGTGGGCTTCAGTAGTTGTGGCACATGGGCATAGTTGCTCCGTGGCATGTGGGATCTTCCCGGACGAGGGCTTGAACCTGCATTCCCTGCATTGGCAGGCGGATTCTTAACCACTGCGCCACGAGCAAAGCCCAAAGCTTTATTTTCAAAAAAATTTATTGGTCTCAAGTAAAATAATACTTGCTTCAGAAATGCGCTGTCTTCTTTCTGGCAGTAAAACCACCTTACTCTTTTTCATACATGGAGAAAATATGTCACTCCTCCAAGGAGTGGAGGTGTACCTGAAGCCCAAGAGCCACACCAGGATGGAATCATTGTCAGATACTGTGCCTATCCACCACATAGATGTCCCTGGAAGGCAGCTGAGAGAATTCCAGTCTTAAGAGTGAGTGGAATTCTGAAAGGCCCAAAGGGTGACTCATGATTAATGTAAGCCAGCACTGTCTAACAGAACTTTCTGTGATGATGAAAACATTCTATATCTGCACTGTCCAATAAGTCAGCACTAGAAAAGTGGTGAGCGCGACTGAGGACCTGAAACTGTAATTTTATTTATTTTTTATTTTTTAAATAAAGGCAAGCGTAATTATTTTTATTTTATTTATTTATTTTTGGCTGTGTTGGGTCTTCGTTTCTGTGCGAGGGCTTTCTATAGTTGCGGCAAGCGGGGGCCACTCTTCATCGCGGTGCGCGGGCCTCTCACTATTGTGGCCTCTCTTGTTGCGGAGCACAGGCTCCAGACGCGCAGGCTCAGTAGTTGTGGCTCACGGGCCTAGTTGCTCCGCGGCATGTGGGATCTTCCCAGACCAGGGCTCGAACCCGTGTCCCCTGCATTAGCAGGCAGATTCTCAACCACTGCGCCACCAGGGAAGCCCTGTAATTTTATTTTAATGAATTTAAATGTAAATAGCCATGTGCAGCTAGTGGCTACCTTATTGGACAGCACAGATCTAAGAAAATCCTGGGGATTCCAGTCCCCTTGGCAGTGATCTGGCTTAGGCGTTTGATGCAGTTCTGACCAATGAGATAAGGGGAAAAGATTTCTCCTGTATTGGGAAAAAAAAAAAAAAAAAAGGACACACACACAAGGCAGAGAAGTTTCTTTTTTCTGCCTCTGGATGTGGTCTTGAGATGTAATATGTAGGAAATGCTGCAGCCATCTTGCAAATAGTAGAGCAGCAAACCTACAGATGAGACAAATACGCTGAAGAGAGCAGAACAGAAGAATGCAAAGAACACGACCCCTTGAAACTATCAATGAGCTAGCTGCCTGACCACTGTTGAAGAGATAACATTTTAATCTATTTATTTAAGATATTTTAGATATTTTCATTTATTCAGATATTTCCTAAGCACTGACTAGAGATACAGCAATAAGCCTCACAGATAAAAATTCCTGTCCATAAGAATTAAACAAATTCTTACTGTTTAAGTCAGCCAAATCAGGATTTTTTGGTTAACCATAGCTGAAGATATACTAATTCACAAGAGACACAAAGTAAAAGCAGATGAAGTAAACTGTCCTCCTTGGAGCAGTAGTGAAATAAACCTAGGTATTTAAAGATCAGATACTGATGTCAATTCCAAAGAGAGTAATTCTAGAACAAATATATCCTAAATAATGGATCATAAGTACTTTGCTAAAAATCATTTGTTAGCAAATATTAAGGCCAGACTACTAAGGAACATAAATAAATAAATATGGTTAACAGTAAACTAACCACCTGTACACTACCATCCAAGGACTCATTTAAAGTTATCACTATTAAGATGTAGGTACAGGGCTTCCCTGATGGCGCAGTGGTTAAGAATCCACCTGCCAATGCAGGGGACACGTGTTCGAGCCCTGGGCCGGGAAGATCCCACATGCCACAGAGCAGCTAAGCCCATGCGCCACAACTACTGAGCCTGCGCTCTAGAGCCCGCGAGCCACAACTACTGAAGCCCGTGTGCCTAGAGCACATGCTCTGCAACAAGAGAAGCCACCGCAGTGAGAAGCCCACGCACCAAAACAAAGAGTAGCCCCCACTCGCCGCAACTAGAGAAAGACTGCACAGCTACGAAGACCCAGCACAGCCAAAAATAAATTTATTTAAAAAAAAAAAGATGTAGGTACAAACAGAAAAATTTTCTAACTTACTTTCTCCTCCATTCAACTCCCTCTCTACCGTTTTAAATTAAACAATTACAAAATATGCATTATTTAAATTCTCTAACTGTTCTCAAACCAAATAATAGTCCAATAACACATTATGAATTTTACTAACCATGTAAACACAGACTAAATCATGTTTCCAAAGTGAAATAATTTAAATCTGTTTGGTACCCCTAATGGATCAAGTTAAGTGTATCACACTAGAGCTTTTCCACCATATTGTGTTAAACAGACTACATGCACATTTGAAATTAAAAAACAAAACCAGAACACTATTGTCCTCAATTTTTGCCACTTTCCTGCTTAAAAAAAAAAAAATTAAAGAAATTTAATTATGGGACAGGATTCTAGAATGATGGCAGCAGCCAGGGCACAGTTGTTTTTGAATCCTCCTGAATTCTCCCATAAAAAACACATGGAGCAATCTGGATAGCAAAACTGAAAGCCTGCATTTACAACAATACTAAGAGATAAGGTATCTCATGAAACCCAGAATACAAGTGGGTGGAGACAAACTACTGACTGCTAAAGACTCACGTGGAACTACCATCTGTGTGAGAAAAAGCAGAGGGAAGCAACAGGGTATTTGATGAACCTGAACTTAGGAAAACCCCGAAGAGACAACAGATACTCACTGGAAAGTGCACTGGGCCAAACTGAGAACAGCAGTTGAAAAGGAAAGGAGTTTTGCACATTTCAACTTATGCGTGAGCACAAGGAGACTGGCAGTCTGAAGGGGATGGAGTAACCTGGGCCCTATGAACTCAAAGTTAACCATCCGAAGTTCCTTTCAGAACAAAGTCTTATGCTGAGGAAAAACTACTGGGAACAGAATCCAAATTAAGCAGAACAGAGACAAGAGCGGTAAAGCAAGAAGGCAGCCCAGATAAGGAACTGGGAGGAGAAAGGGCCAGGAAATGTATGAAAGTACAAGGTCCCCACAAAAAAACTCAGAAGAGGGAGCTCTAGAACCATGAAGCTAGAAAAACTTTCACGACTAACCTCTTTTTTCTAATAGTTTAGAAAAATTAATCTAATTTTAAAATGAGCACGGGAAAGCAGTGTGGTTACACCTAAAAGTCATTATAAGGAAAACAAAAAACCAAAAAAAAGGGGATGGGGGGTACAGACAGTATTCCTAAAAACAATGAAAGCATACTAGAAAAACAATACTTTAAAACAGATGAATATAATTTTATATTTCAAAATCAGCTTTAAAAATTTAAGAAAATGACATAATGCCGTAATGCCCCAAAGGGAAAAAAAAAAAAAATCAAAGCAATGCGACCTAAGAAATAATAAAAAATCACAATTTAAGAAAAATTTCACGAAAAAAATTCTACATTGAATCAATCAATCCCTAATGACCAGCTCTGAGAAACAGTCTAGTATAATTACTGGATCTTTTAAAAAGCAGAAGTCCTGGCATCCTGACAAAAAGTCCAAGTCACTTGTAATGTTAAGACTATCAGAACATCATTAGTCTTTGAAAGCAATGCTACATGGCAGAAGACGATAGAGGAAACCAAACATGAGCCAAGAACTTACAGGCAGTCAAACTAGTAGGAATGAAACTGTAGGGTCATATGGTAAATTTGTTTAACTTCTTAAGAGCCAGTTGCTTTTTAGAATCTATTAGTGTTCCCCTTACTTATTAACTGTATTTAGGATCCTTATAGTACAGAGTTATATTTTCATTTTATATTCTGTCTCATCATGTTTCTCAGAGACACAGTAAAACAACTTTCCAATGGGGAGATTTTATGTATAAATTTATAGCATGCTACAAGCAAAATATAAAGATAAGTGCTAACATGTCACCTAAATAAGATAAAGACTGCCAAATCTAAATGCTTTTATCAAGCAGTAACTGAGGTTAAAATTGTGATAGTATAGTATACATACTATATATAGTATTGTGTGTGTGTATGTAGTTTACTTTGCCCTCCCACCAAAAAAAACCCCCAAAAAAAAACAAAACAAAAAAACAAAACAGGGGCTTCCCTGGTGGCACAGTGGTTAAGAATCGGCCTGCCAATGCAGGGGACACGGGTTCGAGCCCTGGTCCAGGAAGATCCCACATGCCGTGGAGCAGCTAAGCCCATGCGCCGCAACTACTGAACCTGTGCTCTAGAGCCTGTGAGCCACAACTACTGAGCCCACGTGCCACAACTACTGAAGCCCACATGCCTAGAGCCCATGCCCCACAACAAGAGAAGCCACTGCAATGAGAAGCCCGCGCACCGCAAGGAAGAGTAGCCCCCGCTCGCCGCAACTAGAGAAAGCCCACGCACAGCAACGAAGACCCAACTCAGCCAAAAATAATCAATTTTTTTAAAAATTAAAAAGAACCTACTAAATTCTTTAAAAAAAAAAAACCCACCAACAGTACCTGAAACAGAAATTATTTAAGAACCACTGATTTAAAAGAATTTTTTGAACACTTATGCCTACAGTCATATTGTCCCTATTAATAAGGAAGCTATGTTAAGTTTCAACATAATAGAAAAACATATAGAGTCCAAAAGTCCTCTCAATCACTGAGGTGATAAAAGTATACAAATGACCTAGGAAGGATCTGGCTCACCACTGGAAGAGTCCCATCACTTGCATGATATATCTTCATCATACTTAACCACAAGTGTATATAACATATAATATACCTGGTCTACAAAAATACTTGTACGAAAGGGGTGAATAAATTGTATAAACGTCAAAGTTTTCTAGTAATACATTGACTACTAGAACAGGACTATTCAAAGGGTAGTTCAGCCCTGGTGTTGGTCCACGAACCACTGGTAACTGATCCATTTCAAGGTAAGTAAAAAAAAAAAAAAAAAAAAAGAAAAACAATAAATGTTTCAAAACCTTTACAGCGATTTGGTAATTTTATGCCTGTTGACCCTGATAATGAAAATTTGGGGCATGCGTTTTGTAAGGTTTTTTAATCTGGTGATTTATTTTTAGTGTATTTTAACAAAAAAATCTGTTTGTGACAAACTGGGAGGAGGGAAGAAAGAGGAACTGGTACATTACCAGAAATAGTTTGAGAAGCAGAAGCCGGCAAACTTTTTCTGTAAAGGGCCAGATAGTAAATATTTTAGGCGTTACAAGCCATACAGTCTCTGCTGCAACTACTCAACTCTGCCATTACAGCATGAAAGAAGCAACAGATGACATGTAAACAAAATGGGTATAGCTGTGTTACAACAAAACTTTATTTACAAAAACAGGCGGTGGGTCAGATTTGGCTTGCAGGTCACAGTTTGCTGATTCCCGTACTGTAACATTCAAGAAAAATAGAATAAGAAAGGAGACAAAGCACAGAATGTTCCAAAAGGACAGAACCTTGGGAAGGGTTTTGGCAATAAAGTAAAAGAGTAAGATTTTTGGAAACCAATCCTGAAGAGACTGCTATCAATGTGGTCTAGATCTCATTTAGCTATGCCATCAGCCATGTTTCTAGTCATATGTTAAACAGGCTGTGGTGGATGCTTGCTTTGTTATAATAAACTACAGTGCCCTATGATGATACTACACAGGTAAGATGTCTCTGTTTATATACTTCTTAGCAAAGGACTGAATTCTGGTTTAACTGGCAGGGGAGAACACTGTCTGACATTACACTTATATAATCAAATCTCTGGTTGATTTAAAAAAAAATCACATCCTTGAAATCAGAACATATAAAACAATCCAATCTCCTAACAGATTAGTTCTGTCCCTCATTATTTGTGTTTTGGAATAGTTTTTGTGCCTAAGAGTTGCAAAGCTCTGCTGGTGGTATGCATTATTAAGGGTATAAAAATAAGATTTTGCCTTCAAAAAAGTTACATCCTAGTGATTAAAGTAAGATACACCCATAAATAACCAAAATGCAACGCAAAAATGACACTACTTTTCCTACTAGACCCTAAGTTACTTGAGAGCAGGATTCATGTCTGAGTCTTCTTTCCATCTCTTCTAACAAGCACATAAAATCAACCAACCAACCAACCATTTGCTGAATGAGTAAGGTGTGAGTAAGGGTGAGTAATTGCTACCTGCCTTTCAAAGATGAGGAAGCTAAGGGAACAAAAATTTTATAGCTGGTTAAAAGCAGATTCAAGACCACAATCCAGATTTCCTAACCCCTATTATTCAGTTTCCCACCAGACCCTGATTGCCTCAATATATGTAAAGAACAAAATTCCACCAGCAGCAGACTTCCAACCATCTTAAATAAAATTATGAAACTTAAAAGATACCTAAAATATCTCTGAAGAACAATCTCTCAACTGTAAACTGTAGGCCAATAACTGTACTACAGGAGTAACACAGGTAATCGATGTGGCAGAGAAGGAGGGAAGAGCAGAAAGTACCCTTCAAAATATGACCCGGATCCCTGATACCCAAGAGTTCTGAGATACCAAAGAAGAACAACGAGGGCTACAAGAGAGTTAGGGGTAAGAGATAACTCTCAAAGGACTGAGACCACAGCTTTGGGTGGTAGCTCTCAACATTTTCATATTTTCTTCATGGTTTCAATTCTAGAATTTTGGGCAACGTACTTGAAGGGACTAAGACTCAAAAACAACAATAATTTAGTCAACAATAAGTATAATGCAATCAGTACTACTGTAAAATAATGTCCATAATGTCTAAAGTAGCTAGCTGTTCTCAAACTTTTGTTTATGTACATTATATCTATTGATATTTATGTTAGAATTAAAACTGTGAACATTAAAAATATTTTAAAACAAAAAACAGTATTACATATTACATAAATCACATGTTTTAATGAAACATAACTTTTCCAAGACAAACAAAGAATAGAAGAATAGCACTGTTTTACATTTTCGCAAATATCTTTAATGCCTACTTTAACAGAAGTCAAGTGCATTCTCATATCTACTTCTACATTTAATCTGACGTGATCATTTGTTTTGGTTGAAGTATATGAAGAAGATCCAGCCTCACCCAAATCTGTAGTTTTAAAGGGGAGTATTGGGACTTCACTGGTGATCCAGTGGTAAAGAATCCGCCTTACAATGCAGGGAACGTGGGTTTGATCCCTGGTCAGGGAACTAAGATCTCACGTGCCACGGGGCAAGTAAGCCGCACGCCACAATTACTGAGCTCGCCCGCCTCAACTAGAGCCCACGTGTCCTGGAGCCTGCGTGCCACAACTAGAGAAGAGAAAACCCGCAGGCCGCAACTAGAAGGAAGCCTGTGTACCGCAAAGAAAGATCCCGCATGCCTCAATGAAGATCCCGCGGGCCGCAACTAAGACCCGACACAGCCAAGAATAAAGAAAGGGGAGTATTTTAATAGCCTTTCAGATAACTGGATATTCTTCTTTAATACTGCAACAAAACTCAACAGATGGGGACTTCCTTGGTGGTGCAGTCGTTAGGAATCCACCTGCCAATGCAGGGGACACGGGTTTGAGCCCTGGTCCGGGAAGATCCCACATGCCGCGGAGCAACTAAGCCCGTGCGCCACAACTACTGAGCCCACATGCTGCAACTACTGAAGCCCACGTGCCTACAGCCCGTGCCCCGCAACAAGAGAAGCCACCGCAATGAGAAGTCTGCACACCGCAATGAAGAGTAGCCCCCACTGCTGCAACTAGAGAAAGCCCTCGCGCAGCAACGAAGACCCAAAACAGCCAAAGATAAATAAACTTTAAAATAATAATAAAAAAATTTTAAAAAAACTCAACAAATGGTAGCTTCTTAAAGGTTACATGCAGTGTGGAATCTGAAACCCTACCAATGAACTTTTTGTACTCTGTTACATTAAAAACCATCAGTCTATTTTGCACTTGCATGAATCTTTACTCAGCAAATAGTCCACTAGTGTTGTGTGACTCCTAAAACATTGATACACTTCATTATTCAATACCAAAAATCCCTATTTAACATTACCACTGATCTCATCAGAGAGGTCTTTAAATAGTGGTAATTTGTCAAACTCAAATTTTATCATTGGCAACAAATACTACCAGCTCCTTCATTTTTGAGAAAATGTTTGCCAAATATTCAAGTCTGAATAACCACAGTTTTTCTGTCAATTATTCTCTCAAGTAAAAATGGTATCCCATGAAAAATGTTGCTAGGTCAGCGTGCAACTCAATCAATCCTCCATGTTAAAACCACCACGGAACTTCAACTTGCAGAAGAAGTAAGTGCCTTATAATTTAAGGCACTTATAAGAAGTTATAAGCGCCTTATAACTTCCCACTACATCACACAGACTATTAAAAAGAGGTGTGCTCTAATATCCACCTGTTAGTCACTTACTAGCCAGCCATCTAGCTGTGTTGAGGTATCACAGCGCTTGTATTTAAGTAACCCTTATTCTACTGAATAATAGCTCCAAAGCACAAGAGTAGTGATGTTGGCAATTCCGACACGTCAAAGACAAGCTGCAAACTGCTTCCTTTAAGTGAAAAGGTGAAAGTTTTCAACTTCATAAGAAAAACAATCATATGCTGAGGTTGCTAAGATTTACAGTAAGAACGAATTTCTGAAATTGTACAGAAAGAAAAAGAAATTCATGCTCATTTTGATGTCACACCTCAAACTGCAAAAGTTACAGCTATAGGGAGTGATAAGTGCTTAGCTAAGGTGGAAAAAACATTAAATTTGTACAATAAAGTATTTTAAGAGAGACAGGGACCACATTCACATAACTTTTATTATAATATAATTGTCCTAATTATTAGTTGTTAATCTCTTACGGTGCCTAATTTATAAACTTTATCATGGGTATGTACGTATAGGAAAAAACATTTTAAAAAAAAGTATATACAGGTTTTGGTACTACCATGGTTTCAGGCATCCACTGGGGATCCTGGAACAGATAAAAGGAGACTATACTATATCTCTACAACAAAAGTAGACTTTGGAACAAGGAATATTAGGAGAGATATTACATAATGAAGGAGGAGTCGATTCATCAAAAGGACATAATCCTAAATATGTATATACCTAATAAGGGGTTCAATAACTCACAGAACGGAAAGGAGAAACAGGCAAAGCTGGAAACTTCAACGCACCTTTCTCAGTAATTGACAGAATTTTAAAAAATCAGCAAGGATCTGAACACTATCAATCAACTTGACCTAATAGATATTTATATAGCATTTCAACACATGTAAAGATGCTCAATATAATCAGTCACCATGGAAATACAAATTTAAACCAACAATGAGATGCCATTACACACCACTAGAATGGCTAGAAAATGAAGCAACTAAAACTCTCCACTATGAGAATGGAGCAACTGGAACTTACACATTGCAGGTGGGAATGCAAAATGCTACAGGCTTTGGAGAACAGTTTGACAGTTTCTTTAAAAATTCAACATATACTTACAATATGACCCAATATTCCCACTCTCCGGTTTTATGCAAGAGAAATAAAATCATGTGTCCACAGAGAGACTTGTATTTGAATATTCATAGCAGTTTTATTTATAATAGCCAAAAACAAAAAAAGAAACAGCGTCCATCAACTAACTGGTGAATGGTAAACAAATTGTGATGTATCCACACAGCAATTAAGAACAAACTTCTGGGGAATTTCCTGGAGGTCCAGTGGTTAGGACTCAGCGCTTTCACTGTCAGGGCCTGGGTTCAATCCCTGGTAGGGGAACTAAGATCCTGCAAGCCTTGAGGCGGGGCGGGGGCGGGGGGGGACAAACTTCTGATACACCCAACAAAATACATGATTTCAAAAACGTTATCCTAAGTGAAAGAAGCCAGAATCAAGACTATTGCTGTATGACTCCAGTTATATGAAATACTAGAAAAAGCAAAATTATAGCGAGAGAGAGAGACACAAAATGCAATCAGTGGTTGCTAAGGGCCTAGGAGTGAGAGGAGAAAATTAACTGTAAAGGGGCACAAGGGAATTGTTTGGAGTGATAGGAAGAAATGTCCTATTCTTGACTGGGATTGTAGTCTCACAATAATAGCATGTACTTGTCCAAAACTCACAAATTATTACTTTAAAATGAGTGAATTTTACTGTAGGCAAATATACCTCAGAAAGTTGATTAAAATTTTAAAAACTACATGGGAAAAGAAAAATCTCAAAGCTGGAAGTGGGAAAGAAATCATAAGAGCCAAAATAAAAGAGCTCAGAATTACTGGAGAATACCATATACACTTACATGCTAATAAACTTTAAAACTTAAGTTCAATGAATAGTATGCTAGTAAAATGTTAAATACCAAAACTGATACAAGAAAACATGAAACAAATCCATAACAGAAGACGCTGACCAATATAACAAAAAATTACACAACCATCCCTTCTTTACCCCCACGAGAGCACTAAAACCCAACAGCATTACACGAAAATTTAAAGGTTTCTAACAAAAATGTGGCAGGTATATTCACCTCCAAGTGCTGTGGAGGAAACAGGTCGTTAAACTGATAAGATAAAATGAAAAAAGAAAACTATATGACAATCTTGTTTACAAATAATGATGTGAAAATCTTAAATAAAACTCAAGCAAATAAAGCAATACCTCAAGAGATTTATTAAATACTACTAAACAGGTTTTGTTCTAAGAATGCAAGGGTTTTAAATAAGTATAACTATTGATATCATACAAGCAAAAGATTCATGCAAAATGTCACGACACGACTTCCCTGGTGGAAGAAAATAAGAAGTGGATAAGAATCCGCCTGCCAATGCAGGGAACATGGGTTCAATCCCTGGTCTGGGAAGATCCCACATGCCACGGAGCAACTGAGCCCGTGTGCCACAACTACTGAGACTGCGCTCTAGAGCCTGTGAGCCACACCTACTGAGCCTGTGTGCCACAACTACTGAAGCCCACGCACCTAGAGCCTGTGCTCTGCAACAAGTGAAGCCACCACAATGAGAAGCCCGTGCACCGCAACTAGAGAAAGCCCACATGGCAGCAAGGAAGACCCGTTGCAGCCAAAAATAAATAAATTAATTTATTTAAAAAAAAAGGGGGGGGCTTCCCTGGTGGCGCAGAGGTTGAGAATCTGCCTGCTAATGCAGGGGACACGGGTTCGAACTCTGGTCTGGCAAGATCCCACATGCCGCAGAACAACTAGGCCCGTGAGCCACAACTACTGAGCCTGCGCGTCTGGAGCCTGTGCTCCGCAACAAGAGAGGCCGCGATAGTGAGGGGCCCGCGCACCGCGATGAAGAGTGGCCCCCGCTTGCCGCAACTAGAGAGAGCCTTCGCACAGAAACGAAGACCCAACACAGCCATAAATAAATAAATAAATAAATTTAAAACAGCAACAAAAAGTATAAAATACTTGGTAATTAGTGTAGTGAATATAAAATTAGTGTAGTAAACTTTAACAGGAGAAAAACTTGGTTAGTTGCAGAGAAGAAATATACCATAACATCATGAAGGAGACAATTTTGCACAAGTTAAAAAATAGATGTGCGGGGGAGCAATAAATTAGGAATTTGGAATTAACAGATACTACTGTATATAAAATAGATAGACAAGGACCTACGACAGCACAAGGAACTAAATTCAGTATCTTGTAATAACCTATAATGGAAAAGAATCTGAAAAAATACATATATGTATAACTGAATCACTTTGCTGTACACCTGAAACACTGTAAATCAACTATACTTCAATAAATAAGTACGCAAAAATTAAAAAATACAGATGTAATGTACTCCCAATTAAAAACACTAACAAGGGACTTTCCTGGTGGTCCAGTGGGTTAGACTCCGTGCTCCCAAAACGGGGGACCTGGGTTCAGTCCCTGGTCAGGGAACTAGACCTCGCATGCTGCATCTAGGAGTCCGCATGCTGCAAGTGAGAGGTCCATGTGCCAAAGCTGAGAAGTCCACTTGCTGCAACCAGGAAGCCCGCATGCTGCAGTTAGGACCCGGTGCAGCCAAAATAAATATTCTTTTAAAAATTAAATAAATAAATAAAAATAAAAACACTAACAAGGGAATTCCATGGCAGTCTAGTGGTTAGGACTCCGCACTCTCACTGCCGAAGGCCCAGGTTCAATCCCTGGTCGGGGAACTAAGATCCACAAGCGTGGTGAGGCCCCAAAAAACAAAAAACAAAAAAAACAAACATTAACAACATACTTTACAGAACTTGAGAACTTGAAAAAATAAATGGGAAAAAAAATCAAAGAGCAATCAGTGAAAAAAAATAGGATTAGCCCTTTGGAATACTAAAAGCAATACCTAATCGAGGGGTTGGGTCTCAAACTGATAAATGACTTTCTCTTACAAAATAAATGCAAATAGATGGCTGATTCATTCATTTGCTGACCATCTCTAACACTAGTTTCTGTCCAGTGTTTAAATGTTACCCTCATAATAGACACAATCTTTCATTTCCTAAATCATAGCTTATGCTACCTGTGGTACAGCTAAAATGAACAATTCATGACCAAGACAGAATCTTTAACACAATGCTCATGTGTAAGAAGTACTGCAGATCAAATGTTATTTTTTCTTAAATATCTCTAAATGAATGTCTTAGATCCTTTTGTTGTATTACAGTTTTATCATATCATACACACTGAAATAAAGCTAGAACTTAATACTCGTCATGTGGACAAGGGAAGTTGTAGTCACATGCAATTCACCTCTGGAAGAGCACCTGTCCTTCTGAGTTACCTCACAGTAGACTCTGGGGTATAAGCTGACCCTCACTCTCCAAAAAGCAATAACCCTGGTCTGTGTTTGGTAATTCTATAGGCTGTTCCTTTTCACTAAGTTAGGATTTAATTTCCTGTCCTTAGCCTTTGAGATTTGATACAAGAAAGAGAACACAACTGTGAGTGGCACTTCCCAAAATAGTGTTAAAGGAGAACTGTTCCAGGTACTGTTAAGATGCCAAGCAAACTCCTCCCTTGAGCAAGTGTCTTTTAACATTTAAAATAAAATTAAACAGGTTTCTTTTTTACTGTCCAACTTACCAGAGCTCATAATATGCTAATTCAAACTATGAATTTCCAAAAGAGGGATTTAACATGCAGCCTTTCTCAAGCTTACTTGATTAAAGGTTCCCTTTATTCTCAGAGAACCACTAATGGCAAAGAGCCCTGGATTTGGAGTTAAAAATACTTGTGTTCAAATTCTAGCTCTGCCACCCAGTAACTATATAATCTTGAGTAATCAGTTTTTTCAACTGTAAAATGGGGGAAACAATACTTAAACTTCAAAGGACTTGACTTAAGGGTAGGTTATACACACAGACAGTGTTAACAAATGTACCTGATAAATTTTCAACAATACTGCAATTTGTCCTCCTGAGAACAAAAGTTGATGATACTTATTCCCATACACTCCCTCTCTCCTTACTTTTGTCTTTTCCTTTCAGTGGTCATTCCTGGGCTTAACATTCCTATTTGATTTTCTTTTAATTTAACTACTAAAGTCATACTCAAAAGCTCTTCTATGTATTGACTCACACCTTTCAACTGAATACTAGAGTATAGTACAAAAGGAAACAAGTTAGTGGGGCTGAAATACACTATTAAGTGAAAAAAACAAGATACAGCATCATAGTGTATAGTATGCTATCATTCTGTTAAAAAGGCATTACACAAAAGAATGAAGTTGAACGCTTACTACCATCTACAAAAATGGACTCAAAACAGATCAAAGTTGTAAGTGTAAAAACCCAAAACAATAAAACTCTTAGAAGAAAACATACGAAAAAGCTTCATGGTTTTGGATTTAGCAAGACTTCTTAGATATGATACCAAAAGCACAAGAAACAAAAGGAAAAATAAATTGAGACCTCATCAAAATTCAAAACTTTTGTGCACCAATGGATACTATTAACAGAATTAAAAGGCAACCTATGGAATGGGAAAAAATATTTGCATATCATACAACTGAGAAGGGACTGATATCCAGAATATGTAAAGAACTCCCACAACTCAACAACAAAACTAAACAACCTGAATAAAAAATGGGCAAAGAACCTGAATAAACACTTCTCCAAATATATACAAATAGCCAAATAAGCACATAAAAAGATGCTCAACATCAACAGTCATCAGGAAAATGTAAATCAAAACCACAGTAGATACCACTTCACACCCATCTGGACAGCTATTATTTTTAAAAAACCAACCAAACAAACAAAAAACCAGAAAATAACAAGTGTTAGAGAAGATATGGAGAAACTGGAACCCTTGTGCATTGCTGGTGGGACTGTAAAATGGTACAGCTACTATAAAAAATGGTATGATAACTTCTCAAAAAATTAAACAGAGAATTACCATACGACCTAGCAATCCCACTTGAGTATGCATCCAAAAATTTTGAAAGCAAAGTCTTTAAGAGATATTTGTACAGCCACGTTCATAGCAGCATTACTCACTATAGCCAGAAAATGTAAGCAATCCATGGCCATCGATGGATAAATGGATAAACAAAATGTGGTATATCCATACAACTGAATGTTATTCCGCCTTAAAAAGGAAGGAAATTCTGACACACGCTACAACATGGATGAATCCTGAAGACATTATGCTAAGTGAAATAAGCCAGTTACAAAAGGACAAATATTATATGACTCCATTTATGTGACTTACCTAGAGTAGTCAAATTCATTGAGACAGAAAGTAGAATGGTGGTTGCCAGGGAACGGGGAGAGAAGAATGGAGGAAATAGTGTTTAACGGATATGGAGTTCCAGTTTTGGAACATGAAAAAGTTCTGAAGATGGATGGTGGTGATGGTTGCACAACAATGTGAATGTATTTAATGTCAATGAAATTACACTTAAAAATGGCTAAAACTGGGCTTCCTTGGTGGCTCAGTGGTTAAGAATCCACCTGCCAATGCAGGAGACACGGGTTCAAGCCCTGGTCTGGGAAGATCCCACATGCCGCGGAGCAACTAAGCCCGTGCGCCACAACTACTGAGCCTGCACTCTAGAGCCCGCGAGCCACAACTACTGAAGCCCACACACCTAGAGCCCGTGCTCTGCAACAGGAGAAGTCACCGCAATGAGAAGCCCGCGCACCGCAACGAAGACAGCCCCCACTCGCTGCAACTAGAGAAAGCCCGTGCACAGCAACAAAGACCCAATGCAGCCAAAAATAAAATAAATAAAATAAATTTATTTTAAAAAATGGTTAAAATGAAAAACTGTATGTTTTGTATATTTTACAATAATAAAAAAACAACAGGGTTATACACATACATGTGCCTATATGCATATATTTCTAGAAGAATGGAGAGAAAACACATGTTATAAATTTTCTTGTAGAGCGAGGCTGTAGGATCAAGAATGAACACAATAAAGAGGGGTTGAATATAGTGGTCTACTCTGTATGCACTGAAATCCGATCTATAAAATATTAATGGTATGAAAAGATGTTCATGATATATTAAGCAGATAACAAAATATTATTTACCATTTAACCTAACACTTACATACACACACACACACCTGCCCAGAAAGAGTCTAAGAAGTGACATTAAAGATCATTAGGGAAAGATGGGACAATTCAGTAAATGGTGCTGGGACAACCGGATTCCTAACTCACCCACAGATAAATTAAACTTTATTCTAGACGTCTTAATTTAGTCTTATCTAAAGCCATCTCAATTTAGACTAAGTTCTAAGTTTGTGAAAGGCAAAGTATTAACCCTAACCCATTCCTACTTACAGAAAAATACAGGAGAATATCCTTTTTTTTTTTTTTTTAAATTTACTTTATTTATTTATTTTTGGCTGCATTGGGTCTTCGTAGCTGTGCGCCGGCTTTCTCTAGTTGTGGCGAGCGGGGGCTACTCTTTGTTGCAGTGTGCGGGCTTCTCATTGCGGTGGCTTCTTTTGTTGCGGAGCACGGGCTCTAGAGCGCAGGCTCAGTAGTTGCAGCGCACGGGCTTAGTTGCTCTGCAGCATGTGGGATCTTCCCGGATCAGGGCTAGAACCCATGTCTCCTGCACTGGCAGGCGGATTCTTAACCACTGCGCCACCAGGGAAGCCCGGAGAATACCTTTAAGACCTCAGGCCAGAAAAGGATTTCTTATGACACAAAAGCACTCGCCATAAAAGAGATTGATAAATTCTAGCCCTAGGTATAAACCCTAGGAAAACTCATAAACACAAACACCAGGAATACATACAAGAATGCTCACAGCAGAACTCTTTGCAATAGCCCCAAACTAGAGGCCTAAATATCCGTCAACAGAAGAACAGATGAATAAAGTATGGGATATGCACAGGATGGAACAATATACAGCAGCGGAAATGAATACTGTAACTCAGACAAGTCTTGGGAACAATATTTATTGAAAAAAGCAAATTATAAAAGATAATATGTATCTTTATAATACTCAAGTTTATAAAAACAGAGCAAAACTAAACATTATGTTGTACAGTAAAACATAAAAACACAGTAAACGTAAAACTCATTTTTTAAAAAGCAAAGATATGGTAAACACAAAATCACAACAGAGGTTACTCTGCAGGGGTAGGGGACAGAGGCAGGAGGAGGGATCAAGGAGTACATAGAGAACTTCAAGAGTATTCGTAATCCCGTAGTTATTTAGTTATTTGGTGATGTTCATGAGTGTTGATTATGCTTCATAACTTACATACACAGAACACATTCTTCTGCAGATATTAAACATCACATAAAAATGAAAACACAGTATGAAGCTGTTCCTATTTTTGTGTAAAAAATGATCTACCCCAAAGGGTAATATGAAATGTTACCATGAGTTTTCTAGGCAATTTAAATTCTAGGTAGCTATAATTTTTAAATTACTCCTTATTCGGGATTTCTGATCGTCAGCGAACTTTCGTGTAAATTTAAAAAAAGGGGGGGGGGTCACAAGCATATGCATTTTTTTTACAGAACTGAAAGACAAGCAACAAATTTAATGAAGGATTTCTGTGGGTTGGTGGGACTCTGAGTAGTGTTCTTACCATTTTCTGTTTATCTACGTTTTCCAAAACTGTACCAATAAAATACGTATTACAGTTCCATAATTCCTCATCTGATATTCCTGCAACTAAAGATGTTTCAGGATCCTGATTTTTTCACTTTAAGGAAGGCAACACAGTACATACATTAGCATTGCCCAACATCCCCAGAAGGGTTTCAGGCAGTACTCCACAATCAAACACAAACATTCCTGGGAATTCCCTGGCGATCCAGCAGTCAGGACTCGGTGCTTTCACTGCCAGGGCCGGTTCAATCCCTGGTGGGGGAACTAAGATCCTGCAAGCCGCGCGGCATGGCAAAAAAAAGCAAAAACAAAAACATTCCTGCAGCAAAGTGAAGAGTTACACTAAGTGGGATAAATAGGTCATATAACTAACTTCACATCAGTTAAGGTCTTGTGTTTTTACTACCAGAAGAGATCTAAATTAGGTTTTAATACCAGAGGAGTGGAATTATTTAGTATACAAGACCAGAGAAGAAGTAAGGCTTCCAATTCTGTCCACACTGGCCCAAC
Organism: Balaenoptera musculus; assembly: GCF_009873245.2. Lineage (NCBI taxonomy): Eukaryota > Metazoa > Chordata > Mammalia > Artiodactyla > Balaenopteridae > Balaenoptera > Balaenoptera musculus. The sequence goes on from NC_045798.1 coordinate 17,451,011, forward strand.
AAACTTGAAGCATAGCCACTTGCAGACTGTGCATTCAGCTGAGAACAAGTAAAATAGCCCTTAAATTAATATTTCATCCTACCAACAAACCACAGCATTTAAAACTCAACAACTAAAAAACATTATTATTTCTCTCTTTGGCTAAAGCTTTCAAGCCCATTTCAAAAAATTAAGTTAATGAACAAGAGACAAACTTTATTTGGAAATTATCAAAATCATAATGTATATCAAAAACACAACAAAGCCACCAAATAAACTGTTGACCAAAAAAAATAGTACCACTCACAGTATTCTTTAATCCCACAATTGTGCACTGAGGACCTACAATACACAAGGATTTCACATGGCCTTCAAATTCAAATCCATGAACTCACAAACGGGCCCTGGGTCCACACTATCAAAAGAGCCAAGAGCTCAAAGATGAGTGCATTAGGCTATTCCATGTAAATTAAGTAGTGATCTTTGTTTTCTTGGTCAGGATACCATTCATAGACCCCAATCCAAAGGCATGTAAATTCCACTTAGAATAACTGCATGTTAACACTTAGAAAACCAGAACAATGGCTGATGGAACATTTGTTAGAACATTAAGGTATCCGACTGTCAGTGATACTTAATGCAATGGTCAAATTTGGTGAAAGGATTTGTGTCTTCAATATGCAGGTGCCCATATGCAGTGTCACTGGGGCACTGATCGCTATCTCCTTATCCCTAGCCCATCCTTGAGGCAACGAACTGATCACAGACACCAGGGGGCCACAACCTGATTGCCTTCAGGGGCTAGGTAAATAATATAAACTAGTGATGTAGAGACTCAGTGTACAGGAGCAGAAGGTGGTAGGGACTGAGGCAAATTAGAAAATGTACTCCATGGGGGACTTCCCTGGTGGTCCAGTGGTTAAGACTCTGCAGTTCCACCACAGGGGGCGCAGGTTCGATCCCTGGTCAGGGAACTAAGAGCCCACATGCTGCAAGGTGCAGCCAAGAAAAAAGAAAAAAGAAAATATATACTATGAGTAAAGGCACTCAAATATTAAGACACTTTTGACCAAATTCAGTCCTTCCAGTAATCAAATGATTGGGACACACAGTCTATATAATGGCCCACCCTGAAATTTCCCTTCTCTCAAAATTGTCTTAATTACATTTGCTGGCATTTGACCCAGCAAATGCCAAACAGTCTCTAACAACACCGCAAACTCATGGAAGAGAGAGGATCCTGTTTATTCTGCTTTAGTTACTATGCTGGAGTCCCAGCAGGCATAAAGTCATTCATTAATTATAGAGATCAAATCTACAACTTTTTCTAACCAAGTGAGTTATGTGGTCAAACAGTACAAGCAGTGCATAACTGATAAAGAACAGGCCAAAGCAGACCCTGAACATACAGAACAATTAGAATTAGGACCAAACAACAGCAGATCCAACAGATTTCTTTCATTTGCTAAGAACAATGGAACCTCATACATCCTTAATGATGAGGGAGACCAATGTTTTTCTTCCTCTTGCTAACTAATCTCTACTCACAATAAAAAATTTGACCTGTAAGGAGCTTGCCTCTCTGTACCCTTCTAAAGACTGTCTTCCACATTAAAAAAAAAAAAGGGGGGGGGGTTGGGGAGGGGTCAGTAACAACATAAAATTAAAGAACCAGAAATACAGGCTGATTAAGCACTCATCTGTTTTTCCTAAAGATACACAATCATCATACATGTGAGCAGAAATCTAGATCATAAACTCTTAGACCTCCAGGACTGTATTGTAAAATATGGTAGCTGCTAGCCACATGTAGCTACTGAGCTCTTGAAATGTGGCTAGTCTGAACTGAGAAGACTTTGTGCTAAAACTATAACATAAAATATTTCGTTAATAATTTTTGTATTGATTACATACAATAAATGATATGATAAATATTTTTGATATACTGAGTTAAATGAATGACATTATTAAAACTAATTTCACTTGTTGCTTTTAATGTGGCTACTAGGAAACTTTAAATTATATACGTTCCTCACATTATATTTCTACTGGACAGTGGTTCCCCAGAGAAGGTCATATTTTACAACTAATTCCTCTAGTGAGTACCTTCCCGGCAAAAAGAGATATGGAGCCCCACCCACCCCCCACACACAAAACCACAACAACTTCAGTCATTAAACCGGTCCCAGGACTACTGACGATGCAGCAGGTTGCCAGAGCAATCTGGTCATTCACTTACCCAAAGGGAAGTAACAATCATCTGAGGCTAATTTCTTCCTAAATGATTCTAGCGTGTAAAAAATATAAGGAGTAGTCTGAAGAAAAATCTGTGAGCCAAAAGATTATATTTTTTCCCTCAATGCTAGATTTTTAGGTAACTAAAACTGAGGTTCAACTTTGGTACTACACTGTTAAGAACAAACAGATCTAACCTTCTAAAACCACTGCTTTTTTCCTCTTTTATAAACCCTAAGACATAAATATTACACAAAAACCACTCACACCCACTAGCATGTCTATAATTAAAAAGAAGGACAATGACAAGAATTGGTGAGCATTTGGAGAGATGAGAACCCTCAGACATTGCTGTGGGAATACAAAATGGTGCAGACGTTCTGGAAAACAGTTTGGCAGTTCTTCCAAATGTTAAACACAGAAACCCTAAGAGCCGGCAATTCCACTCCTAGGTATCTACCCAAGAGAAATGTAAACATATCTGCACAAAAACTTTTACATAAATGTTCATAGCAACATTATTATACATAATAGCCAAAAAGTGAAAACCCAAACAACCATCAACAAATGTGTATAAGTAGAATGTGGTAATATATACAATTGAATATTTGGCAATAAAAAGGAATGAAGCACTAATACATGCTACAATATGATGGACCCTGAAAACATTATGCGAAGTGAAATAAGTCAAAAGATCACATATTTTATTACTCCATTTATATGAAATAGACAAGTCCACAGAAACCAAAAGCACATTAGCAGCTGCCAGGGCTGGGGAAAAGGGGGAAACGAAGTAGTTGCTAACAGGTACAGGGTTTCTTTTGGGATGAAAAAAATGCTCTAAAATTGACTGTAGTGATGGTTGCACAACTCTGTGAATGTACTAAAAACCACTGGATTGTATATTTTAAATTAGTGAGTTGTATAGTATGTGAATTATATCTCAAAAAAGCCATTTTAAAAACATAAAACATTAGAATGAAAACAATACTGTTATAGAAAGGGACCTATATGAAATCCTTCATTTTAGACAGAACAGAATGAACAAATGAAAGCTAGCCATATGAAAAGGAAGAGAGAATTTCAACTATGGTTGTCTGCATTACTGGCCCAAATTCCTCACCCCTCCCCAAATCTGCTCCTTAGCCCTGTGATTCTGCAGCTCCTCCCACAAAAAGGGCAAGGTTTAGTTTTGTGGCTCCTTGTCTTTGGGTTCCACCACATGACTTGTTTTGGCCGAAAGAATGAAGCAGAAATGGCAGTGTGCCAGTTCTGAGCCTGAGCTTCAAGAAGTCTTGCATGTTTCCACTTGCCCTCTTGTGCTTCTACCACTGTCATGAGAAGAACTTCCCTTGGGTAGCTGCTGCCCATTCAGCCTGGGCTCCAAAATGAACACACATGAAGCAGTCACCCAGCTGACTTACAGATCTGAAGCAAGAAGCAAAGTTGTTCCAGCCAACGTGCAGATCAATTGCTATTTTAAGCACTGAGTTATGGGGCAATTTGTTAGGCAGTATTATGGTGGCAATAGTTAACCAATACAGTACCCAATTCTCCCACTGTATTTTGAAGAGGTCCCAAGAATGAAAGTGATTATCAAGGTAGGTCCAGCTTAGCACCTTGAATAAAAATAGTTTCATTTACTCAGCTTAAGAGAGTGATCTATATATCTCAAAAGATATTTAATGCTTGTCCCTTTAAGCTCTTAAAGGTTGAGAGCAATTTAAGATATTACATACTCTTCCATCTTACTAATTTTATTATTTTAGAGTTATTATTTTAAAAAATTAAAGACAGAATAATACTAATTTAAATAAACTAGGTACCAAACCACTGAGGATAAAGACATGAACAAACTATAACCCATGTCCTCAAAACTTTACGGAGAGAGAAACAAGGAAACAAACAACTGAAAGAGGCAAGTGTAGTGTACTAAGAGAACACAATGAAGGGTCATCCAGGAGCAAAGATGAGAGAGAATGAAGAGGTTACCTGTTACTCCCTTTTTTCTAAGTTGGTTGATTATCTTTAGTTTGGCTTTTAGAATTTCTGCTATCCATGAATACCAGCCTAATACATCATCCTTAGGCCTGCAGGTTATTTTCACCATCGTGCAGCATGCAAAGGTTCAAAAACAAACTCTTAATCCCCCAAACTTCTGGTTTATGCCTATTCCAGATGACTAGGTTATTTTATTTATTTATTTATTTTTTTGGCTGCGTGGGTCTTCGTTGCTGCACGTGGGCTTTCTCTAGTTGCAGCGAGTGGGGGCTACTCCTCGTTGCGGTGCACGGGCTTCTCATTGTGGTGGCTTCTCTTGTTGCGGAGCACAGGCTCTAAGAACGCGGGCTTCAGGAGTTGCAGCACTCAGGCTCAGTAGTTGTGGCGCACGGGCTTAGCTGCTCGGCAGCATGTGGAATCTTCCCAGACCAGGGCTTGAACGCGTGTCCCCTGCATTGGCAGGCAGATTCTTAACCACTGCGCCACCAGGGAAGTCCCGACTAGGTTATTTAATTCGGACCTAAGATTGAATCACTACTGTATCTATGAAATTTAAAATATGCACACACCAAGCCATATATTTTTAAATTGCCCTTTCTGACAAATATCATATGATATCGCTTATACATGGAATCTAAAAAAATGGTACAAAAGAACTTATTTACAAAACAGAAATAGAGTCCAAATGTAGAAAACAAACTTATGGTTACCAGAGGCGAAGTGGGGGAGGGATAAACTGGGAGATTGGGATTGACATATACACTATAATATATACA